>NC_051453.1:3722356-3782426 GCF_001649575.2 Kryptolebias marmoratus | reverse complement strand
GACAATATTTGACACTATAGACATGCAGAAGTAAAGCAAAATTTGAACATCAAGCATCATCTAGCATCTCATAACTAACATGTAGTATGTTTTCTTTTACAAATTGTAATGGCAAACACATATCAGAATATTAAAATATCATTTAAAAGTTTATACCATGTCTGTCTCAAATATTCCAAATAATTTAGCAGACTAAAAAAAGCTTCTTTATCACGATGTTTATGTACTTCATAGGTTGTAGCTATCGGCTAGCTCGCTACGCTACGTCTTTTCTTACCTTGATAGCTGTGGATATATTCTTCATGGAAAAACTTGTATCCTTTCTCCAGTTTATTGGATCGGGAATTCGATTTCTTCCACATCAGCAAAAGACAGCTTTGGCAAATTAAGCAACGATATTGAAGAGACCGACAATTTGCTTCGTGTGATTGAATAGACTCGCTAAAACAGGAAGTGTCCCAGCACCAGGAGACGCTACTTCCGGTTGCCGTGAAAAAGGCTTATTACTTCCTGATGCCGACCTCCTCTCGCTCCGGACTGGGCCTTACCGTTAGTTGCAGCAGGAGACGCTACTTCCGGTTGCCGAAGCGCTGTTGACCAGGAAGTGACGTAGGAGAAGCTGAGTTCGTCACAGCGACACCATCGGGCAGGAGGCATGAAGTGTACCTGTAACAATATTCTACTAACAAACGGAGAAAAACAGAATACCCAGCCAGAAAGGCCTCGGGCTGTAACAACAAGTTAAAGTCACAGATCAATGCACAGTTAAGATGGTTTTAAGGTTCCTTTAGACAACAGGAATAGTAAATCAAATATATACTTTTCTTTCTTTTGTATTCAAATAATCACTTTGTTGATTAAAATAAGATAAATTTTCCTATATACATCAAAATACAACATTAATAAATGACAGTTTTTATGACAGTTTATCCTGATTTTCACCTTATTTATTAACTAAATTTAGATTTCTGATTTTTGTTTTTGTTTGAAATCTCCAAACAATTGTTTACATATATTTATTTTGTTAAGCACTTTGGTCACCACTAATGTGGCTGTGGAAAGGGCTATACAAATAAATCATAAATTGATTTATTAATTGATTGATTGATAACATATAACGGGTCTGTTTTGTCAGAAATGTGGATATACTACTTAGGATTTTGCACATACTGCATCAGGCATAGTTACTTTTAATGTTTATTCCCTATAACCTTTTTCTAACTTTCCATTTACTTTCTGTTCAAATCTATCCTAAATAATTCTAACACATTTTAAAAACACAACTTATTCACTTGTCTTTGTTTTCTCCCAAGGTACAGAAACTGCAGCTCCATTGCTGCTTCAGCGTGAAATGCAATGAAGTGACCAGCAGATAGCAGCATTACTGTGTGGTGTAAACAGACTGAAGGAGAAAACAGAAAACTCACAGTTTATCGTGGTCAATTAGGAATCTTTGAAAGAAGAAAACAGAAGTTAAATGTAAAAGTGAGTTAGTGAGGCTTGGTTACTTCACTGGATATTACAATGTTTACAATCAGACTTTATTAACAGCCTCTCAGACAGAACTGTGTAACAAAGTTTGTGATAAGAAACCCTTTTAACTTAGTGAAAGTAGCAATTGAAAAAAGCTGGTGTAGAATTGTAAAAAAAAAGAAAAGAAAATGTCTCTAATGGTCATAAAAATGATTGTAATCAATAATGAAATTGCATTTCCTCAGTTTCTTCAGTCCGTCACTATTGTCTAGTCCTATTGCAGCTTACATTTATTTTAAATATTTTTAATGTGGCTTCTGTTTGCTTGTTTGTCGTTTTTTTGTTATACCTCTTTATGAAAGGTGCTTTATTATCTCAGCTGATAATACACCTACAACTGATTAGAGTCACCCTGATCAGGGGTGGGCAACCCTGGTCCTTGAGGGTCACTATCCTGCATGTTTTCCTTGTTTCCCTGCTCCAACACACCTGATTCAGAGGTTAAATCACCTCTTCATGTTCTGCAGAAGCCTGTTAATCACCCATTGATTCAGATCAGGTGTGTTGGAGCAGAGAAACAAGTAAATCATGCAGGATGGTGAAATGCCCAGCCCTGATCAAGATGGTCACCACATCCATTCAGTCATTTTCTTTACATGCTATTTTTTGGTGGGATCTCAGGGGAGATGGGGCCTGTCTTTGGTGGTCATTTTGCAAAAAGTGGGGGACAACCTGAACAGGTCACAAGTCCATCACAGAGCCACATAGAGACAAACAATAATCCACTCTCAATCACATTTAGGGATAATTTAAAGTTACCAACTAACTAACATGTTTTTAGCCTGTCCATGCATGCATGAAGAGAGCAGTAAAATAATATTGTATTAGATTGCACGTTTATTTCAAGGTTTGATCAAAATGGCTCCAACTGTGTCATTTCTCAACATAAGATGATCTTAGTCTAAAACTAAAAGTAAAGAGGAGGAGAGGAATATGCATTCCTTCAAAGAATGCTAGGTCTCTAATGAATAAAGTTTAATTCGTTGGAGCAAAATAAGATGCCTGGTTTGTTCTAAAAGCTAAATTCTGCATAATATCCTTTAACAGATGTTGTAATACAGATACAGTCCCTTATAGAGCCAGTGAAGTTGAGCAGTACTGTGTGTATGAACAACAAATGATTAGACTATTGATTTTATGGGGTGATGGTTTCATAAAAAATAACTGCTATTCCTTTTCTTATCAATAAAAAAGTCACTGTTTGTGTCTGATTTGATTAATTAAAACTGACTGGAAGGCCATTTTTACAGAAATCTTAAAGAAGTTTCCTAAACAGCTTGAGTCGCTCACCACCGAGGTGGTGTTTGTTTGTGGAAACACGCACAAAAAGGCAATTTTTGAGAAGCAAACCCAAACCTTCAGTATTCCCTTGGACTGCATAGTAGAGGATAAGATAATGAGAAAATATGATGCTCTATCCTCATCAGCTGCTGTTTGGAAGTCTGGGGACTCCAGAGTGAGGCTTACCAGGAAAATTGCAAATCAGATTTGTGGTGCATGAGAGTCTGAACGCCATCATCTCTCCCAAAATATTACTTTTAAGTTTTAATAGATTTAGCAAAAAATGTGGGGCATAGTGCAGTATTTGTTGGAGATGATGCTCAGCCTCTAACACACAAAATGTTAGGTCGACATCTGTTTTTGTTTCCTGATCAGTTGGCTGTGGTGGCCATTTTGAATTAGGTTGACTCCTAAATTCATTCAGCTGTAGATGTTCACCCAATGAAAATTTCCTAAAAGTTTCGGTGAAATTTGTCACAGTTTGTCAGAAATTGAACTTGTGACTTACAAGATATTTTGATAACAGCCAGGCAGTTAAAAAAATAGTATATCTTATGCAATCATTTAGAAATTGGGAGTATGTGTTGGGGATAAATTCAGCTACTACCAGATTAAATTTGAGCCATTTACTTATAAAATGGGCTGAGTTACAGCCCCTTTTTGTGCTGGCTGAGGTTAATTAGCTGTGGGAGTCATCTTGAACTGGAATGACTCCAAAAGATAAGGAGTTGTAGATTCACATCCAAAAGAGAACATCCTGAGAGTTTCATGAGGTTCATGAGATTTTTTGCTAACAGACAGACAAACGGATACCTGCACACACACAGATGCAGGTATAAACATAACAAGATGCTTTCAGTAAAATATAAACTTGATTTGCTATATTTGGGTGGAAAGTGTGGAAGAAAAAAAGATTTATTGAGTAGAGGGACATAAAATGCACACACACATGCTGGGAACACACAAGTGGTTCTGATCTGAATTGCAGATGTTTCTTTGTGCCATTGTCGTGATGATGAGCATCCTCGTTAGCATGGAGACTTTTTAGCTGTAATTATCTGCTAATGGCACTTAGCCCATCAACTCCTCCTCTTGTAAGTCCCACTGCAGGCACGGTCTCTCACACTAATTTAGACACAAACACATGTGACGGCATGCGGCGAGGCTGACAGACAGACACATGTGCACATGCAGCTGGAGAGAAATCAATTAACGCAGACAAACACAGACGGCCAAACACGAAAAGCTGCACACACAGTCAAACAGGGATCAACAAATCCAAGCAGAAACACCCAGACTCTGAAACTACACGCACACAAAAGCACAGCCCTATTGCTGCTCCCCTGCCTGGCCCCATGGCTAATCTGTGCAACTTATTATCCAGGAGATAATAGGAACTGTCATCTGTGAGAGGAAGGCATGAGGTGCAGAGGGGTGGCCGTGTGCTCACTGAATTTTTAAACAGAAGGAGACTTTAGTGCAATAACTTCACACACACAGAAATGTGGCTTGCTAGTTGCTGCTTTTCCAAACACCAATACCACTGCAACAAATGGTTCCACAAGGGTAAAGTGTTAGAAAGAGAGGAGGGAAAATGCTGACGGAGGTGAAACAAAATGGACCAGGAGGGAGTGGAAACATGTACTGCAGGAGGGCGGAAAAACAAACCACTTTATTGCAAAGCTTGTGAACAAACTATTCAGTTGTTAATTTGGTGAAATTGCTCTCACAAGACACCATTAGTCTGCTTCTTAAAGAAAGTGCAGACCAAAGCAAGTAAGATGGTGTTGAAAGAAAGATAAATACAGAAAAAGCCAATTAAAAGCCCAGCATGCCTTGATAGAATGGATATCACCTGCTGCCTCTCATGTCAGAGTTCGAAACTAAGATAAACTTAGAGTTGTAGCCATTTTAGTATAAAATAACAGTATGCTCTATCCCGGTATGTGTTGTGAATGACTGACAGCTACTACCACTCCTAATTTCAGACTAATATCTAGTTAGTTAAAGCCATTTGTGTGTTTACTAAGTTTGCTTTGCTATGGTGCTCATCATGAATGGAATGCAATAAAAATAAAACAAAATGCCAGACACAACTTGATGAACTGAATGGTTTCTTAAAGAAAACATCTTAATTGTCCCGGTTTATTGGATTTGTGTCCAGAGTTGACTGATGGTTTTCCTGCATAAACAGAGTCTGGCTGTTTAAAGTTTATTTCTCATAACAGTGAAGATAGGAGAGTGTTCTGGGAGTAAAACACTGCTATATAAATAACTATATATATTTTTTTTTTTCAAAGTCTCCTGGGTAAGATCTCAAAATAGCCTTAAAACTTTTGAAACTCGTCCAAGGCAGAAGGAACTCAAATGAAGAGAGGTGAATCATCAGCAGTAAAAGAAACAAAACTGAACCAGGAAGGTTTGCAGCGTGAGTGTCAAGGAGAAGAGAAAGACACAAAAAAACACAAAACCATAAAAGGTTTTTATGAATAAGCCTCAGTCTCTTTGGGATGTTGCTCTTCAGACGCTGGTGAAACAAAAGTAATGCAACGCCTCAGTTTATAGGAGACAAAGGGAAAAGGCGACCCTACAGATTTTATCATGCCATCGAGCTGACTTGCTGCCTCTGTTAGTGAACACAATAAATCTTTCTGAGTGTGAGAGTGAACAGTTATGTTGCACGCTATAAAAGCAAACAGTGAGCCTAAATGCTTGATAAAGCCTGAGGGGAGCTGGAGATTTAGGTGATAAATTGGTTGAAGTTGGTTCATCAGCACTTTCACTTAAACACAAAAAAACAAACAAACAAAAAAAATCTAACATGCAAACCAATCTCTGCACAGACAGAAAATGACAACAATGATGCACATGCAATATTAAACATATTTTGTGTGGATGTTGCTCCTAGGAATAATTTAAAATAAAATAAACTGCTCTAAGTCTAACATTTACTTCCAGTTGATTCTTCTGAAGACATAAAGATGCTTACCCTGGATCAGATCCTGACAGAGTGGCTCTCTGACTTCAAACCAAATTCAGCCTCGTTTCAGAACAATTTTAATACACAGGAATAATTTCAGGAATCAAAAAAAATAAATAAAAATACTGAACTATATTTAACAGCCTTTGTTATTGATCTATTGAACACTAAATGCACACTTACATTTGTTTAAATCACATTTTTCTAAAGTCTTTTATATTATGTTTAGGTTATCAGAAAAAACTGATTCAAAAACACCTCAATGTGCTGAAAAACAGCCCAAAGTGTTATTGATTCTTCCCTCTTCTGTAAATTAAAACAAGATTGTGAGCCTTAGCTTTCCTTATTTATTTAGCATTGTTTTCTAACAAATAGATTAAGAAAATTATTAAAGAATACTTGAAAACAAAATGAAACCCCCTCCCATCATTATAAATCTTTAATGAAGCCCTTGAGCTGCCTGGACTTCAGGCTGAGATGATGGCGCAGGACACAGGCACGGTTGAATCTTCAATGAAGAGCAAGAGCAGAACTGGAACTGCCACAAAGCCTCCATATCCTGAGCCATCTGCACGCCGCCTGCACCCCGCCTGCACGCCGCCTGATCCATCAAACCACCGATGAAAAGTCACTCCTCACAACTCTCCAGGGACCCGGCTCATCCACCGGTTCCTGTCACTCTGCTGTTGGCCACCAAACTGGACAGTTTCACTCCATTTCTGATAATCTTTAACTTCAGCTGTCTTTAATCTTTAAGGAATTAAGAAACGCTGGCAAAAAGGAAGAGGCAGGTGTTATCTTTATCCAACATCAAAGAAAAACAAAAAACATTTGGAGAACAATTGAAGATGTTTTAGGTGAAAAGAAACTAAATCCTAAAGTTTCAACAATAAAATTTGTTCTTTAATATCAAATTCATGACATGTTTACTTCCTGATGATTACAGCAGAGAAGTGAAACGAAGCACAGCCACACGTTTCTTCTGAACTCACTGAATCCTCCTGAATGTTACCTGAAATCAGCCTCCACAAAACATCACAAAAAAGGTCTCACTTCTCCTAAAAGTTGCTGCCGTAACTCATCTGAAGGAGTAAGGAAGCTTTTCAAAATGTTTATGAGCAGAAGTTCGGATCTTATTTTAGCAGTGTGGTTTGTAAGAACCGTAACAAATCATGCCACAATATAAAAATAATGAAATTTAAGTTGAATTAGAAGTAAATATTTAAGTCATCCCAGCCACCATTAACTCTCATCTGACAGACATGATGAAACGCAGCCATGAGCTCCGACAACAACGAACAGATGCAGCTGGGCTACATGTCAGATTGAATCATGGCTGGATTTAAACGACAGATCCAGAACAAATATTGGTTTAATAAATACCTGTTGCTTCTGTTTCTGTGTCCTCGTGTCTCCACTGGCACCTCTGTGGGAAGGAGTTACATTTTGATGAGAGGAGGCAGGAAGCAGGCAGGATCGTCTGGATTTTGTCTTCGTGCAGATGCAGGATTTTATCCTCCTAACCGCTGCCAAATTGCACTTTGATTGAATGCTTTTATCCCCATTCCATCAAAAGGTTAGTGATCAGATTTAATTTAATATGTGTCCTGGCATCTGTTATGTCTTTATTTCAGCAAGTTGACTTTCATTTCTGTAGTTTTAGTCCCTAACAGGACGTAGGGCTCATATCTTAAATCTTCCAAATAAATTATTTGATAAAATTATGATGACTTCTAATATACTCATGTTTTCTTCTTCTTTTCTTTTGTACACAGTGAAAAATAAGGGGACATAGAAAGTACATTTTTGTCCCTCAGGATCCAGTTTGAAATTATGTCCCATAAAAATGTTATTGTGCCTAACAAATCTCAATCTAAAATCCTCAAAAACTTAATACTTAAACGAACAAATTACAATCTTTTATCCACCATGTCTTGTGTTTACTTGATAAAGAGTTGATTACCATCTTAAAATATATTTTTAAGATTTGCAACTACAGCAGCAACGATAAATATGAAATTATAGTTATCTGCTTTTTAAAATTATTTCAAACTCTGATTTTTTTTCTTGGTAAAAAAAGGAGACACGTCTGGGTTTATTAGATGCAAAGAGGTACAAACAAGAGAGTATCAACAATAAAAGTTCTGACAGTTTTTATAAATTTAATATATCAATATATAGTGATTTATCAACAGCTTGATTTCATAGAAACGTGAGTGAGACCATTTTGGCATAAAGTACAGATATTCCATGTGAGTACAGAAGTTGCTAAGTTTTAAACAACCCCGCCGCTTCCAATTGTCTTTTTACAACCCACCCCGACCCCCCCACAGACACACAACACAGAAACAGAAAGACTAAAAGTATACAGGAGCACAAAACAAGGCACCAATAAATTAAAACAACCCCCCATCTTTAAAAAAAAAAGCACAATAAAATTAAATTTAAAAGAATTAAATACTAGAGCCCGCTGTGCTGTTAAAAGCTAAAATAGAACAAAACATTCGGAACAAACAGGAGAAAAAGTAAAAACACTTTGGCAGATTATTATTTTTTAGTTACAATCAAATATTAAAGAAACCCAGTGCTCTTGTGTACAAATAAATTCATATATAGTCTACGCTTCTTTTTACCCCGGAAGTTTATGTACAAGTCTTTTTTTTGTTGTTTTTTTTACAGATACATTTAAAACATTATCAAAAGGTTTTTGCTTTATGAAAACGTTTTATTTACATGTCATGATTCAAAACCATTGGACACAGGACCCCCACCACCCCTCCCTCTTTATTTCCTCCCATACTAAGAATGTCACCTCTTTACACAGTGCAGAAGGCTTCTTGAAAAGGTTTGTGCAACAAACAGCGCAAAATAATGCCTGTCGTGTGGCTGAGGAATGGACAGAACAGAACTTTGTTTTCTTGCAGGCGATGACACAACTTGTTGAGAAAACACAGGTGGAAAGTTTCACAAAAGCTGGAGTATTTTCATTTTATCAGGGAGAATGTGTCCATAAGTTATTTAGCAAACAGATTTCACAACCTTTACAATTTCTTTCCCACACCCTTCATTTAATACTGGCTGGTAGAAAAAAACACTCCCCTTCAAGTATTTAAACATCAACTGGGAATGATTTAACAAGGAGAGAGAAACAACTACGACCCACTTGTGGATTCAAATCAAACAAAAAAACTAAAACATGATTAAAAAAGGAAGCAGTCGATTGAGAAAAGTCACACGGGGTCAACAGGAGCTAAAAGCCAGCCAAGACGAGTCACTAAACGTTTCCTTCCACTGTCCAAAGCTGCAGCTGCTTCTTCCAGCTCAGTGCGATTGTTCTCCAGTTTGCAGGTTCACATTTGGGAAGAGTTTCCATTTCCAGCTTCATGTTATTAGTGTGGCTCCACATTATTTACTCCAGTGTTTAATTCTTCCAGTGTGCGTCTGCCTGCCGAGAGACTGAGAGCCCTTGTTGAAGAATTGATGGTCGAGATGAAAATGGGAGGGTGGGAGAATGAGAGTGCACAGAGACAACAACGCCAACTTTCCTCAGTAAAACGCTGCGATTCAGTAGTATGAAAAGGAAAGAAAGACAGGAACTTTTACTGCTAAAATGGAGCATAAAGAGGTGAAGTAGCGAAGTAATGGATGTTAAAAAGTGGTTAAAGTGGTGTGAGTCAGGTACTTGTTCAGAAAACAACAAAAAAAGGAGTTTTGAGTTTGAAAGCAGGAGGATAAATCAAGACAGCTGTTAAATCTGCTGTACACGTCAAGATTTTGAGTTATCAGGACAGTTAGCATGATGAGGTAAAAACATGCAAGTGAAAGGAGTTTAATTTGACCCATTTTATAATAACACGAGTAAATCTATTTTCAGTTATCAGGAATAAATTACTTATGTGTGCAGGAGTTAAAATAAAAGTTAAATATTTCAATGAGCAGTGCAATATGAGATGTTCTACTGAGCAGGTGTGTACAATATTGATTCTACACTGTAAAACACTCACTTTTATTCTTAGCAACCCTGTCACCTAGAAACGACAAATATTTCAAACACAGTAAATTATATTTCTGCTGTTGTTATTGCCCTGCTTCGTATATATGAATGACTGAGTCTTTGACATGAAGAAAAACAAACAAACAAAAAAAATGTTCCAACTTGAATATACATATTTAAAACCAGCCTAGCTGTTCCAAAAAGCTGAATGCACTGTACATTTCAAGTTTGTTTACTGTATGCAGAATATCCTTCTCAAAGCAGCAAACGTTGTTGTAGAATAGAAAAACCATAAAGAAATTTAAAAAAAAGTCTCAGCCCGAGACCCACATTTCAAGTATGCTTACAACATAATACCTGCATTACAGTAACTAAATAAAATCCACATGTGTTCATGAACACACAGCAAACGCTCTCAGAATGTCAGCACAAGGCAGAATTGTCAAATTATTCCGAATAACTGCAGCTTGTTGTTTATCAGCTCGACCAACAGTGAACAGTATCAGTTAGTACCTGCACTTATATACGAAACGACATCAGTGCATCAGGTGGAGCAAAAGTTCACATTGTGCCCTTTACTACCACACCACTTCCTGCAAAAATGAAGAAGTTGTGAAGGACTTTTCACTGTGTCCTTCAGCGTAGACAGTTCCTCTGGAGGTGACCACAAAGTAGACCAGCCAATCTGTCTGCACACTTTAGCAATAATAACTTTCCCACAATGTCACGCTCAGGCACCTAAATAAATAAGCAATTTATCCCCCTAACTGCAAACTCTCAGCATGGAACTCCATTAGACCTGAGGCGAACACGGACAGGAAGGAAAACGTGTGCAGTGCAGAGCTGACTCAGCTCAGGGTTCAATCGACAAAGTCGAGGATTTATTTAATCTTACATTTACTGAACTCTGACCTGTGGCATCTGTTGTCCAACCTTTCATCTCCTTTAGAACAGAGAGAGGCTGTGCAGGAAACAGAAAAATGGCACAATCCTATCTGTAAGTGACCACAACTTATACAGTGTGATACATTTTACTTTGCTTTATTTTAAGCAAAAGATGGAAGCAGAAGGCATCCCCATTGTGGTCTCACACACTGCCTTAAAAACACATGGTATATGTGTATATATATATCTGTTAAATGACAACAAGAGGCCTTGCTTACATGCCAAACGTACCTACAAATTGCCAAGCGTAGATCATAAATTGAGAGGAAAGTGCACCATCTTTCTAAGGAAGTGAATGTCAGAATGCCATCAAACTACACACAATCCAGCAATATAAATCACCCACCATTCATCTTCCAAGAACACAACTGCTCCCAGGTGGTGTATAAATCCTGGCAGTCAGGTCCTACCTATTTGTCTGTCTCCTGCACCTTTCTGTTGTTTTCTAAGCTTTAGAAGCCAACAAACCTTTCTGAAAGATACAGATAAGTCCCAGAATTGTAATAGTTTTTGATTATTGTTGCATATAAAACTGTGTTTAGCCAGCACAGGAAGACACAGACACCTCTTTTCTTTTGCATGTTTTCAGTATTACTGGGTTTAGAAAAAAAAGCACCTCATGAGGCCAACACATCTGAAATCCACTAATGCTCAGATTTGTTAACTTTAGAGTGGAAGACCAGTGTTTTATATTTAGCTTGGACATAAAAAACTGTTTTGTTTTCTACTTGTACAATACATTAAATGTTCAGAATATGACAGCTGCTAACTACTGTAACTGTTTCTAACAGCTACCTTGTCATTCTGTGATAACATCCTTTAGTGATCCACTTCTGGAACAAAATATGAGCAATTATTACAATTTTCAGTGGGCATAAAGTCTGTCTGATTCAATGGGTTGGAAGCATGTCTAAGGCAGGCCAAAGGAAGAACAGCTCTTTCCACTGGATCACACATTTCCTCTCTATCCAGCTTTGAAATCAAATCAGCGCCGGGCTCAGTCAACCCTGGCGTATTACTGATCTGCTCATACAAAACAGGGCCACTCAAAGCCACAGCGAACACTCAGTGACAGCACAGAGTGATTTCTTTCAGATGCGAGTAGTTTTTCTGCATCGTCTCATCCAGCTGCATTGTTAGAGGGGTGGAGGTGGAGGAGTAGTCACGCCACGAAACAAGCAGCAAAGCCAGTGAGGTCACAGAAATGGAGCTTTTAAAGTTCAGCGTTTTAACGTTCAAAGTTGCTGTGCAGCAACCTAAAGATTATATACTGGAGTCATGCTAAATAAGGAGAACAAAACGAAATGTGTGGACCCTAGTGCCGATCACAATTAGGCCAGAAAGTTCATTATTGACTTTGTGCTAAAACAAGGAGAGGGGATTACCCATAATCCATTGTCTTTTCTGCCATGATGATTTTTGCCTTAAGGCACAACAGCCCTCTAGTGACACAAATCTGCCAATTCCACTACAAAAAAGTTTTCTTCATCATTTTTTCACCCCCAAATCACCTCCAAACGTGCACACAACCCCCCATCGTTGTGCCACTCCTGTCCTCTTTGCTATTTTTAGCCTTGAATTGTGGCACTGGCTACATCTGAAAGGCTGAGCTGTTAAAAAGGAAGACATTCTCCCTTTCAAAAACAAACAAAATTAAATTGTGGTTGTCAATTTGGGATCTAAAGAAAATACGATCATAACATCCTGGCTTTCTGCTGAACTGTACAGAGTTATCTGCAAATTTGATCAAGCTCACTTTTAGGACTTTGCACTGACAGACGCCGTTTACATATTTAACACTTTTAAATAAATAAAACCGTTAAACTATAAGAAAAAACCCACAAGGATTCCGCCTTTTTTTCCACTTACATAGTGGCCATCAAGCCTTTCTATCTACAATGTGCACTCAGATTTCCAAATGAGGTTAGTGTGGAAGAAATCATCAAGCAGCATTTCACACACCACTACTGTTAAGGAGAGGCAGAGGGAAGAGAGGAGTGCAGCTGAGGCTATTAAACTAACACTAATGACAGTAGTAGTGGCTAGTAATGGTAGTATTGTTACTCCAGAGGGGAAAGAAGGAGAACAATTGGAATTTACAAGATGCTCAGGTCATCCCTGCTCCCTAAAAGGGGAGACAAAATGAGGACTCCGTCTCATTCTCCTCTGTGTTGTACTGGCCTCATTGTAGTGGTGCAGAGAAGAAGGGGCCAGGAAGGGACTGGGGGGGGGGGGGATGTCAGGCTGCATCCCCCATCAGGGATAGCCATCATCCTCCAGACTGAGTGCCACGCGCTGCAAACAGCAGATAAAAAGATGGTTACCACAGTAGGAGAAAAGTGACACTGAGCACAGACAAAAATAAAAATAAATAAAGCATCACAACAAACTGAGCGGGACAGAGGAGTCAAGGAGGAAACCCCAAAAAAAGAAAGAAGAAAAAAAAAAGAGCAGCTCTTTTTGCTTCTCGCCTTCTCTCCCTGACCTTTTTTAATTGTCTCCCGCCAAATTCCCTTCATGCATTCCCCCCTCCTTCCCTCGGCTGCTCCAACACTGGGCAAGGATTGCAGGTTACTTGCTTACGGCTGCAAATTTCTGGCTCACATAATATCAACATGATTTCTCTGGCTGCCTGATCTGCCTCCACTACAAAAGGTGAGAAAGGTTGAAAGAGGAGAGGAAGAGAACAAGTGTAACGATCAAAGACAATAAAGGAGATTTGTACAGAGATAAATAATAAAAATGGGAAGACAAGAAAAATAGTCCCCTCTCTCCTGCTCTTCACTGAAGACTGTTGTTCTTTCGACCTTGAATCTTAATCGTGCACCTGTTTCTTGTCCGTGTGTGTGTGTGTGTGTGTGCGCACGTGCATGTGTTTCTAGCCTGTCATTGTGCCAGGGATACCCAGAATTCTTTGCTTTATTACTCCCCTCTACAGAGCACCACAAAGAAATCTGTGTTACCATGCCAACCGATCAAAGCACAAGACTTTTCAATATTTTTTTCAATATCATTACCTATATATATATATATATATATATAAAAATCCAGAAAAAAAGGGACAAATATTGAATTTATTATTTTTGCCCAGCTTGAGAGCAGTTGCATAAACCAAATATATATATATATATATATGGTTTATGCAACTGCTCTCAAGCTGGGCAAAAATAATAAATTCAATAAATTCAATATTTGTCCCTTTTTTTCTGGATTTTTATTTCCTAAAAATGTTTTGAGAATTACTTAAACTGCAATGACGAGAACGTTCAGCAGAACAGTCTGACCTTGTGTGCCGAGTGCTGATCCGCATTCTCCTTGTAAGAATTTCCAAATATAAATAACTTTTATTTCATAAAAATTGTTTTCTTAAGCTTTGGTTTTCAAATGTTTGGATAATTTTTTTTTCTTTCTTTTCTACACCATTATTATTTCTTCAAATTCTCTCTGACAGGAATGTTACCTTGTGGCAAACATTTAGTTTCCTGATCAACCTCTTTGAAACAAAAGAGACTAAACTGTGAGTTTTGTGAGGAAACATGGAAAATCACCACAACCAGAAACTGACATCATGGGAAAAATAAAGTGTTGACCATGGGGATGTGGTGTTGATAAATGTATGCACAGTATGAATATGATTGGTGGATGTAAAATCAAACAAAGTGTAAATGCTGTTGTAAGTGGTGCTCTCAGTGATTACTGCAAAAGTGATATGTGAACTTTGGGAAGTGTGCATGTGCAAGCCTGTTTCCTCGTTCCACCAGGCTGACCTCGTGCATCCTCCCATTTCCCAAAAAATTCCAAACACCTCTTTTTCCTGCTGTTTTTCTCTCATTTGCCACTGGAGAGCATGGGCGCCCCTGAGTACCAGTGAGAGTTGCTGTCTGTGACGCCGCTCCCCAGTGGAAGTGCTATGAACGGCTGGCTGTGGCTGCCACTCACTGCTGGGTAGATGTGGCCGATGGACTCGCTGTGGCGCCCGATGTGGATTTCGTCGTCGTCGTCTTCTGTGGTTTTGCGGTAAACGGGGTTGTCGAAGTTCATGCTCTTGGTGTTCTTGCGTCGCCAGTTGCGCCAAACCAGGTAGCCGCCGGTGCAGAGTAATCCGATGACCACTGTGGCAAGGATAGGGACTGCATGTGTTTAACACACACACAACAACAACACACGGCGGGAGCGTTAACACAGCCCAGGGGACACGGAGCGGCACTTAAAGCACTCACACACATAAACAAGGCTTACAGAGTTTCTTTTCATCAACTGAAGGCTCATCATTTTGTCTTTAATAAGATTCACCACGTAGCATTGTTAAGACATTAGTGGAAGCCTAAAAAAAAGAAAGTCAAGTCAAAGTAGATTTTTTTTTTCTATAGAACTCCTAAAAACCTTAAAAGACCAAAGTTCTGCAGAGGTTAGAAAATATGGAAGCGCAAAACATGTCACATTCTATCTTTGATTAAACCAAATATATATATAGTTTAACTATTGTTTGGGTTTGCTCATTTAAAAAAAAATTAAACAATAAAAATAGTAATTAGGTTTATTTTATGAACAAAAGAAAAATACATCTACCTGTAGCTTAAAAAAGAAGAGGTGGATTTTTTGCAGCAATTTATCAGATTTTCTAGGTTTGTTCATTATTAAAGTAATACAAAAAATGACAAAAACAAACAAAAAAACAATGAGCCTTCATGTTGTGAATACTCTTTCCTCATTCTCCTACATTTTTTCTCAAGTTCACAAAATGAAAATCATATAAATTTAATTCACGTGCAGAAGTTTCAGTAATGACTACTTGCAGTCACTTTCATGCACACACAATAAACCCAGTCTCCAATATGTACACACACATATCAATCCATGCAATCATGCAGACTAAACTAAACAAGCGTTCGGATAAAATCCAGCAGCTTTTTGAACCTGAAGGCGTTGATTTAGCTTTGGCTTTTCTCTTTCCTTAAAAGTCCCCCAAGGTTGTTTAACTGCCATCAGCATATTATCCTGGCTCTCCATTTGGGCTATGATTTATAATTTTGCACTTGCCTTGACTGAGAAATGAAACACTATCTGCAGACGGCCCGGCTGTGGTGTTTTTGGATGGCGTTATTAGGAGAATGGAGGAAGGAGAGAAGGGAGTTTGGAGGATTTGCGATAAGCGCTGTCTCTCTCCTCTCATTACCATATCAGCATTATTGCCTAACTGCCCTGCAGAACCAGTGTGTGTGCGTGAACAGAGGGAAAGTGTATATGTGGCTTAGTATGTTGAGAACCCAACAGCCACATCAGCAGTGTGTCAGGATTGAGCGATAAGATGAGTTTGGGTTAGCTTGCATCCACAGATGTTTTCTTTATGGAAGCCCCATCTTATCATATGTTTGTGGTGTAAGCCCAGGTTATCCATGCCTTAACATGGCTCTGTCTGTCTTTGTTCTTTTTCCTAAGTGCTCTAAAAACAGCAGCTTTTGTCTCATTTAGAATATTTCACTCCAATTAGAGAGCGACATAACAGCCTGACTTCCCCTAAATACTGATAATCATTGCTGGGCCGCTTGTGGAGCTGTGGGTGGTTCATTACTGGATGAGAATGGAGAACTGGGGTGCAGAAATCCAGTCCTTGTGGACTTCCAACAATAATTAAGGTTTCAAAGCTGCCAAAAATGCAGAATTGGGGGAATTTGTGGCAGTGATGACTGGCAGAAGGACAGAATGAAGGATGAAGGGTTAACAGTCTCAGGGGGTTGTTTTAATGAGCTGACATCTCAAATGTGGAGAATAAAAGGAGGACAAAAAATGGCTTTATAACATTTCAGAGTCCCATGACTTATGAAACTATTCAATATTCTTTATAAAAGAGACTTTAATTAATAGCGTATGCTGCCACTAAAAAGGTCATTTGCACGTTCAGCTGATTTCTCAGTTAGTTTAGGCATGAAGGTATTATATATTTCCATATAATATGATTTTTTTGTTATAATTGGCGCTAATAGAATAGCTTTCCTAAGCTGGTTTGAATGAAGTAAAAGTGGCTTATTATAAAATTTTAATCAATTATTCCCAATTGTGTCTCCTTAATGAGCAGATTCAAACCAACACATATTTAAATATTGGTCCAAACGGCAAAAAATAGGTCAGAGAACTGGACCGACTCAGAGGCAGCATACGATAAGATCACAGTGGGAACATGTACTTAATGTTGTAACAGCTGGTAAAGTGTAAAGAAAAAAAATCCCATTTGCTCAAATCTTATTAATAATGACATAATGTTCCCATTACAAAGGCCTGGTCATTTATTGAATGACGGTTTACTGATGGCTTCTTCTAGCAGGGAGGCTGGAAAACTTGGTACATTTTCTCAGTTTTAAAATATTTCATAGTAAAGCCTCACTGCTGTATCTATGTTAGAAAGACACAGGTATCTATTACTTGAGGACACTTCCAAAACCCAACGATCACTCATGCATGCATTTAATCACATGCACACAGCAAGACACAGAAATATCACAAACACAAACAATATGCAGAACTTCAGAGACAAGCTGAGATGAAGGAGCGAGGAGGAAGAAGCAGGCAGGCAGAAAGCAAAGACAACAAGGTGGGACGGTAATTGAGTACTCACCAATCGGAATGACTATTCCCAAAACAGCGACCGTGATGTTGTTACCTATGAGGTAATGATCACTCGCAGCTGTGATGAATCAGCAGGGAGACACAGAAAAACAGAAAACACAAACTAAGCAAAAAGTTTTGCTCCACACCACTTCCACCCCAAATAACCCCCCAAAAAAGGAAAAAGTTTGATTAAACAAAAGGACAGTGTGTTGGAAAAAAAGCATATTTGCTTAATAAATAGACAAATAACACATTTACAGACTTTTTATTTAAAAACAGGGTAAATGAATCGTGGATGAGTCAGACCAGGATGACATAAAAATGCTATGAAGGGCTCCGTAATGCAAGAAGGAACAAAAAAAACAATACCGGAACGTAAAGTTTCAGAACAAATTTGGATTTAGGAGTTTACAGAGACGTGACTCTGATGGAGAAACTCCAGGTGAGCTAAAGTAGAAGTTCCCAAACTTTTTAAGTTTTGATTCATGAACTCATAACCTTTACTGTCACTAGCTGAAGGATAAAACTTTGCTAATAAGATTTTTATCAAAAAGTCTCAACTGTTTCTGTTTATAACAACTGCTTTTTTAAAAAAAATCTTTTTTGTAACACTTAAGGCTAAATATCCTATTGAACATCTTTCTTAAAGCTGTACTGATTCCTGCAGATATGCTCAGGATCCACCACTTGGAGTTTCCTGACCCACAGTGGGGATCCTGACCCCAACTTTAGAAACCACTGACCTAAAGCACATACTGTACACATCACCAGGCTTTTGTTTTCTGTTTCATCTTTTCAGGTGGTTTCATGGTGTAATACAATGTGAGTTTAATACAGACACGCAATAAAATTCCAGTTCCTTTCAATTTTCACCCCAACAGGTTAGTACTGGGCTTTGGCACTAACCCTCCTCTCAACCCTTCCATTAGCAGCAGGCTAGCCGTTTGCCAAAGTGTGATCAGATGGCTCGAATAAAGTCAAGTGAGGAAGATTAACAGAAGAGATCACAGCGCTGGCCCTGCATACCAATTGGCTCTATCTAGAAAGAGACTGTGAAGTTCTATGCATAGCAAAGAGGCACAGATGGCATGTGATAGACGATAAACACATCATTTCTCTTGAATGCAATAAAACGGGAAAAACAGTACCCATGCGTGCACACACCCACCCACACACACACACGAACAATATTTAGAAAAAAACAAGAACAGGAGTTGTTGTGACTCCAGACAGAACAGCAAAGCCTGCGAGTTCTGAGTCAGCAGAAGTGAATTTGGCTTTTCTTAAAGTATGAGTGAAGTCTAGTGGGTCCTAAAACTCTAAAAAGGGGATTAATAGAATCTTATTTAAAAGCTGTTATTAACGAGGACGTTTTCAAGACCAAAGGCAGAAAGAGGCAGTGAAAAATCTCACTCTCATTAGGAACAATATCGCTGGAGGGATATTAAAAAAGAAAACTTCAATAAAAGCTACTCTTAAATATACATATAATCATATTTGGCTTTCAGTATAGCTGTATTTTGTATATATGACCCTTTCCATACATTAAACAATTATCAATAATCAAAAAAACACTACACTGTAAATAAAATAATACCCTGAAAACTGTCTGCTGTAATAAATCTGCTTTGAGATGGTCAAAAGTAATGCATTACTCACTATATAAATGAAAAAAAAAGGGTTAAGGCCCAGTCTGTACCAGTATGTATGCCATATGTACCTGGTATTAATATACTCAGTATATATTAGGTACATACCTGTTTGTTTTATGTATCGCAACCAAAACCAAACAATTCCTTTCGGCCTTTTTAACATTTGCATCTAAAGTTATATTTCTTTGGTGATTGTTTTTGTAAAAAAAATAAATATGCTGCCATTAAGAATATCCTGTACAGTTTGCATATATGAAAGGTGCAATAAACTTCCATCTATATATATATATTTTTTTATCTATACTGTGCTCTGATTCAAGAATTGTTTATATGGATTTATTAAATCTATTATTTTTTTTCCTCATTTATTTAATTATATAGCCATTTATTGAATTATTTATCTTCTGTAATTTTGTTTTTGTGAAAGAAAATATAAATAATGACTAAAATTGGCAATGCAGAGGACATTTATGTAAAACTTTTAAGGACAAACTTTATCGTACATGCCTGCAGGCAGTTGATCACAGTTTGGGGAAGAACAGGCAATGCAGACTTTAGTTTTCATAGGATGAGCATTATTAGGAGATATTTTTTAAGGCACTGTTTACCTCAGCTCTTGAGCCTCTCAGTTAATTACCCAAATCAAGAAGAAAGGAAATGGAAAAACCTCTAAGAGCATGGATATTTTTGAACTTTGGTTACCAGCTGTTGTTTATACCTCATCTGTCTTCGCTTAAACTCCTGGTTCTTCCTCGCTCCACAATGCCAGCCCCACTGCTGCAAAAGCACAACAGCTGATGCTGGCAAACTTGACATTGTGCACTGAGTTGAAAAATACAACACATGGCCTGTGGGTTTGGAGACACGTTTTGTTCGTGCCCCCATTTTATTTTAATGTGTGTCTGCTTTCACCTCTAATCTGAAGCATTTCTGGAGAGGAAGTTGACAACTTCAGAGACTCAAAGGAAACATCTTTTTGCATCTCAGTAACATAAAATACTCATCTACCACAAGAGATGCAGCAGGCATTCTTTTTTAATTCTCAGAAAATCAGTTTTACTCTTGCCTTGTTCTCATTTTGTCAGTTCATATCCCCATAAAAATGCACAAGTTTTTCTTCCAACAGTGATGAAATATTTAGTTATGTCCTATTTTGTTCTGCCCACTCTTCATTTTCTTTAGCCTCTTTATTGCCTTTAGCAAGCAGAAAGATAAAGCCAGTAAATTGGTCAAAGACATGTTTCCAAAACCGTGTGTTATTTTTATTCTTAAATGTACTTCTTACCCTCATGCCTTTAATTCTTCCTTTTTAAAAAATCAAACTCACCTCAGACTTACTTCCTACCATTTAGCTTTTTTCTTGCCTACCTGTCTTTGAAATTAGTGTGAAAAGTCAAAAATGAAAACACATTAGTGCGAAATCAAGTGTTTACACACAATACAGCACTTTGTCTCTATCAAATGCTGTTTACATCCTTGTATTTTGTTTCAGGTTTTTGGTGCACATCTGAAAGCAGCTGCTCCTGCACTGTAAGTCCTCATGACCTCAATTTTAATGTTTTTTGTTTTTTTAAACAAGTGCTGATTGTATTTTCAGTCACAGCCAAGATATGTTTTTTTCTTGGCTGACTGAATGAGTTTAAATTTGAGTTAGGGAGAGGGGGAGAATTTTTTTTTTGACATTGTTGAATTTGGCAGCGATCCAAAAGTGAACTTTTCAAACTAAAAGCTTTTGAAGTGCAATAAATAAAATTAAAAATAAATATCAGTATGTATAAAACAGTGAATGTTGTTAACAATAAATTTGATGTATCTGTTATGAAAACTATATTATTCTCTGGCAAAACCAGACTTGACAAGTATATTAAAACATACGTCTGATATGTGATAAAATGGGAGAGCAAAATCAGAGATGTAATAATCGAAGCAACCATTGTGTGCTTAGGGCATGTCTGGTTGGGTTACTGGAAACTGAAATGCACTAACCCTAACCCTGGAGACCAGGATTTAACTGCAAATGCAACAATCCATTGAACTGTATGTATTATCACAACCTTTTGCTTATTTCTTAAGAAAAAAAAACCATGCAAAGTGACTTTCAACTACAGCTGAAACCTAAATAACACTTTTCTGCAGCACACCGAATTCTCAATTTAACCTTGAAGTTCTAACAAAGTTTATTTTCTGCTTGCAAATACAGTTTATATTTTAGCATATCTTTGCAAACCAATTGTGGCTTTTTATTCTTTTCATTTTTCTTGACCTCCAGTAAAACATGAATGGTGAGAAAATGACAAATGTTGCCAGTTTTAGAGAGTGAAAGACAGGAGGAAAGAGACAGCAGGAAGGGCAGTCAGCGATAGAGAAAGAAAGAAAGAAAGAGTGGCTGTCAGAAAGTGCTGGATGAGTGATGAACGGTGGTTGTAGAGAATGGAACGGACTATCGTTTGTACGCTCTGACACCTCTGTTGGAAACTGGTCATGAGGGACCAAGAGTAAGAAGACGGAAGGACTTTTTGTGAGTGTTTTATGAGTACACAAGTGAGAAAAGGAGAAGAGGAAGAAGTCATGCAGTGGATGGACAGATGGTTAGAAGGACAAATGTAGGGGAGGAGAAGCAAGTGATGGGGAGGAAGCTGATGTTAAGTAAGTACTGGTTTTCAGCTTCCTGCTGCTTTAATGGCAGGTAAAAATGGTGGTGGGGGTTTGCATGCCCACTGTTCTTCCACTTCACTCACAACCTATGGACAACTTTCACACTGTGATACATACCTCTGTGGGACAGGTTGGCATTGGTCTCTTTTTGAATGCTGTTGGGGACCACCAGGTCCAACAGGGGTGTGTGTGTGGATGTCGACGTCTGACTGCTGGTGCTGTGGCTGGTCGTCTCTGTGCTCGTGGCGGCGTGTGTTTGAGGATGCTCTGTCGTTCTGCTGCTTCTGGAGGTCTGAGGAGGGGCTGGTGTCGTTAGGTGCCTGGTCGTGGGCCTCGGCGTGGCAGCAGCAGAGGTGGTGGTGGTGGTGGTGGTACTTGTGGTGGTGGGAGTTGTGGTGGTAGTGGTGGTGTCAGGGGTGGTGGTTGTTGTAGTGCCTGTTGTGGTGGTTGTGGTTGAAGTTGTAGTGCTGGTCGTGGTCCTGAGTCGAACTGGACACAAGAAACAGAAAAATAAAAACATTTTTATGATGCACTACTCTGGGCTGTGGTAGCTCGGTGGTCAGTGCCACAGTCCTGTAATCCTGAGGCTGCAGGTTCGAGCCCAGGTCGTGTCAGGAAGGACATCCGGTGTAAAAGCAATTGCCAAATCTTTTGTGCAGGTTTGTATTCCCTGAAGGAATGGATATCATCCACCGACTTCCATGCCAGAGTTTTAAACTAATGACAGAGTTGTAGCCATTTTGGTCAAACCTTGAAACCAGCACAAAATATCACAAGTCAAGTCAATTAGCTGTGGTGGCCATCTTGAATTGCATTTACTCTGAAAGTTAATCAGTTGTAGATGTACACCCAGTATTTATTTTCTGAAAGTTTCATTAAACTTCATTGTGAGATATTTTGCAAACAGATGAACAGGGCTGACTCCAACAGTTACTGCAACAGTTTTAAGCAAAACACATGATGCTGGTGACATGGTGGTGCTTAAACAACCAAATGAGTAAAAAACAGTATTTGTCTGATGATCGAAAAACACATCTCTTTAAAGCTGCTTCGACTAACACTGAAAACAGCAACAAGCAAAAAGGAACTGATAGAGACTTTTATGTCATGAAATAATAGAGTTCAGCAGAAATATTTGTATTACATTAGGAAATCCAAAAGCTGCAGTGTGCCAACTCAACACTCATGCTCTCTCTCTCTGAGACTCTGAATGATGGCCCACATACATCACAATCATCTCTTTCTCACTTTTCTCTGAGTCAGCTCATTTTGCCTCACCTGCTACAACATGAGGTGTGAAACTAGAGCAGGTCTATTAAGGATAACAACTCGAGGAGGTGCGCGAGGTGAGCTGTGAAATAAGGTCAGTGAAATAATTGAGGGGTGTTGGGGACGTAGGCAGAATTCCTGACCCACTTACCGAGATAGCACCAAGAAAAAAAAACAATAAAAACCAAACGGCTTTGCATTCTTTGAAAGAGTCTCCTACTGAATCCATCACAATCAATGCACGCATTACATGCACTTTGCAGTGATTGCTGCCAACATGGTGCATTCTGGATTAAGATAAGGGCTTAATTTATTATTAGGCTGTTTTGTTATGAGAGAAACATAAAAAGCAGGGAAAATAAAGGCTTTGCTGTGTAAAACACAAATTCTCCAAAAGCAATAATATACTGATATGACAAAATGTTGTTTCTTTAATGTTTTATTTTAAAAGAATTGCTTGGCCATTAGACTAGCTCTGTAAGTGACGTCTTAACTATAACTATTTGACAGAACAGAACATCATTTTAAAAATGACCAGACTATCCCTTTAAGGCTTCATGTACAACTTTAAAGAATCTCACAAACTGTTCAGATTTGGTTTTGAGTAAGAAACATGAGAAGCCAAATCACACTATGGTTAATGTAACCAAATAAATGAATAAATTGTTTACTGATTTTATTTCTTCTGACCGTTCATGAAAGGTTACAGAGTAAAAACACTGCAGATGAGATGAGCCTTTATTTATAGAAAACATAAATACTTTATAATGATGTGGACAGGGTTGGAATTGTATGACCAATCACTCCATCTTGTCACTGTGATTAAAATAGTGCAGACCTCATGTGACTTTAGCCCAACACAATTCTTCTCATTAGGTGTGCCTCTGGAGTTTGTGATTTATTGGTTGAGAGCGTGAACGACATACCAACAGCACAGCGCCTCATGTCTGGTCCCAGCTCCATGCCGTCAGGACAGGCACAGGTGTACTTCGGAGAGTGGTCCGTGATCTGAGGGGCCTTCAAACAGAGATACTCACAGCCACCGTTGGGTAGACTGCCCATGTTGCAGGTGTCAGGGGCTTGGAGGACATAAGAAGAAGAAAAAGGGGTTTAGTCAAAAAAAAAAAAAAAATCTGCTATGTGTGACTTCACTGCCTAGATTTAAGGACCTGCAGTAATTCTATAACCTCCTTTCAAGCCTACCTGTTATGTAGAGGTGAGATGTCTTTACCCTTTTTTTTTTAATCTCTACTAAAATAAAATATTTAAGTGAAGTCTCTTAACCAAGGATGCACACTCATGCAAAAATACTGCTCAGCTTGTCATGACGTGCAGCAAAAGAATCAGGTCAGGTAGCTGTCAATTCGGCCTTCTGATGTTATGAAACATCTGAGGAGTCATCAGGAGGAGTGCCACTCAGTACACACAGGTTTTGATTAGGTGGGGATTTTATTTACACTTCATATAGTAGCTCTGCAGCGCAAACAGCAGCTGTCGTTGCTTCCAATGTGTGCAAGAAATAAAAAAAGTAAATTTTCATATGCTGCAACTAATTCTGATGGAGCAAAACTAACAAAGAGAGGAAAAAATACAAGATAAAACAAATAAAAGAGAGATGGAGAGGCTCTAAAAATGAGGAGGATGATTAAAGAGAATTTTACAGGAAAGAAATCAAAGAAAAAACAGTTATACCAGCTCCTATTTTTCATTCCTTTGCACCTCCTTTTGGAACTAAACGGGGAGTCTAACCATGTTGTTTTGGTGGAAAAAGAAGAATTTACTCAATGTTAAAGCTGACTGCTGTTTTACTCGTATCAACAAATCCTCTGACTGAAAAGTGAAGTAAGGTCATTCTCAATCTGTTTCTGAATCATCAGGGTCAGTTTGTATTTTTTGGAGAGAAGTTGTCTGAAGCACTTATGAGAAATTAATCTTTTACCCACAAGTTTAGAGATGATTTAAAAAGCAAAACTAAAAACTACTCAAAATGGGCACAAAAGAGCAAATTTTCTGCCATCTAAAACCATTACAACATAACAAAAAACTAGTGTCCAACAGTCACAACCCATTGAGATATTACCTTAAGACACTACTTTAAATCATTTAAAAATATACTGTATTCATTAAAATGGAACAAATATATGAAAAACCAAATGTCTCCAGAGATATTAGGGCAATGACATGAAATTTGTATAAAGTAAGATAACTACGAGTGTTTCGACAGGACAGCTGGACTGCGTTCAGTCTAACTTTATTTGATGTATCTCGCTTTTTTTTTTCTTCCGTTGTTGTTGTCATTTTGGCGCTAACGCGTTTATTTCTGTGATATCTTTTGAAAGAGAAACTTGTGATTTATTAATGAGGGAATACAATTAGCTTCCAACTGGCACACAGGCTGCTTTGAACATGGGGGAAGAGTGAAAACAAACCATGACAACACAGACTCGCAAACAAACTGCTGGCACACACGATGAATTACATACCAGTTGCATTAGCTAGCAAGCACACACACACCTGGGAAAAGCAACCAATCAGGGGGTAAAAAATGAAAACATCATTTAACATTCTCAACACAACCATAAATCTAATCCCACTCATCAGGAGCGTGTTTATTGTTTCAGACAGTTTTACTAAGTTAATCCTCTTGTCTAAATGCAGATAATTCCAGGTTTTATTTGTGATGCTGAAAGGATTTCTTTTTTATTTGACCATATGGATGAAGTACTAGTTCTGCCCAACACAGTCCTAACATATGTCACCCTTGACTTCACATTTAATGCTGTGACAGCTTGGTGTTTTTTCATCCCACCATTTCAATTCAGATTTACTGAGTGTGTTTATGTCTTACCCTTAGGCTGCCTCTGTTCATGAAACACCACCAGATCCAGCGGGTTATTAAGGTCCTCTGCTACCTTCGCCACATCATGTCCCGTCAGTCGGTTTGCACTGTAGATCGCTTCATCTTCCAAGTCTGTCCAATATATGCGATCCTGTGTAAAAAAGAGGTAAAGTAAGTAAAATGAAACCTAAAGACTTACATAGCCTTAATAATTTAATCTAATGCTAAAACCTATGCTTGTTCATAAAGACAATGCTTCCTTTTTTTTTTTGCTAAACTTATAATAAACAATATTTAACAAATCCTAGGTGACTGAATCAGTTTGGCAACTTTTGAAGGGGTTTATACTGTAATGATTTTGTGCCAAAATAATCTGCTTTATCGGTAGTTTGTTAATTATGCAACTTGACTAAAATGCCATAATGTACATCTTACTCCTTATTGAATAATAAAAGAAACACAGATATACAAAAACAATATTTGTTCCGATTACATTAAAATGAAGGACTTTAAGGGTGGCTGTCAAGATCGGTACAAATTGGACCAAGGCAACTACAATGTGCACAGCCTAGAATACATTAGCACAAAAACAAATTGGCTATTCAAAATGTGGCAGCAGAGAAACTGAAATTTTGCCCATTTTTTTCACAATTTTCTTGCTATTTTGCGTTATAACCCAGAGAGATGTGACCCTTTACATTAGAACCATGAACATGCATCTTTTCCCCTCACTTTCTTTTTCTTTTTTCTTTCAGTAACTCTCACACATCCTTGCAATTATCATTAGTGATATTACAAAATAAACTGATTCACAGCCCAAGCGGTCAAGGCACTTGGTATCCACGCAACCGCAGTCGGCTCCGTCTATGCAGGAACCATCAATTATGGCATAAAGAAAACAAAGACATGGTGGGAATACGAGCAGGTTCAAAAAATGAAGAGAAAATAAAAAAGCTAAGTGTGGAACGAGATAAAATAGTAAGGATAAAATAAGTCATCAGATTTTTTTTTTTGATAGACAAGGCAGCAAGCAGCAGGGGTCCAAGCAGAGATTTGTGAGGTGGGTTTAAATGTGGTTCAGTCGCAGCAGTTTTCCTTGCTTTCCATTTGAGTTGGATTATCGGTAGACTTAACCTTTCTCCAATCTCCCTCTTTTCCATCTTTCAACAAAAAATCTGTATTCCTCCATCTTCTGCCCTTATATTGAGATAACCTTTACTCTTATGACAGTTATGCTGAAACAGTGAAAGACAAATATCAGCCATGCTGATAAAACTAGCCTCAAATCTTTCATTCCATCTCTGCTTTTACCATTTCTCCCTCTCTATAGCTGTCTTTCTCAAACCGTCAGTCTCAACCTCTGTTTATTTTATTTTTTCTGTTCAGCTTCTCTGCTGTCGATCTTTTCACACGTCCCTTTTTCTGACCTTGATGGCTTCAAACAGCAGTGCACACCTGAGGAGAGTGGTTCTCTTTGTTGTGAGATCAAGGTGAATCTTTCATGTGTTGAACCAATACACAAGCGCACACAGGAAACTCTCCTGAGCACACGGCGTTGCATCACGTCAGTCAAAACTGCGTCTCTTGGTGGAAAGATGGTACATCTAAATGGAGTCTTTAAAGGGTCAAGGAGAAAACAGCCTTTGATGATTTCACATTGATTCTGTCTCAGAAGCGAAAAAACAAAGTAATAGAAAAATTAACACAGAAAAGGAGTTGATGACGGGAGAACATTTCAGTTCATCTCAAGCTAAATGAAAATATGTTTCATAAGCTGTTCCACTCCGTGTTACATCATGTTTCCAGGCATTTAATTTGATAAATCTTTTCATCAGATTACAAAAAAGGAAGAATAACAAAAACTAGTTAATGTTTTTCTTTGTTTTATAAACCTGTGGTGATACACTGCGCAATGCTTATTATTAATAAATATAGGTTTTCATTTGATACACCCCATGTGATTGTTGAGACAATAAAGTCTTTATTTTTATTTGTGATAAAGCACCAAATGTGTTCCGTCTTTTATAACATATCAGTTTTCAGTGTCTTCTCCTTTTTTCTTTCCAAAGCCATTTCCTCTTTTCATCTATGCCCTCTAGACAAACAAAGAGGAAATAAAAAGTAATGAAATAATACTAGAGGTAGAAAAGAGAAAACGTTACCCTCTGTGAGCCTCTACTATCTACATTTCCTCAGGGCTTGGTGTGAAGGCAGGGGGCTGACACCAACTGGAGGGATTTGTGTCAAAAAGTGTGTCTTTCTCAAAGTCTGATGATTGTGTTTCAAAACTTTTGATAGAAAAGCTCTTTGTCTTCTCTCTACAGGGGTAAATACTGAGCCAGACTATAAAAACTCTAATAGAATTAACATTTGTGACAACTCATCATAGTTCACAGGCTCAAATGAGATAGTGTGTGGTCACTATGTCTATATTTTTGTGTCCCATAAAACCAGTTAAAACATTTTCCAAACAGCAGTTTAAACATGGAACTGTCAAATTTATATTAATATGTCATCAAATTTATTGTTTGGAAACTTTTTTCCCCCTTGATATTTAATGGCACTTCTTGTTTGTCTCGATGAGTGGATACTCAACCAGCTTTTTAACACAATGCTTTTCAAAATGCTGCATTTTAGCACTTTGCTCTTTTCAGCACAGTCACTGATTTAGTTGTAAATCTAAATGGCGTAGCATTGAGGAGGGCATATTTGATTTTAAGCTGGAAGGAAAATCATTCTGAAAAGCTTATATTGGTGATTTTTAATTGAACAAATGAATAAATGCATTTAAATGTGATGAACATTTTTACACATGTGAGTGGAGTGGGTGCAGGTTTTGTTTTGGGGACATTAGAAAAAAATATTTTCACCATGTTTGACACGGTTACACATGATGGCAAACATCACTTCATGTGGTCCTAAAAATATTAATACACCTTACAGAAAACAATATCCCCATGCATTTATTGTATTTATTTATTTATTTTCAATTTTAGACTTTATTAGAGTCAAATTTTTAGATTTTATGTCAACTTTTGAGTCATGTTGACAACAAAATGTCTATTAATTGACTATAATAACCAGGTTAATACTGTGGTGCTGTTTTTTTTCTATATTCTTATTTAAAATTATTGGATGAGTTTTTTTTCCTGAATGACACTGATTTTAATTGGCTATACAACACATCTTGTGAGGATAAATAACTACTTACTGTTGCAAGAGATTGATATTTTATTAACCACTGCTCTGTTTTGTGGAAATATTCCATGTAAAAGGTTTTTTCTAAGACAAATTCATTTCATCCAGAATGAAAATCTAACTAAATTAATATTTTTATTTATTTAAGTTATCATACACGAGCCTGTAAATGCTTAACATTAGGATATATGACATTATAAATAGTATAGAAAGGGTGCCCTAAGACAAGGGATAATCTGTGCAGTAAACCCTTAGCAGCAAATATATAGAGAAGATAAAAAAATACCCATCTCATTCGAGGAACATTTAGAGAGAAAATGGAATAATCAATAGAGTCTGGAAACACTAATGTTTGTTCACACTCTTGTTTTCTTTTTCCCGTCTTTATCTAGACATGAAAAATCCTACAATCAAAGTCCAGACTTTTCAAGACTGTGTAAGCGCCCCGAGATAAACTATGTCTTTTGTTTTAATGCAAAACATGGTACACTCATATAATGTCTTGTCTTCAGCCTGCCAACTGAATGCAACACACCATGATTTAAACTAATTAGTTGAAAATGAAAGAGAGATTAGTGAAGCCCGTTTTTGTGTTTGAATATTTAATTCTCTGCTATTGTATTCCAAAAGAGATTACATTTTTCTTGGTATAAAAAAATAGCAGTTTTCACAAAGTATTTGTTTATTCTGTGTAGTTTCTTTTTAAGAAGCTCTTTCTCAGCCCAGCTTTGTTGCTTTTTTGTTCACTTTAAAATGTTCCAGTGGTTTTGTATTGGATTTACGTCAGAGGCCCTTTTTACAGTCCACATTACTTTCTTTAAAACATGAGAGGCTGTTCCACTTTGTTTAGGATGAGTGTCATATTGGCAAAGTGTTTTTCCTGCCAAGCTCTAGTCATCTGATTGATCCAACACTTTTCTGGACTTGTGCAACTTCTATATCAGCACAACGCATATTTCACCATGCAGTCAGCGTGGAAACTTTTTTTTAAAACTTGTCATAAATTACCAGAAATTAATTTACTTGCAAAAATGGTTCAATGTTTCAGTTCACAATCTGATTCAGGAAACTGCAAAGGAACAGTTTTGCTGCAGCTCTTTTGTCAGAAACAGGACAACTTTCTTTATGGCTAGAGGATTTTTAATTTGTCCTGCATCGTAACCAGAACCGAACACAGAGTCGAACATTTGAAGGCTATTAATCTTGAGGGTTGAAGTTTCAGAAACAAAGATTCTCTTCAAATACACACAAACACACATATACCCAACATCAATGCACATCCTCTAAGCCAGACATGATGGATGTCCTCCCTTTTTGCTGCTTCTCATCATCACAGCATGTGCAGCAAAGAGAAGCATGAAGAAAATATTTCTGACTGATAACATTTTGCCTTCTTCTTTTTTAACATTCATCCATGTTCTTCTCTCCTCAGCCAGTTTTCCATCTTAAACACATCTGCTTTTGATGGAATCAAACAGACTGACTCGTGCTCACCTTAATAAATACACCCATATTAGTTTTATTGATCACCGAACTTCACTGTAAATCTGCAGTCATCAAGGAGCAAATTAGCAATTACTTCCTGAGCTTATCCTACTACGATTCAGATAAAACACCTCAGTTTCTGCAGTCAATCGGTAAATGACCAATCATTGAAATGTCTAACGGGAGTATTTAAAATCAAAGACATGCAGCTAAATTCTGAAATAAACCAAGACAAAGCTCTGTCAAACCACTGGTTGAGCTGAATACTGAGTATAGTCTAACATGAGCTTTTTCTTGTACCTCAAACACTGTGAGGGCGAAGGGGTGTCCAAGGTGGTGATGGGAGGAGAGCAGCACTTTGCGATTGTCTCCGTTCAGGTCCACACTTGACAGCAGGTGCAGCTTGGAGTCCACCCAGTAGAGACGCCTGTTAGACAAATCTGACAAGATGTAGGGGGCAGACAAAAAAGAAAGAAACCGAGAGGGAGAAGAAGAAAAGAGGAGGAAGCAGGAGGCGAATGGAAAGAGAAAGGTCATTCAACAAAGAACGAAGCAGGGTGAGGGGTATATGAATGAAATGGCCCAGAAGCTACACCATCAATCTTCTTTGACATGACGGCTGAAGGGCCTGTGCTGAGAAAACACAGATGTGATTGTAATATTGCTGCTTGACTTGCTTGCTGGGGGGGAAATATGTGCCCTTGAGCAAATTCATTAGTTTTGCTGGACCTTCTTTAGAAGAATGATTTGGTGTTTAACATTTCCATTATTCTCTGAGTAACGGTCCTTTAAACAGTTTGAGGAGGCCTGGAACATTGGTTTTTTCATCGCTATTGGCCATAAAGTACTACTGGGGTTAACTTACAAGTTTGTCGACATATATTTTTATAAGAGCTACAATATCACATGCTGAAAGGACTCAGTGGAGAAAGCCGCAAAGTGAAGAGAAATTACATTAATTCACCATTATATACAATGAAAAAAAGTCCCATAATTTGAATTTATTTCTTGTGACTCAGACAGTCACCCACTCAGTATGAAATCAATGACCAAGGGAAAATAATCCACCTCTTCTCTCATAAGAGTGTAATGCAGTCTGGGCCGACTCTCTCATTTGCCTTATTCTAAAAATAATTTGTTTTCATGCATGTACAGCGACATCTCAATTCCACAGAGTGAGGCGAATGTGTGGTTCTATTTCTCCTCGGGCAAGGGCAGCGGAGACAAATTTGCCGGCGCTGCTGAGGGAGTTGAAAGGGATGAAGGTATTGATAGCATGGAGTGAATGGTTTATGAATTTCGGGACCTATACTCGCTGATTTGACTGAGAGCCAGACACAAACTCGGATATAACTGTAGAACTTGGGTTCATCTGTCATATCTTACTGCTTGTTTCCCTACATTTAAGTGTGTTTGTTTTCACAGCTCCTTATATTTTCTGTGTGTTGTGTCAGGAGATGTTTCTCTTACCGAGAGTGATTCCATTGGGCCACTCTATATGATCAGACACCAGAACTTGTCTGTCTACTCCATTCATCCCAGCTTTCTCAATTTTGGCCTGATCTCCCCAGTCAGACCAGTACATAAACCTGTGGTGAGATACATCGATCAGTTAGACACATATAAAACAAAATCAGTGGCAGAAATGAAAAAAAGTGACATTGTTTTGCTACTGAAGCAGGCCTTGAGGACACTGAAGGTAAACGGGCAGTGTTCAAAACAGTGAGTAATGAAAACTTGGACCATTTTCAAATGCATGTGTCCATGAGAAACATGCAAAAACCTGGCTTCATTTGCAGGTATTTCATGCTAGCCAAGCTTTGTAGAGCTGTGAAAAGATTCCTTTGGGGAGCTCAAAATTTCAGAGACAAAGAAAACGTGGTATAAAAAAAGAAAGAAAAAGATCACATGGTTTCTCTGAAGAATTACTAAACTGCTTAATATACCTTATAGTTCAGCAGTAAAAATAAGATATATTTGTTCTGGTAAAATATTTTAAGGCCAACTTCTGAACAAAGTTGGGCTTTTTTGATATAATGACGCTGGTGTTTCCACTCAACAGAAAATGATGATGGCCACAGGCTGGTCAGGTCAGACGTTTCCTTATACTCTCTCCTTTGGGCCTTTTCACTCTGCTCTTGTGCCAGTCTCTTATGATTTGCCCATCTGTTCCAAAGTGACTGAACTCAAAATTTTCACTCACCCTTGGTGTGGGTCCACTGCGATGGCCCGTGGCTCACTAAGCTCAGTGGCTATTAGCACTTTTTTTTTCCTGCCGTCTCCCGTAGCGACAGAGATACTCTTGTTGCCTGAGTCGGTCCAGTAGATGTTCTTATGGACCCAGTCTACAGCCAGGCCCTCTGGGGAGTGGAGCGAGTCGATCAGCATCACCTGCTGCGATGAGTCACTGGCCTTGTTGATGTACGCACTGTGGGATGGAAGATCAAAACTAAGTAAACTATGTCCTTGAAAGTCTCTTAGGTTCTTTTTCTTGTGAGAAAAGTTTATTTATCTACAGTGTGTGCCTTAGAAAACAATTTGGAGGGGAAGCTCTTTGTGAGAGGCAATGCAACCTGACATTTCTATGACCTTAAACTATCACTCTGCCATGAAGCTCGGTAGTCGATATGCATTTCTTCAAGTCTTTAATTTGTTTCTGTTTTTGTCTTATCAGTTTTTTTTTCTTTTCCAGTTCAGTTTTTCTACTTCAGCTGCTCCCTCAATTCCTTCACTAGTGACACATGTTAGAATGTAGCAAATAATTTCCACTTTTTGTCAAATTCATCCATCTTCTTCTTCTGTACAGGAATCTGTACAGGTTGCAAGTCCATCACTGAGCCACACGGAGACAAATAATCATTCACATTCTCACTCACACTTAGGGAACAATTTAGAGTTTTCTGTTAAAAGGTAGGAAAAAGCTTGTGTACCAAAATAAGAGATTTTTGAATGGGAGGAGTATCTTAACTGAACTTGAAGGCTGCTGAGATAATTGGAGTGAAGGATCAGGAGGAGATGGATGACAGTATGACTTAGAAGCAGATTGTGTGGCTAATTGACTGTGTTACTGTTTACCACCATAGATATTCTAGACATCCTCGTTTTTGTAGACTGTTGGCTGTAATGCTTGGGGGTGCCACTGAGTTAGGCTGACAGATAATCTGAGGTTTCTCTCTCTTCTTTTGTGCTCCAGGATGTAAAACATGAATCCAACAACCGTCTCGCCTTCGGGGAGCAAATTAAAGTGAGGGCTGGAGCAAAGTGGATGTGGATTTAAATCCCTTATTTTATTGATGCAATGGTGGACTGTTTAAGATCTGAACTTCATCTTGGATAACCAAAATGTATTTTACACAAATTCTGTCAGAAACATACAACATTCTGACAGCTTTTTACTGTGTTACACCTTCAGTTTCTTTTTTTTTTTTTTTTTAAAAAAGGATAATAGAGAACAGGGTTGGAATGATACATTTACAAGAAACAAAAAATAAATAATCAAGCATTTCACTTTGTCAGATGCACTTTTACAAACTGCTGCTTTCATTCACCATGTCCTTATTCTCAGTTTAAGGTTTTCACCTGTACAGCAGGGAACAGTCTGGAAGTATAAACCAAGGCTTCAAGCTACAGAGCGGAATAAGAAGGAAACAAATGAGTCAAAGACCACAGAGCAGATTGCATCTTTAATTGGCTGCACAACTGTTTGCAACAGACATCTGTATCATGGGAAGAAGCTAACAAGACATTGACCCAAGACATGCTTATCATAATAAATATGCCTGGAAAACCCCGTCATCAGAATTATGGTGAATCAGTTTTAAACTGAAACCCTTTAAAATGCCTAATTATTCATAGAAATGAACCTTATTACATAAAGAAAATATTTTATGGGAAGCAGAATGCCATTATTATTAAAGAAAATCACAAAGAAATCTTAAGAATATATGTTACTAGTCTTTAGCAGTAGATGCACCTTGAATTGTTTAATTTTCATGTAGGCAACTGAAAGCAGCATAATACAGCACAAGTTGGGAACTCCAATATTATTCACCATTTCTACCCCATAATTCTTGCAATATCACCCACAATGTGTTGTGCATGTTGCTTCCCTATTTCCTATGCATATTTTTGAATGCCTGATTTAATGCACTGCTGTGGTGTTGCATCTTTTATATCAAATGATAATTTCATCTAATGTGCAGATAAGTAATGGTTTGGGACAAGCATCAGAATTCTGAATAACTGTAGTAAAGCAATAAGATTTAATGAAATACTTCAGGAGATTATAAAGGTTTTTGAGTAGTTTTGGTAATGCTGCGTTAGGTTTGTATAAGTTGAGAGGGTAGGACTGAAGAACACTGGGCTGGTCATGTAGGGTGATCATTTCCATCACCTTTTCTGAGTTTAACCTTATTGCTGTCCAGCAGAAACTTAGATCACCTATTTAAAATGTCTAAAGAGTGGATTGCTTTGAATGAGTAATTCAGTCAAGTATTTAAATGTCTATTCCAATTAACAGTATGGTTATTACCACTTAGCAAAATTCTCAAATTACAGAGATTACAAGTGGCTGTTAGACTGCACTTATTTTCCTCTCCACAAAGTTAAGACATATTCTATGACCTTGATATAGGTTAATCCAAAAATGCCTTAATTGTGATTCTGATCCAATGCTACAAAATATGTACAAATGTTCCATATATACTGTTAAAAGTTTTAAAAGGACAAAAGGGAAGACAAAGCAAGCTAAATCATGGCCAAGTCGAATGCACAACTTGATTAGCTGCAAATCATTTAGAGAAACTATGCACACATATGTTTATTTACTGCTTTGAAAATAGAGTTCCTCATGAAGAATGAGTTCATTTGTCCTTCCTCTGTCAGTAGCCCTTGAGTGTATCACTGAGTTTATGAGTGTGAGTGTGTATGTGTGGCCACGTGCGTATGCAGATGAATAATGATGGCGATTATTGAGGCAGTGAAATTAAAGGGAACATATGGCTCAGCTGAGATGATAGAAGGCCCCTCCATCTACCTGCCAGCCAACACACACACACACACACACACACAGCTACACACAAAACAACAATGTACCTGAAGTGTGTATAACTGTGTGTATGTGTGAAGGACAAACAGCTCCACCTTTTACCATCAAACAGATGCCGCAGCCCTACAGGTGTGTCTGCTTCACTAGCAGAAGGCGGGACAGGTTGAAGCAGACAAGATGGATAGACAGAAGATAACGATACCAACAGATCAGATGAACGTTGTTAAAAGGGAGTTTAAAGTCTTGGCTTGTGTCACCATTGGTCTATTTTACTCACACTGCCTATATGCTAAAAAACACATCTAATCAAAGTCCTAAAACCTAGTGTTGCCAATGTAGAAACAGTGCTGCTATAGTTAGCGAGTTTGCCTTTATGCATCAGTGCTTGTTCAAGTTTATACTTGAGCATGTATCTTTGTGCATGTACCTGTATATTTTACGATGATACAGATCACACCAGAACATCTTGTTTGTGGACACGTCAACATCTAGGGCCACAGCATTCTTCAGTGTTGGAACCACCTGTGTGTATTCGCTCTTCAGCAGGTCGATGCGACGGATTTCATGGCGATTAGTGAACATCAAATAAGGGCTTTTTCCTGACAGGGAGGGCAGAATGTTCATGTCATTACATATGCAATATTTCTGACATTTATTTACAGCTAGACACTAAAAAGACAAGACAGGTAAGCCTCAAAGTACAGAACCAGGGAGTAGACCCAGTACGATCCTTGAAAGACTATTGTGACACAAGAAAAAAAGATATTGAGTCCATTTGCACTACTGCTAGTCATTAGTTTGCTAGGTGATTAGTAAATGAACTTAAATCTGTAAAAAGCAATCTTTAAATTTGTATATGAAACCTGTCTACACAGTTTTATTGCACATCATCATGTTATTTCATTAATTATTCACACAGCTATGCAGGAAAGTAATATACAATGTATGTGATTTGACCCCAATGAAAAGCAAAGACTAAAAGGACACCAGTAATTGTCGGTGCCCTGCTGCTATATGAAATGATGAAGCCCACTGCACTTGTGAATAAAGTGACCCAAAACCAAACATGACACATTGTTCTATATTTGGTGTAATGATGTGTCAGAAGAGTGGTCCTGTTCTCTCTGAGAGCAAGTACATCAGTTCCCCAGGGCCCATTTTTCAGCAGTCTGCATGACTGAGGCATCTGAATGACTCTCAGTCAACAGAATCACCTTCATCTTTAGTGTACACAAAGATAGACAATTTCTTAATTTGCATACATGACTTTATAAGATAAGAACACCTACAAGCAGATATGTGAAGCTGTACATAATTTTGACACAATGCATTTTTACTTTAAGCACATTGTTTCGAAGTTCACAAAACTTTTACTTTAATTTTCTAAATTTCAATGATTTTCATCTTTTTCCTAATAACATCACTTGTTTCTTTTTCTGGTTCTCTTTCTGGTCTTTTTCCTCTCATTCTCTTACTGTCTCCAAAATGTAATTTCATTATAATTCTCTACTGTTTACAGAACAGCTTCACTAAAAGCATTTAGAAAAAATAGACAACAAGCCTGTTGATATACAAGCACAAACATGCACAATCAACCATGTCTCAGCAGCATATCTATGTTTACCACGCACGTTTTTACAGGGAGAAAATATCACATTTCCACTACTATTTGGATGCAATCATTTTCCTCTGGCTACTGGTTTTGTAACCAGCAATTTTACCTGTTGAGAGAAAGACAGATGAACACGAAGCAAAGAAAAAAATGGGCAGGCACAAGTAAAAATGATGGATGCAGGTAACATCATGGAGGTATGAAGAGAAAAGGGATGTAATTGGGAGAGTGGGGGTAGGAGTTGGCGGGGGGAATCAACCATCATGTAATGGCAGTAGTAAAAACAGTGTGAGAGGAATGAATATGTGAGAAAAACAGTTATAACAATTTGAAACATAATTAGGAAAGACAAGTCTAACTTCTTCATCATTTCTCTAAGACAACATCTCTGATCATAAAAACCGAGTTATAGCTTTATTTTTTTAATCACTTTCATACACACTCAAAGTCCCACACTCTTTTCCATCGCACACAGAAATTATTAATTCAAGTTGATGACTCATTTTGTGGCTTAACACTCCTAAAGAGTACTCAAAAACACAAAATGCAATTAGTGTAAAGTACAAACTTTACTCAGGGGGCTCAATGAATGGTGCCATGTACCAGAATTAATGCTCCCAAACACATATAAACAAACAGCAGCTAAGAAAGGAAAGTACAAGCTGAGAAATGACTTTGAATTAGTGTTGCTCGTGTAATAGTTACTCTGAAATTAATCTGGGGAGTTTCAAATCATATTAAAGAATTAGAAAGAATGCAGTTCTTATTTAATGAAAAATGAACATGGAGTTTGAATTCACTCAACACAACATTCTCATAATTACTTATATAGGCTCAGCTTAACATAACAACATATCTGTGTTTAGATTTATTCTTTTGAAGCATGGCATTCAAATATATGCAGATGATACTGTAACGTGGTGCATCTAATCACAAAGTGTAGCATTTCTCCCAATGAGTCATAAACTAAAGATTTTAATCTGTGGACAAATATCGATGCATCTCTTCACAATAACTATGTACCTTTGTGTGACAAGAATCTAAAAGCTGTTCTGCATTCATGCTGATTTATGTGAGCATGTTTATTCTCATCCGTTTGCCTTTGTCTGCGTTTGTGTGGGGAGTTTGTTTTTCTATAGGGTTAGCAAAATATCTCATTATCCACTGGACAGATTTTAATGAAATCATTAAAATTACTGGATGTACATCTACAACTGATTAACTTTTGGAGTCAACCTGATTCAAGACTGTTGCCACAGTAAAGCAATTTTAGGCTAAACTCAATCAGTTTAACAAATACTGAGCTCATTTTGGTGTAATAGTAGCTGAGAGTAATCCTCGACACATACTCTGAGTACTAAAACATCTCCTGATATCTGACAATATTGCTTGAGACTGTGCATAATGTCATTTAAGGTTTGGCCAAAATGGCTACAGCTTTGTTATTTTTCAACACAAGATTATCTTAATGTAAAACTCTATCATGAAAAGCGCTGGGGGATGTGTGTTTTGTGCTCTTTTAAGGAATTCCAGGTCTTTAATTCACAAATGCAACTTCCGTGAATCTATCCAAAGTACATATCTTTTTTTATGGAAACATAATTGACAGTTCCTTTGTTCATCCATGTATCTTATTTTTCACTGCTTGCCTTTCTCTCTCTCTCTCTTCATAGTACAGTATTTTGACTAACAATTATAGAGATTCACAAAGAGTGGAATTTAGCAACCGATGGTGGTTTTTATGCTGCTTAGCTTCACTGTGAGCATGTGTTTTCTACTTTAAGCCCTCTTATTATCAGACCAGCTTACCCTATAAAGACCTAAACTATGACCATAATTACTAATACTGTGCTTTTTACTCGTTTCACGATGAAAAGCTAATTTACTGTGAAAAATAAATGTTCCATTCCAAATGTATTAGTCAAAATATTAAAAATATACACTATACAGCTGCATCATAATGATAAAAGAAGATTGCTTTTCTTATCATGTGCAGCTGAGAAGATCTGGTGTTATTTTCATTCATAACACTGTGCTCCCTAGCAAATAAGGGGTACAAATCCTGGCTGTGTCCTAAAGCGAGTGCAGGCCCCTTCCTCACGCAGCATCCTTCTCCTGACACCCCAGGGAGAGCAGAGGCAGCTGGCTGCAAACTTGTCATTATTGAGGACTGAAGAAAAAGACGGCAAATATTTATCTTTGCACAGATTGCTGTGCGGGCACTGCATACAAAGCAAGCGTCTTGTTTCTCAGAGTCCCACTGTGTGAGGATAGTGTAGAATGTCACTTTTGTAGTCCGGGGTGCTGGAACGGATGAGTAATTGGTGTTTATACAAGAGTGGGTCTGAATGTGTGGTTTTGCTTAATGGGCACATGATGTATTTTGGTGAGAACGTCTTTCAGGGACTGTGAGCTTCTTCTCCTGAGCAAATGTATGTGAGAATGTGTATTATGTGACACACGGCTTACCCACAGCTTTGCAGGTCTTGAAGACAGGGTCCATCTCATAGCCTTCATAGCACTCACACTTATAATCTCCTTTGTAGTTGATGCAGATCTGACTGCAGGCATCTGGGTTCTCACATTCATCAATGTCTGTGGAGAAAATAATGAGGATGTAATGAGCTTCTCTTCAAAATAAACCTTGATAATTCACAAATGATTTTAGGTTAAAACTCTTAAGCTCCTGTAAATGATTCAACTTGTTGAGTAAAAAAAAACACTGAATTTGTTCTTTTTGCATGATAAAAAAGGTTATTTTATATCACATCTGGCACTCAAATTTAAAGAGCTAAGTGTTACTGGATACACAAAGATATTTTTAACAATATCACTGAAACAAGGTGGGTGAGCAACCTGCAGCAGAGAGACGTGGTTGCAAAAGGAAACAAAAATTAGAAAAGAAAGTCAAGATCTTTATTTCATTCAAACAGCAGCAAAGCTTCTCATTAGATTAAACTAATTTCCTCGAAACAGAGAAAAGGAGCGGTAAGAGTCTTCTCAGCACCTGCACCCTGACACTCCAGACATTAGGAGAGATTTGATGTTTGCTCCACCCAAACGTCACTCTTCCTGCTAAACTCAGACTTATTGCTACAAATAAAAACAGTGATGAGCATCTAGGAAAAAAAAACAGCAACAAAAATAAAAAACAGACTTCCTCACGTATAAGGCTGCCCTAACCCCACCCCTAACCATCTCAGGTTGGACCACCTAATTTCAGTGAGAATGTCAATTTCTACAGGTTTAAAAGAAAGAAAATGTGCAACTTCCTCCACTAATGGTATATCTTTGATAATAATTCAGCAAAAACCTGGTGTAAAACAGGCAGGATTTCTAGAGAGCACAAAGGGTTCCAATAAACCTGAACAGAGTTTCTGCAGTCAGAGCTGCTTAGGATCAAAAAGGGCTTTATTGAGTTAAAAAAGGAGGCAGTCTGAAACAACCTGAACAAGGTGAGACTACACATTACAGTACTCATGCTTCTCTGTATTAAGACAGTAGTTGTTTTGCATAAATTCATTTCTTTACCTCCACAAGTCTTTTTGTCCAGCAGTTTGTATCCAGAGGGACAGTCACACTCATAACCGATTCTCTGGTCCCTGCAGATGTGGGAGCAGCCACCATTGTTGTCTGCACACTCATTCAGGCCTGCAGAGACGAGCAGTGGGGGCGACGGAGGAAGGGACAGAGATGTAAGGGAAAGAAATGAGGAAAAGTGAGGAGGAGCTGAATATTGATGAAATATCTCCAGCAGTGTTTTTTTGGACAGAATAATTCAGCCTGTGTACACACACAAAGAAAGTGTTGGACAGAAAGACAAAGCACCCAAGATAGTGTGTGTGTATGTGTGTGTGTGTGTGGATAGTTTTAATCAATCTGCCAGTCAAGATAATTTTGTGCTGTCAAGTGTGTCGGTATACATCAAAATTTTTATTCAGACAGTAAGCTTAAAAGCCTTAGAAAAAGAGACAGCGGTATGGGTTTGTGTGTCGAACATTAATGTGTGTGTTCTTGTCCCACAGTTACAGTATTAGCCAAAAGCTCTTTGAACTGATCCGTTTTCCTCCGGGGAGATTGTCCTAAACCAGGTGCCACTCTTCTGGAATACCCATTGTTGCACGAGCACATCCTCATCCTCTCATCTGAATCTGATCATTTCCTCTCCTTTTTATTAGATGAATAAATTAGATTTTGTCAGTTATCCCTCCCATCCTTTTTGTATCTGTTTCTGTTCCTTCTCTTATCCCTTTGTCTTTCAATCCCCCTCCAGGGAGTTGAGAGAGATCACTGCAGAGAGCTAAAGCTGGTACTTCATTACAGATTTACATTAAAGATTTAAGCTTTAAGGCTACAGGTACAGCTGAGGGACAGACACTGTGACACTGTGTGAGACAGAGAGACATGAGAACAGACATCAAAAAGGACTAAAAATAAGTTGGCATAGCATTTAAATAAAATTAAAGCTGCAAGTCTTTTGTAAAATCACTGCACTGCACACAGAATCATTTAGGTTTGTCAAATTTCTTTTAAGAGATCAAATTGATTGTTTCTAATCCTTTATATGTAAAAAAATGTTCATTGCAGATTGCATTCTAGGAGCAGTAGAAAAATATCCCACAGTTATTTCCTTAATTAATGACTCAAATGTAATATTCTCAAAGGCAAATGTTTCTAATGCTGGCTGGAAGAAATGATAACACTTGCCTGTAAAAAAGATTCAAGGAAATTAAAAACAAGCAGGCAAGATCTGTGATAGTATTTGTATGACTGCCAAAATCATTTCTAGATATAATTGAACAACAAAAATACTGCAAAAATAATAAATGTTTAGTTACAAGAAACTGAAATACAAGAGACATTTTTAAAAAAATAAAGACTTTTGTTCATGCCACAGAAATAAGCAACAAATATTTAATTGTAAGTTTTCAGTGGGTTTTGATGAAACTGCCAAGGATAAAACTGAAAAGAAGTAATTTAGCTGAAATGTGCACTTTCAACAAAAACTCAGATTTAAAAATAGTCGTATAAGGATGTGTTGTGCATGATTCTATAATAGACAGTCTTAATTTACGGATATTTTCATCCATCTCTATGTATGAAAAACAACTAAGAGCGTCACCAGTACATCATATTTAACATCAATGATATGGTTGTCAGGCGATCTAAATACAGCAACATGTGTCTCCTTTAAGATCAGATATGGCTGAAAGGGCAGCAAGCTCAAATCTAATTTTGTACCCATGTAAAAGATGAGACACTCCACGTGAAAAAGGTCAGACTGTGAGTGAGGAGCAGCGTCTTTCAGAAACCTCAGACACTTTCATTTGCACTTGAAAAGACTCTCACTGTTATGACACATGTTGCCTGAACTGTATTACACAAGGCTCATTAACTTTTCTGATTTTATTAGGAAATTTGATTTTCTCAGCTGCCTTTCTCTGTTTGCTTTGCATCTAATGTGAGACGAGGGCCTGGATATTATGGAGTGGAAATTATAGAGGTGTGGGAGTAATGCAGGGAAGTCAGGTTTTCCTGGCTAAAGTTACAACATAAGGAAGAATTGCTCGGCTCTTTGATCATAACACGCGGCTGAGAAACGTTCTCATTTACTCTGCCTTGATCAAATCAAGCTCCTTCTTTCTACGGAGTGACCATCTACACCATCTGTGGTGCCAGGACAGTTACAGGCATCTAATCCCTGTATGTTTGAGACGCTGAAGATTGATAAATACTGAATCTGTGAATGCAGGAGTGTTTCTGAGTGAAAGACAAAGGGGGATCATCTTACCACAATCCTTCACGGGTTCATCAGACCAGTCCTTGCAGTCCTTGACGTTGTCACACACCTTGCTGCTGTCAATACACTCCCCGTTCTTACAGCGAAACTTTTTTGGTCCATCACATTTTGTAACTGTGTTCAAGATGAAAAATAAAGCCATAATAAAATTAATAAATAAATAAAACAAGAGATTTTCACTTGCTGAACTATTTCACCATTAGGACAAAAACAACCAATATGCAGATCACCAATATATCATTTGTAGAGCATTTGTTACTCATAAAAACAAAGGTTAAAAGGAGATTTTAGTATTAACACATATATACATCTCTTTTATGGAAAACATTTTTTTTCTTCGAATATTTGTTTCATAATGTCACTTCTTCAACTAACATTTTGTTTTCTTCTGAACTACTTTACTTTTTTTCTTTAAGATTATTAAAGATCAGAGTCAACACGCAGAGCTATCTGTGACGTTTATACTGTTTATTCCCTGTGGAGCTCATTAAAATGATAAAAAACAGTAAGTGAACAAATATTTAACAATAATCAAATCAATATTTACATCATAAAGCTCATTATTTATGAAATCATGCCACAGAATTCTTATAAAAATCAACTGTTTTATTACAATTACTGCCTCACTGAAAAGACTGGGTGTGTTATGTTTACCGTTGACACAGCCAGCCTCATCGCTGTAGTCGGGGCAGTCGTGAACTTTATTGCACTGTTTGGTGCCGTGAATACAGGAACCGTCGCCACACTGGAACTCATCGGGTCGACACGTGAGCAGGGCTGCACAGCGTACACAACACAGACACATGCACAGGATTTAGCTGAGATGGAACTTTTTTTGTGTGTAAATATTCCATATTCTTATACATTTAAAAGGATGCAAAACCAGAAGTTTGAGAAGAAGCCTGTGGGACACTCAGTCAACCTGTTTTCTTCTTCTTTACTATCTTTATGAAGAAATGCAATTCTGTGTAAGTATATTTTGTTTCTTTCAAAGCTCCACTTACTATGTTTTTCAATCTGAAAGTAATCAATAGCCTCCCAACTCTTACCTGCACACAAAGATCTCACAAAAACAAATGAAAAAAAAGGCAGTTATTTATGCCGTATATAAGAAAAACTCCTATCCAGTGATCTGCTGAGAATGTGTGCATGTGTGCATATAGACATTTGTTTGTACTCTAACAGTGCGGGGTGGGTTTATTTCTCTCATTCGTCTTTCTAACTGGCTATTTAATTATTCATGTATTGTGTTTTGGACTGGCTCTGCTGAAGCACAAAGACAGACATGATCAATAACTGTAGGGTCTGTAGAAATCAGTGGTAGACAATAATTTCATCTGGAAATATGGCAAAAAACCCAGCCACACATTAAGAGGGCAAATGTGTAGGTGAGTGTACATACATGAATCATCAGATGAAAAAAAAAAAAAAAAAAAAAGATGTGTTTGCACAATTATGTGAATAGAAAGATAACGCTGACTCAAACTGCTCGAACAAAAACAAAAAGGCAAACAGTGCAAGAACTACTCCTGTTCCAAAACGTGCAAATTATCCCAACCAAATCATTAGAATCTGAGCTCAGCTAATTATGATAATCCCTGAAGGTGAATACTAATGATAACAGAGTGCCATCTGTATAAGTGTTGGCAGGAGAGAAAACTGACTTGTGACCACTTTTCATTTACATTAACCTCCTGTCACCCTCCTCGCAGTCACTTGTCTCAGGACGTCTGCAAAATCAGAAAGGATTATTGAGACAGATGCTTTAAATAAAAGGGTAGATCCAAACAAGGGGTTGAATCTGTGGGAATGTTGTGAGCCTGACAGGACCGAGGAGGAGTAGGCGGAGAGAACAAACTGGATGACTAACATCTCACGTCTCCGATTTACATTGAAATGCTGCACCTCCCTAAGCTGCGCTCACTAGTCTCATTTGCATTACACAGACAACTAAAACTATTACATCTTGTTTCATAAAGACCTCCAACCAGACACTTTTATTCTCAACGCAACCAGCATCCACACAGACACAAATACATATAACACATCATGCCTCATCAGAGCTGAGAAACAGTGTAACAGGTTATACAAACCATTTTAACTAAAATTAGTCAATTATGTGACCGACATCGTTTTGTATATTTAGACTTTTTAATGCTTCTTAAATGCTTTCCTGCAAATATTGCATTTTACTTATGTAATCCAATATTTAATACATTTCTTATGAGATATTAACTTATACTTTGAGATTCATCTGAAAGATTTAAATAGATATTAAAGCTAAAAAGCAAGAAAACCGACTTGTTGCCACGTTTTCTTTACATTTTACATAACAAACAGTAATCAGATGATGAGAGATACTGACTCATTTAGGAAAAGTAGACTAATATCTTAGTTTATTTTCAATCCAAATTAAGTATGAAAAAAATGGATGAATTCTGACGAGTTATAGTTAAAAAAATGTTATAATTATGAATCTTATTATCGCCTGATGACGAAACAAAGGTGGCGTTATATTTATTTTGCCTGTATCTTTGTGTGGGAGTATGCATGTTCATTTGTCTATAGTGTTAACAAAATATCTCATAAACCACTGAACAGATTTAAGAAAACTTTCTGAAAATAATCATCAGATGTGTATCTACAACTGAGCAAATGGACCATAGCCTTCTCAGAAAGGCCTATATGTCACTGAATTTTACAGATGTGATAGCAGCTGAGAGCCATTTAAGACATATTCCAGCCACTGACAGATAATGCAACATCACATGAGAAATCACAATATGGCATGAGATTGTGTATAATGTTATTTTTAATGCTGGACCAAAGTAACTATAACTCCATTTAGAGCCTAAAGGCAGTCTGGATACAGATACCACTGATGTCACCTGAAGGCCCAAAGCACAGGCAGTTTCTAATAAAATGATTAGACGGTGAAAGATAAATGCTTTTAAATCCAGTTTTAATGTGGGTTTTTGTAGCTTCAGCATTTGAAAGTGCAGGAGACTGTGCAGATGTGTGAGTGTAACGGCAGATATTTTCTTCTTGTGCTCCTGCATCTGGCTGAGTTTTGCAGATGCATTCATCACTGTGTAGTTGTGCTTGTATCATGTCTTACATGCAAACCTGCTGTGATCTCACTGAGTGGTGTGTGGGAGTGTGAAGAGAGGACCAGATGGGGGTCTCGCTTGATGAAGGACCCTCATCTCCCACTCGTGCACACACACACACACACACTCATAAAACACACACGGTCAAACATGCACTCAGAGATTCTCCCTCTGCTTGTGCAGATCACATGGTTGCATAGCAACACGCTTATGGATCATCATGATACGGTTAGCACTGATCTTCCTTCAGTCATTTGGTGGCACATTTGTCACATATTCTTTGTTCACAATAAAGAGTAGGAGAGCCTTTCATGTGTTTCCAGCCAGCAGAGGAAATCCACATGCAAACCTAATATTCCACAACTCATAATGTATTATTGTTTGGAGCTAATAATCACATTTACTTGAAGCTACATGCTAAAATTAACATAATAAATCAAAACTACAAAGCTATGAACACTTCAAACAGAGACAGTCCACAGAGAAAATATGAAATAATGAAATGCAGAGCATTCCATGAAGAAATGCTTATCACCCGCTGCCTTTCATGCCTGAGATTGAAACAAAGACCTAAGAAAGAGCCTTTTTGGTCAAACCTTGGAAATAGCATTATGTACAATCTCATGTGATATCTCATCTCATCTGTGTGTGCATGAAGAATATGCTGTGAATGACTCTCAGCTACTACCACACTAAATATTAGCTCAGTACCTGTACAACTGCCTGAGTTATAGCCTGTTTGTTAAAGTTTCTTAGCTGTGGTGATCTTGAATCAAGTTGGCTACAAAAGTTAGTCAGATGTAGATGTCATCTTAATGATACTTTAACACTTTCTGAAAGCTTCATTAAAATCTGCCCAGTAGTTCATGAGATATTTTGCAACTGGCACATACAAACACACACATACACACACACTCACACACACACGGACACAGGCAAAAACATCATCACTTTGGCTTTGCCTGCAGGCGATAAATATGACATCCCAGTATTCATCATATCATGAATACATAAGCAATTATTATATTATGAAACTATGAAATATGCAGTGACACTAAAGCTACTTTCCTGAAAATACAGTCATTTTAAGTACACTTCATAATCTGTTTTCATACAGAACAAATTTAATGGTCTGAGGTATTTTTTTATTTTTCTAATCACATTTGCTGTCCATGGGACTGTGGGAATGCTACATCATCCTGTGACAGCACAGACAATTGTTGTTAGCGGAATATATTTAGTCTCTGAGAGATTTGTTTGATAGTAATTATAGCGACAGCATCAGAATCCTTTTATCATTCCACTGAGTTCCACACTCATTACACTCACTTATTTATCAGCCCACTCATCAGTCCAGCAGCAGAAACACAATATATTCACAGATGACTTACGACAGTTCGCTTCGTCTGATTTATCTTTGCAGTCTGCGTCGCCGTCACACTTCCAGTTCATGTGCACGCACTCCCCGCTCCCACACTGGAACTCGCCGACTGGGCAGCGGGGTTTCTGTGGCTCCGTCCTGCGACTGCAGCGCTCCATGGACTCGTCTGACTTGTCCTTACAGTCTGGGTCCCCGTCACAGCTCCACAGGGCAGGGATGCACTCAGAGTCGTTGCAGCGGAACTCGTGCTGGCCACAGGTGGGAGCGGAGCATTTTTCTTCATCGCTGGAGTCTCCACAGTCATTATCCCCGTCACAGACGAAGATAGGTGCCACACACTTTCCATTACGGCACTGAAAGTCTTTGGAAGGGCAGGCCTTGGCATCTGCAGAAAGGATGGTTGATAAAAAAGTTGGAAATGTTTTATGTGATGCATTATTGTGTAATAGTCTTATATGGTGCATATACATTCATTAGCCACAATGTTACAGCCACTGACAAGGGAAAGAGATACCACTAAATTAGGGGTTGGGGATTATATTCTGAATCAATTAAAAAAGAAATCCTACAGTTTAATAATGTTATGTTGAAGAACACAAACATAACTTCTGCATTAAAAACTTGTGTTTGGAAATATCTGCACTTCTGTGAAGTTAAAGAGAAAAATGAGGTTGATAAGAGCCGTGCTATATGCAAGTTATGTACATGTTTCAACTCGAAAGAGGAAAAGATGATCGAGCATTGAGATCACAGGTGGAGTATCGAGGAAGTGACATCAAAGGTTTAGTTTAACAGGGAAAAGGCAAAGAAAATTACAAAACGTTTATTGTGAAGGATTTGTATCTACATTTACAGTAACACAGATATTCCTACTCTCTACAACAAAACCAAAAACAAAGTGATGGAAACAGTGGGTAATCCATCCATCTCATTCCACAATATGCAGCATTTTGACTTCTTTTTTGTTTCCAAAATATTGTTTGAATGAAAATTATTTAACACTGCAGTGTAGAGCAAAACATTTTTTAATCTTTTAGATCTGAGAGATTCTGTGCACAGAATTGTGTTTGAAGTGAAATAATGGCTGCATCAAGATGCATTGATTATTTTTGTAGAATTACTTCACAGCCCTTTGAATTGTAATCAAACAGAATTGAGAAGTGCCTAAAGGTTCCCAATTCTACACTGAATATCTAAATTTATTGGATATTTCAGCAAGTAAATTTAACATTGTTGCAACTCAAGCTTATTTTCTGAAATCCCCAAAAAGTACTAAACACAGATTTCAGTTTGCTTCAAATATATGTGCAATACAATTTAGAAGTTGGATTACAAACAACATTATTATTGTTGAATATATTTCAAGCTTGCTTTAAGAAAAACACTTTATGAAACTATTAATGGAATGCATTAATAGGCATATCTGAGAAAATATGAGTTAAAGGGCAGCTGTTGTTAAGTTAGTCCTTTTTTAATTCAGATTCTAACACATGATGCATGTTTTTCAGTGTTTTCCCCCTGAATTAGCATGAAAAAGAGAACTATTTAAATTTAAAACCAGTGCTCATTTGCATTATTTTGTCTTCATAAGCATTTTGGTTTGGTAAAAAAAAAAAAAAAGTTTGGTAGAAATTCACATTGCAATAAACTCCATGCATAAAAACAACATTAAATGTATTTGGCACAAAGCTGAGAACATATGTGCAGCGGAAATGTTGCATTTGTAAATGAGAACATAATGAGCATGAGTTAGGAGGCAGCAGCAGGTGCCCGCCACGGGGCAGAACCCCTTCTAGGATTCATTGTGCATATTTGTATAGAAAAATTAGTGGAGAATTTATATTCATTGAGGTCTAATAATATCTCACCTTTCTAAGCTCTTTAGCTGTTCTGATTCAGGGTTTATGTGATGTTGTGTTTGTCTTTGGCTGGAAAACTTCGTTTCCAATTTCCAACATGAAAGCAGTGACGTTTTAAAAGTCCAACTAGCTCTTAAAAAAGAAATAAAAAAAACCTAAACCATCAGATACAACTACTTGATAGTGTTCCCCTCGTCTACCTGGCTGCACAGAGCGCCAAAGGGACTCATTATGATAATAGACTATTGGATTCCCTGTTAGCTATTAGTGCTAGCATGCTAATCATCCCCACTCACATCTAAGTAATTCAATTATAATTTAATTCAGATGAGCACATAAACAACATCAGCATTAACAGTATTCTGGTGGAGCCTAAAGTAGTTAGAGGCTCACTTAAAGTGTTTGAGCAAACAAACACTTAGGAAACTGATTATTTTCAAGTTTTCTGCACAAACATCAAAAGATATTTAAACACATTTTAATTTCTCCCAATGGGTGATATTATATCATAAATCAGACAAAATCCTTTGTTTTATACTTAAAAGAGTTTTTTTTAATAGAAGACTGCTTGGTTAATCATGTGTTGGTTATAAACAGCAAGCTGTGAACAAAAAGCTCGACAGTGTGGTTCCCACTGGGATACTGAACAACAAGAGACAACAATCTGTCCTGAAAAGCTTTCTGCTCATTGCAGAAACAGGCAGGCAGCTCAGCTTGCAACTCATTCAATTGTGTGTTTGATATGAATAAGCTTGAAATTTACAGCTACAATTGTACCATCCTTCATATCCGAGGGAAAAAAAAGGAAAAATCATGGTAAAAATGTCAGTACATGCTTTTTCAGTTCTTTTACCTGTTAGGAGGCAATAAAGAATAATCTGTTCTTTAGCATGTCTTCAAATGAGGCGATTAGAAGGCAGCAATGTGGCAGTGTAGAATTTCTGCACAATACTTTAAACATGCAATTATTTGGAATCACTTTCAGTGAAAGACGTGGGAGAAGAAATATCAAGAGAAACTTCTTAGATCAGCATGAGAGCTCGGTTTCATAACAGATAAAGACAGCAAACTATGAAAAATGATACATAATTCATATTTGGTGAAATTACAGCAAACACTAAAACTAACTCTTTGCGACTGCATAGTCATGTTCAAGGTGAGATTACACTCGTGTGTGACTCATGGCTCGTGGGAATTGTGACGTCAAGCGAGCAGAGTTTATACCTGTGCTTCTGACATGTGACACTCACTGCTGAGCTCTTCTTATAATAGGTGTCAGGACTGAAAAACACCAACCATAGACGTGTATTATAATACAAAACCAAATGTCCCCACCTTCTGTCATTGCTGAGAAGTGAAACCAGCAAGAACCAGGTGTCAGAATGGCAGTGGTGAGGGTGGTGGAGTGTGTTGGGACACGGTCTAAGGGTTTGAGGAGGACATGGAAACGCAACACAAAAAGGCTTGAGTGAAATGGAAACCTGGCGGTGACAGTGCTATCCACTACATTACCTGGCAACCCCACTAAAATTCAAAATAAATTATTAACTGTTTAAAAAGTTATAGATTATTTCCTATTGTTTAAAAAAACACATTACAACAAGTCTGACTTTGTGTAGAAACTTGCTGAAGGAGAATTAAACTTGACTCTCACTTTAAAACATCCATCCAATGGATTATTCTAGCGATTTTAATTTTAAATGGGTAGCCAGTAATCTGTATCTGATTACATTGTGTCTTGAACCTTCTCCCGTAGGTGATTGTATTTAACTCGAGGTCAAAGACTTCTATCCATCCATGCCCAGACAAACCACTGGACAGCTATTAGATAGAGCAGTGAGAAGGAGCACAGCTTTCATCTTCTGAAGGACAAGAATTGAACTTTCTTTAAGTGTAGAATATAGCTCAGAGCAAAGAGTCATGCATACACAGAGTCAGCGGAAAATAAGTCTCTACGGAAACACACTTAACCATAGACAAACACTCAGATGGGTACAATACGATCTAAACTTGTGTAATGCACAGACACTGAATACACACAAAATGCACACTCGCCCTCACAGCTTTTCTCTACGAGTCAGTGACTTTAATGTTTCTGGAGCAAGGAATCCAATCAGACTCCGGTCTAACATGTCAGGCACTGAGCTGTGATGACCACGCGTGTGCACACAACCTCGCCCACATACACAATCTTGTCCACAAATCTCAGTTCACCAGGTGTGCTGGCAGGAATACAAGCTCAAGATCACAGGTATGCTCTTAAAAAACAGACGCTGAAATAAATCGAGCACGGTGTAAAATGCTGTATTTACTGTAACCCAGCAAAAGTGCAGTACCACTATTATCTGGTCACAAATACTCAGAATTCATCAAGACTGTAGCTGGAAATGTGTGTGCTTTCTTGCAATACGGAGTTAAATGAGAGTCACCAGCTAGTCTCCAACAGTCTCAGCCAAATGAGATACAACCTTTAGGTACTTAAAAATATATAAAAGCAGGCACAGGAAATGGTTTACTCCACTATCAGTTTTGTGTACTTCACAACCTAACAGCTTTTAAGATTTTCATATACCCAAATCAGTATTTCCAGGACAGGTATGTGATTTAGCTCTTGCTATGTATCAGGCACCATTACTCAGTACCCATGAAATCATTAAAACAGTAAATCGCCAGAGGATGAACAGTGTCAGAGGCGTTTGCTTTCGTGTATCATGAGGAACTAGACAGCTGTGTGTTGCTCAAGTTTAGAGATGTTAACTTACCAATTACCTTGGGTCAAAACACTGAGGAGTTGAGATGAAATGGAAGGAGGACGAGAGGGGAAGAGAGGCACTTTCTGATTTTACCTCTGATGCAACAAAGCCAACCAGCGCGTGTGTTTGTGTAAAAACAGATGTAGTCCAACTGACATACCGTCGCTCTCCAGAGTTCTCCTAAAGTGTTTATCTATGTTTTAGCAGCATTAGATCTTCGAAACATCCGCACTGAGGGAGAGCAGAAACAAACACACACATAAACACCGAACACAGAGGCTCCACGTCGGCAGCTTTTCAGTTTACTGTAACATAAACATCTTCCTCTTTTCCTAATGGAATATACAATGGGAAGAGTTGACATTTCAAACAGATTTATCACTGAATGACAAACAGGATGGAGAGTTGTCAGAAATTCACTTTCCACCAGCCTGGCCAAATGGGTTTTAACAGACGGGAAGCTGACACAACACATTTAGACTGTTGACGGGGAAATACATACCAGGAATATGCTTTGGGTGGAAGATGTAATAAAGTAATAAAAGTTGATAGAAGTGACTGCTGGTGATCTGGGTTTGGTTTTGAAAACTGATCAAAGTTCAGCCGTATTTCATCAAGCACAGAATGGTCTTATAGCTGACGATACTAACAGCACACATCATTGCTGAAACTATTTTTTGTTTTAAAAAAATCAAACAGTAGTTAACTAACCACATTTTTTTTTTGTTTTTTAACTTTCCACAATCCAATAGTTTGGGTTGAGACAAAGCACTTATAAAACATCTATTCAATTGTGAGAGAGGTCCAGATTCTGCTTTAGTTTAGCTATAAAATCTTCTCCCCCAGTTTCCTCCATTTCTGCCCTGATATTCACAAAGCAAGTAGCTCAAGTTCAGCATTTGTGTGCAATTTGCACCCATTTTGTGTTGGAAAGGAGCAGAACACAGGTGTCCTCACTGCACAATATGACTGCCTGCCATAAACACATCCGACTCAAATTGACAAAGAAAACAAAATATTTTCTCACTTTGAGCTTCAGCTCCTCCTGTAACCCAAACACATGGAGGGAGGTTGGGGGGGTGGCAGTGGCAGTGGGGTCTGTAATATTTATTCAGTGAAATAATTACTTTCAGTTCTGTTTCCTAATCTTTGGATGATTGTGAATCACTGTCTGCTGAAAGGTTCTACACTATAATCAGAATGTTTGTTTTTGTCTTTTTTTCTTTTATCCTGAACATAAAACAGCTGGATTTTCTGCACTTTATTTATAATTTATTTGTAGACAAAACAGCGTCTGACTCCCATCAGTAGAACAGAGGGCTAATATATATATATATATATATATATATATATATATAAACTTTTTTGACATGCCTGCAGTCTCTTTGAGATGGAAGCAGTGTAGCAGATTGCACTTTTTTTTTCAGAGGCGCAAATAACACCAGCTCTCAGGAGGCAGTAAACATTTGACGCTAAATCCATGTTGCAAACTGCGTGGAGCTTTGAGAATCCGACGCTTTTTACCCTGGCAGCTATTTACATAAATATGGAAGGGTGTTCCTGTAAAACCATGAATAATATCTCATTTAAAACAGGCAAACTGCACCAGCAGAGAGACAGTGTGCCAAAACAGAGATGAAGGTCTCTGTGAATTAAGTGGATGTGCAAAATCCTAGATTATGGCTCAAACGACATGCAAACTGTTAGTAAATCTGGGTCTGTGTGTTAAAAACTAGTTCCTGATTGTATGAGTTAAAATATGCTGAAAGACAAACATAAAAAAACCATGAAAAATGTTCTATAAATCAAACATGTTTTGTCAACTCCAACCAGAGAAGTTTACAGTTTTTACATCATCTTTAGTACTTGAATACTACTGCAGCCACAACTAAAACCAACAAAAAGTAATAAAAAGGCAAGAATTTAATAAAATAAAAGTACCGGTCAATCGTTTCAACATTTCTCCATTATAGAAGTGAAAATAATGCTGGAATGTTTTGCCATCAAGATTCTTTGTTCACCTGTACTGGTTGGACTGTTTTTGCTAAAAACATGTCAAACTGAGCGTAAAAAGCCACTGAAATAAAGCCTTGATGTGGTGTGGAAGCAGAGCCGGGGGAGTCCGAGTGAAATGAAAGCTTAGATGAGGAGATAAATGGAAGCAAATTCACTGTGAGACTGAAACTCTCGATGTTTTGTGATTGATATACACCAGGGAAAGACATTTCTTAACCACCTGCATGATGAGTGTGTACTATGGGGAATGTGCACACACACTGAACACACCAGCACACACATTTCAACAGCTCAATCCCAATGCCATCTGACAGCCGCTTAGAACAGAATATTAAATGCTTTACAAGCGATCGCAGTGCATCGACAGTGTGTGCACAGGCTGTGCGTGATGAATGTCCTTGTAAGTCTCTGTGCAAGTAGGTAGGACATAATGTGCATTGTGGGCACCATTAGTCAATATATTTCATAGTTTATAAGATTTCATCCATTAAATGTAAAATGTGACATAGCCATCACTTCATTCTTTAGGTCTCCTCATCCCCTCCCAAACAGAAACACACACACGTGCCAAGAAGTGCCTGTTCACAAGCTTGGAGGGGGAAAAAATGTCCATTAAGCTGAAAAGTTCTGGAAACATAAATAAAACAGCGTGATTACATATCATTTATCTAAAACAAATATTATAGAAAATCTTAGCAACATAAAGATAAGTTTATGTCACTAAAAAAAAAACTCAAACTTCTTTATTTTTTAAAATAACAAAGTTGAGTGACTCATATTGTGCTTATTTTGTTACAATTTATTAATGTAAAGGTCAGCATGCACACATTACTGCTATAATATCGTTATACTGATTTTACATTTTATAGTCATGAATATAAGCTCACAGTAGTTCCTAATATAATTCTATGATTTTACACATTAAGATATAATACAAATAAAAATGAAGTAAATCACATAAAACCAGGTCTGAAAGTCAGGAGTTTTCTTTTGGTACATGTTCAAAAAATTGTGAAACAATTTTTCTCTCAAAATAAGTGTTATTGAGTTATTGCAAATGTCTTGAATCCACTTGATGGAAATGTCTACGCCTACAAACTACGCAATTATCAATAATTATAACTAGTTCCAATCTGCCTGTCTTAATTTCAAAAGTGTAGTGAAGTACATTAAATTCTAAACCTGAGGCCGGCTGCCAAAGTGTGTACAAGGTGATCCAAGGTGGGAATAATATGGGTGGAGGTGGGCGACAAAATAATGTGCACAGCCAAGAGTGGAGATTTACAAGCTGCTCACATGAAAATAGGCCACGATTTTCCAAATCTGGCCACAAACACAAAATTTAGCCAGACTGAAAAAGAAAATCTGATTACAAGTCTCCAAGTCTCCAACAATCAGTGAGATATTACCTTTACTGATTCCAGATTTACTGGGGGACACATATTTAGTTAACAGAGGCTGCCATTTACCTTTCCTATTAAAAATAGGAAACAATTCTTCCTTCAGAATCTTATGTTGTTACATCTCCATTAAGCAGGAGTTAATTCAGTCAATCCTCATACCTTTAGGCTTTGCTTCCTTTTGTGATACTGAGAGGACAGTAGATTTGTGTACATGGAGATGGATAGCACTGCAGATAGATGAAAAAGTGAATGAAGTTGTTTAAGCATCCTTTGGAGAAACAGTCTGTGTGAATGTGAAGCGTAACCACCTCTGGGTGCCCAGTGAGCCTGTTTGTGTGCTGCTGCTCCATTACTTTCCACCTACGCACACAGTGAGAGCAGTCACCAGATTATAAATAAAGGAGAGTGTAATAAGAGGAAAACTCAGACAACAGGTGAGAATTCAACTTCTATGTAGTTCTATTTTCTCATAAAAAGTGGGTGAAGAAGCACAAACAATGCAAAACTTTTATCTCCTTCTTCCTTCTTTGATCTGTTTTCAAATAACAGAATGAAGTTCAACCATTGTTTAGCACACTTCAAAAGCCTGAATATGTGTGAAAACCCTGCTGGGTTTATTTTTCACTGCATTCAGTTTGCATCTTCATGTTCCTTTAGAACAAAACACATACACAAAGCTCACACATAAAGCAATCCCTTTCTGCCACCCTTTTCTTCCCGGCTATAAAACACCAGCTAACATTTCCCTGGTGGGCATCGATTCAGTAACAGCTTGCCCTAATGTAACCGAGCAGCACAGGCTGATGGAAAAGATCAACAGGTCCCCGGAGTCTGCAGAGGCCACTCTGACTATTCTCTCTGCTTGTCTTCCTCCGTTCTGTCCTAAACAACAGAGTCCATAAAATGTCTCTGGAGAAGGCACTGACACTGTAGAAAAATGAGACACACTATATCCAAGTAAGTAAAGGAAGGACTGAGCGGTGACTTTTAATGGGCGTCTAAAATCAACAGACCAGCACATTCGTAGGTTTCCAGATCAACATTCAAGACGCTGCGCTGCTAATTCCACTGTAGCAGTAACAAACAACAGAAAGCAAGGGAACCTCTGAAGATTTCTTAAGAAATCTGAATTTAAACAAACCCATCCCCCAAAAAACAACAAAATGAATAAATAAGTGTGATTGCTGATTTGAAACAAAACAAACAATAAAGGGAAAAAACCCTGTTCACAAATGATTTCATCTGTGGTTAGACTTGTTTGTGATTTTGACATTAATCAGCGCACAAATCAAACTGTTTCCTTGAGCATTAATCAGGTATAAATTTTTTTTAAAGTATTTTAATAGTATTTTAACATAAAAGTGAAAAGACCTACCAAAGGCATCTTATACAATAAACTGCAAAGGTTTTATTTTTCTCGCTCTGGAAGTCAGAAATGACTTATTTTATAGTCAGACATCTTGCATCAAGGTAAACTGGATGAATTATTGCTCTGCAGTGAAATGGAAAAAGGCCAATGTAATGACAGACAGTTATGGCTAATATTGTAAAGTGCCGTTTTAGTGTTAGCTCACAGTTAATCTGTAAGGACAAGTTTATCAGAAATTCTGATTAAACTTACTGCAGATTTTTAAGCCATGAACCCCTCTGACTGTACAGCATGCTGTTCCCACACTACCAACACACACAGATGTGGACAGGTGCTTATAATGTGACTGCAAGGTAAAAAAGCCAGATAGAAATTAGATAGTTTGGTAAAAATGTTCAACATTTGTTGTTGAATGATGTAAAAATAAACTGAACTGAATTATTAAAATAGATGTTATCACTTCTCATCTTTCTACTGCTCACTGCTGGATGTTAGGAATTGATTAGTGAGAAAGTAAAATATGTTTTATAAAATACACAATGATATGCTATAATTGTATTTATTTTAAAAAGAGGCCATTCTTTTTAAAAAAAACAAACTCTCTACACAAACATAAAAATATGTTTTTTGCACACACACCCTGGAGGATATAAACACACATCTATTAGCGGCCGCGTCTCTAAACGAAAGCAATTTCACATTAACATAAATTAAAGGCACATAAACTTTCTTAAGAGACCTCCTTTAACTAAATGTAATAAAGAACCCCTCTTCCTGGATTCATGTATTATTCAACATTTGGACATGCTCAATTAGAAGCCCTAATTAACATTAGCTGTCCTCCAACTATAGCTGCTGGAGGAGGAAGGGAAGGAGCGGGGAGGAGATCAGAGGTGGAGGGGGGGTCATGGGGATTAGAGGCTGGATGAAAGCATCGGATTTCCAAACCAGAAGTATCTTTCATAAACACAAAATCCTGTTAAGATGAAATGAATGCATGTTTCTGGGTGGTTGAGCACTTCATTTCTTGACTTGACATAAAGTAAAGTTTCTCTGGTCTTTCGCTAATGATTAGGAATGAAAATGCTGGTTAGTAGATTTTCTGTAACTAAACACAGTGAAGCGTTTTTGCACATTGTCGCAAGATTTTCTGTGAACCACGAGAAAAACTAAATAGCTGTTCTGGTTCTATACCTAACAGGAAAACAAATAAATTTATCAACACAAAGAGATTATACATTAATTAAACAAATATCACTGACAGACTAATGGTATCATATTTATCATTATCTCTCATTATCTCTGTATCTGTGTCATTAAGTACACATGTTTCCGGTGTTACAGAGTGGATGAAGACATTTCTTGGAATGGTCCGATATTTGGATGGATGGATGGAAGATTTTAGGACATTTTTAGGATAATTTTAAAACAGTGCCAAAACACTGACCCTTGTGGTACTTAACTTGACTCTTTGGGTCATTTTGTGGTACAAATTTATTATTAATATTGATTTATTTGGACAGGTATCACATAGACAGATAGTTTTATGTCAAATCACAAGTACCATACACACACATTAAAATCTATGTAACCAAGAACATATAATATTTAAAAAAAATAAAAAAATAATCTTCTAAATAAATAAAATCTGTTAGATGTCAAATGTAAATGAACATCAAATTACTACTTAATTATTACTTGCTTACTTTGTAATTTACTTGCTTACTGATTAACTTAGTTTATTACATATTACTGTTGTGCATATTTCTTCTATTTAGTTGCATGCGTACTGTTTAATCAGTACCTTTGCAAATGTTTCAGTGTTTTTAATTTAGGTTTCGATAACTAATGAGTTGTTTTTGTTCAAAAACACATGAAAAAACCTTTGGTAATTATTGTAAATGTTTGATACACGTATAGTACGTCTAAGCATTGCTCAGGTTCCACAAAGCACTTTACTATGAGATTCTCATTCAGCTATGCAAACACAGATAAGCAGATCCTGGGAATTCTCTTTAACAGGAAGAGAAGCTTGGGATGTTTCCTCTAAACCTTCAGCAGAAGGACAACCAGTCAACCTGCTGATCCACTGCTGCCCCGTGCTGGTTTTGTGAAGCCAACTTTTATGTGTGAACTCAGATAACACAGATCTTTCTCCACACGTCAGATTAACTCCTTAATATTCATCACTACATCTCTAAATGATAGATCAAAAGATGATGTCTGCAGGTTATTATAACAGCAGGACTACTATAACGCCTCATACTCAGTCGAACCACATGAGGCAGAAAATCAATTATCATCAGGAATCCGATGAAATTTTTAACAGCTTTCTTAACCACCCCACAATAATGGACAGAAGCTAACACAGGTCGGACAGATGAAAGGCATTGGAAAGGATATATGATCTCTGTTTGCCCTCCATGTCAAATTAAAAGAGAATAAAGCGTGGTGCTAAGAGTGTATGGAGAGCTCTTCTTTTTGGATAGTTTCAACTACTCATGAGAGAGACATTAAAAGTATGTGAACCAAGCAGTGGCAGCTTGGGTTACATGTCTGTATCAATAGCAGCTGTTGTTTTCATTAGATTGCGGCCACCAAGTCCCTAATGTGATCTCTCTTTGTACCAGCACTCTGCAACTCATACGTAGAATGGAGATAAATGAATCGATGCAAAGACAGTCAGCAGCAGAGGGAGTGAAGGGAATATGCAGAATGTAAAGATATGCTTCAACCAAAGTAAAAAATGTTAGCACAACACCTGGAACTGTGAATAATAGCTTTTATGTTTTTGTCTGTTTGGCTGGCAAATCCTACACATAAGGTTTCTAATAACGAGAATGGTAAGAATAAGAAAATAAATAAGAAAACTAGAATTTTCTGTATAAATGTAGCAGAATTTGTACAGGTACAGTTTGTGCACGTGCAGCTGTGTTTACCCAATTTTTATATTAAGGCCAGTCCTAAATTTATGTTATTAACGATATTATATTAATTATATTATATTATTATTATATTATTTATTATATTAACGATAAACAGAAATGTGTTTGTGAAAGTACATTAAATTAAAAAAATCAAAAAAACACTTATAATTGCTCTGATACTCTCCAGAGAAGGTGTGACATAATGATCACAATTTTCTCTCTTTTTACTTTAAAGCAGAAAACAAAAATAACTAGAGAAGTTGCATTTCCTGCGAAAATGCAGTGTGAATGCTTTTTTTGCTGAATTATTTTGCTGAAAGCGGCTGAAGATATGCTGAACAGCTGAAGTTTAATGA
>NC_051453.1:3427339-3720477 GCF_001649575.2 Kryptolebias marmoratus | reverse complement strand
TCAATGAGAAAAAAATGGCAGAAAAAGCTAAATATCTGAAACAGCCAAAATTGCACCAATACCAAAAGTCATAGCGGTCTTGTCATCAATGAGCTGAACGTTTTGATATATGAACGGTTGAAATAGCTGAAAAATTGCGGAACGAGTTAGATGCCGAAAAACGTACGGAATAGTGAAAGAAGAATAATAGATAAGAAAGAGAAACAGGAAAACAATGGTCTAAATAAAAGTCTAAAATATTAAACCAAGATTACATATTTAAGTTTATATTTTTTGGAGACAGGCAGTATTTTATTTATTCCATCTTTACTTTTATATTTAACTGTCTGCTTTACTTGAGCAGTGGTTCCCAAACGTTTCTGCTTTTGACCAACAAAATAAAAGCTAAATGGAGACTTGCGACCCTGAAAGCTGAATACAAATATTGTTAATACATTATTGGACAAAGAGCTTTGTCAAACTATATATACAGTAGGTTTAATGAATGTATGACCATTGTTTCTTTAATTTTAATCTTTAAAAATACCCCTGCAATCAGGAAAGCTCTCCAAGACAAAAGATCAGCAACAAGCAGTAGTTTTATGGGTTTGAATGTGAATGCCAGCTACAGATATTAATAAAAATGTATTATTGTGAGCTGTGGGATGTTGGCTACTTGGCAAAATAGTACACTAGAAAAAAACAAAAACATGCATTAGCACAACCTTGGAATTTCAATTCCTCCCCTCTTTAAAATGCACTAAAATCCTTTTATATTTACTTAACTAAGATTTAATGTCTCTGAAAGACATTTGCTCTGATGAAGAGCAGCTTGTACACATGGGTATACAGAAATTCTGATTATAAAACATTCAAGTTGTAGACAACCAATCCAATCCATATTCTATGGAAACAAAATACTGTATGGGAACGGGTACGCTTGTTTCGAGCTTAAAATCAATAAAGCTCTGTGACAGATGTTTACATCAGTAAAAATCAATGTCTCTTTTACATTTTAGATGCCAGCTGTAAGTATGAAGACTTGGAATTGTGACAAGACATGGAAAATAAGCAACATAAGAGCATCTTTGCAGATTGCTGAAAATGCTGATTTGTAATTTTTTTCAAATGATTCTTAAAAAAAAACATATTTAAGTTGGTAAAAGGTTGAAGAGGAATGCTTCCTTGAAACTTTTATATATCTGAGTAGGGCAATGGGTTTATTATTTACTGCATGATAGTACAGTCACAATTTTAACTAACTTCATCCAAAAACATAACAGATTTAAATGTCCACAGTGTCAGTACTGATGCATTTTAGTTGGTCTGTTTTTCCTGACGTATAAAAATACATCAAAGATGTGAATTTAATAAATTCAACTGCAGTTTCTTCCACCTTAAATGAACTTTGAGGCCGAAGAAAGCTACTGGAGAGTTTAAATGTGAAGCTTATTGCTAAACTACTAATACATGTAAGACTTAACTTCTTTTCTAAATGTTCACTTCTTACCTGCAGCGCACTGCTCCTCATCTGCCCCATTCTCACAGTCTCTTTCTCCGTCACATCGCCATGACAACGAAACACACTTGCTTGCAGCCCCTCCACAATCAAACTTCTCTGGTGGACAGGTCTGTCGGCCTGTTGTGTGACGGCGTGAAAAAGAAAAACAAAAGTACAGAAAGGAGAATGACAGCAAAGAGTTGAGAGAAAAAAGGAGCAGAAAAGGGACAGAGAAAGAAGACAGGGACGGAAAAATGGGACAAGAAGTGGAGGGGAGGCAAAGACGGGGAGAGAAGGGACAGCCAGTCAATGAAACAGTTTGATAACTTAGTTATCTTGTTGCTGAAATCGATTTCTTCTCAAAGGCCTGCAATTTAACTAGACACACAGCAACAGTGGAACAAAAAGCACACTGTCAGGCCAGACACAAAGCCAGAAAAAACACACAAACATAAAAAACAAAAAAATACAAACCAAGCATCATTTTGTGAGGAAATGTAGCTGTGTATAAAATGGGACAGCTTATTGTCATTGAAAAGTATGTCACTAATCACTTATATTAAGTACAAATGCATAAATGCATATGTACTGCTTTTTAATATATGAAAAAAAACAATGCTGTTTACCATGTTGCTCTTTGAGTGAAAAGCAGTAAAAGTGATTTAATTTGGAAATGCATCTTTCAGACTGTCACCTAATCTCTCATACACGCTGTGTGTGTGTGAGTGAAAATAGGGTCCCTCAAGGTAAAAGTCCATTACAAAACAGGCTTTTGTTCTTCGATGTGTTACCCACGGGGGCTGGTAGAGATGAAAAACGCAGCATTTTAATGCATCAAATATAAACAGAGTCCCTGCAACAAATCTCTGTCCTTTTTTCTCACAAACCACTATATCCGCTCACCTGGCCCTGTCCTCGAACACACACCTTTCTTTATCTCAAACAAACACACACACTCAGTCTAACACCACAGAGACTCCAGCCCCAGATCACATTACACAGCTGTGTCAAACTCAACTCCATCAATTATACATATTTGACCACCAGCGTCCTTCTTGGCAACAAGCTTGTGTTTGTGTGTGTTGCAGCCACAGATCAATAGTACCTCAGGGACTTACCCATTCCAGACTCATTCTACTTTATTCAGCTCATATTTCTTCCTCCTCATTTTGATTTTTCTGCAGTACTGTATTATTTGATGCCATTTAAATACAGCCTGCCAAGGAGGAAGCCCAAGTTTCAGCCTTGGAAGAGGTGGTTGCTTGGGATTTTCTCCAGCTGTGCAGTTCTAGCTTCCAGCTACTGCACGACTGAAAACCTGGCTACTTGCATTTTGTTCTGCAGATCTAATTTTAGGTTCAGGGATTTGACTTTTCTAATCTCCTCCTGTTTGGTTAATGTTATTTATTCATTTATTTTTTGTTGCCAACTTCTTCATCCTCTCCATCTTTTCTCTTTCCAATTAACTAAAGAGAATGAGCATCATCTTTGTGCATCTCCTCTAAATAAGGTTTCCAACATCCTAAAAGGCACATCCTAACTAAAATAGGTTCTTATTAAAGGCAAGGACAAAGTCATTCATGCTTTTATCACTTCCTGTCTGGACAACTTTAATTCCCTGTATGTTGGTTTAGATCAGTCTTCTCTGCAACCTGTCCAGAACGCAACCTGAAGCAAGAACACATGACCCCTGTTTCGGTATCTCTTCATTGGCTTCTTGTTTGCTTTTAAAATGTTACTGACACCTTTTAGGATTTAAACAGTCTGCCCCCTTTGTATTTTACTGATCTTAACCTCTACACGCCAGGAAAAGCACGCCAGTCATCCAGGCTGTTTCTCTTAGATGTTCCAAGATCCAGATTAAAATATAAATGGTAATCAGGCTTTTGCAATGGCTGCACTAAACTTATAAAACAATCTAACTTTCAATATATGCTCAGCTTAGACTATTGAAACTTGAAAATCCTTGCTTAAGACTCATCTTTTTATTTTGGCTTTTGATTTAAACAAAGCATAAGATTTCAATAGATCTTTTCTACTTTGCAGTGCTTTTATATGTATATTTTATTGTCATTTTATTCTTGTTTTTATTTGATTTTAATTTTATTTTGTTGTATTGTTATCTGGTTTGACTGCAAAGCACATTGGTCAACCTCAGTTGTTTTAAATGTGCTATTTTTAATAAATTCAATATTAAGAGCAAAAGTATGAGCACCATGTCAGTAAAGACTGGTTACTAGTATCAATGTACTGTGTTCATGTTAGGTGGGCAAATTCATTGCACCAAGAAGGCAAATCCAACAATCTCTTCTGCCCAATATGGTGGTATGGTTATGGAGATGTCATTTATGCAGACCAGAGACTGTAAAAAAAAGAAAAAAGCGCTTGTAGCCATTTTACTATCTTTAAATGTTTGCTCTCACACAGAAACACTTCCTAAGGAGGTTCACTAAATATCAGACTGACAGTTGAGTTAAAAGGATGTAATTTGCCTGACTGACCACTTCAGGCTCAGGGACTCTGGAAGGCAGAGTCATAGATGAGCTGCCCATCAAATGCCTGAATACAGACAAGCAGGAACAACAGAGTGCTTCACTGACAACGATTATGACTAAATAAATTAAATGGCTTTCATCCCGAGGGTACTAATCTTCACTTAATACAAAAAGACAATACAAATTTCCAGCTATTCTATGTTTAAGCTATTATCTGAAGCTATTTAATTTTTTTCAGCTGCTCTCTGTTATCTGTTCATCTTTATCCATACCAATACAACCTACACAAGTTTTGTTCTTCCTTTGCATTTTAAGATACCTGCTGATTCAAGAATGGTGTGTTTTGAATAAACACAAAGTAGTAACTAGCAAGATGAACAACAGTCAACAAACAGAAACATGCCAACAAGAGTAAGAGTAGTAAGATTTTTTTATAATTATTGAAAAAATAAAGGTTTTCTTCAGGTATTCCAGTTTCCTCCCACAGCCCAAAAAAATGCGTGTCAGGTTAATTGGTAACTCTAAATTGCCAGTAGCTGTGAGTGAGAGTGTGAATGGATGTAGGTCTTGTTTGTCTCTATGTGGCACCGTGATGGACTTGTGACCTGTCTAGGCTGTACACCGCCTTTTGCACAATAACCACTGGAGATATGCACCACCTCCCCTGCAATCCTGCACAGAAAAGCAGGTAAAGAAAATGACTGGATAGATGGATGGATGGATGGCCCAAATGGCTACAACTCCATCATTTTGTTAGCATAAAATAATCTTAGCCTAAACTTTCTTTTACAGAATACTAGGCCTTTATTTTTTCATTTATTTTGACAGAAAGATAGGGACACATCAGTGTCTGAGGACTTCATATGGCAAACCAATATTGTCTCACAAAAAACTATAAAAAATAATCTTTGCAAAAACAAACAGCACAAAATATTGCAATACAATATTTACATTATACAAGCACAAACTAAACACAGGCTTGCAGCTTGTTTGAAGGAACCACATATGACTAGCAGCTATAAATCCCCCTCTTAGCTGCCAGTCATGGGCTTCTTAACTTAACTCACAATTCTCAATACTTTGTACTGAATTAATATTTCAAGAGCTGTGACTCCCCTGGAGTAGAGAGACAAACACTGGGCTGTTAGTGACCATCTAGTCTGCTTACTGCCAAGAGTCAAAACAGCAGAAATACTGAAACGAGCCATGCTCCAGTTAAGCAGATTGAAGGGTGAGCAGAGAGAGGTGGCAGTTCAACACAACAACTCCCAGGTGGGTGTTTGGAGTGAGAAACACGGTCAGAACAGTGAATACATCCAGATGCAAAGTAAACAAAAAATGCAATCAGCCAGGTCAGATCAATCTCCTCTACTTTAATTTCCCTGACATAAATAGGTATATAAAATAAACCTCAACAGATTTAGCTATGCGACAATGTTTTTCCCCACTGTGCAGCTATTGAGACAGTATATTCACTACAGTGTTGCTCTTAGTTTTCTGTAATCTTTTTATTGTAATGTGGATCTGTTTTCTTAGTTTAGGGTTGTCATCAGAAGACAAATAACACAGCAAAGCCAGTAATAATCATTTTAATAGAGAAACAGATCATTCTGCCAGATCAATACTTCATTATGGTACTAATAGGCTCATGTTTTTGTTGAATACATTAAACCATACTACCACTGCCTAATGTTAGGATTCAGCTGCTGAAGGTAGTGCACATTAAAACTAAATATTACAAATGTTGTTATTTTAACAACATTAGTACTCCTAAAACGACAATAATAAAAGCTTGTGAACATAATTTAGACAAGCTGAATTAGTGCTCCCAGAGAAATACAAAGGTAATATAATGTTACAGTTTTTTTTATTTCTGTCACCTTTGACTGGATATGATCTCAGATTTTTTGGACTGTTTAAAAAACGCAAACATAAATATTCTCGTATGTGTCTAATTTGCATGCAAATATTTTAAAAAATAATTTTTTGGTAATTTGTGAATTAGGAACTGGGATCCAAATGGGTTAAGTTGGTCTTGGGGGTCGGAAAACTCATTTGAGAGATGTGGCATGATGCAAGTTTTTAATCCTGTTACCAGCCAAGCCACGAGTGGTGCAATTTTGTTATTCGCCTCACATGTGCTGCCTGAGTGTCTATTACAAGCAGAGTATAAGGGTGGACTGAGCAAGGCGCAGTATGCTAATGAACTTTTGATTAACTACTATCCTAATTTTCCTTCACAAGGAGGGAGGAATGGGAGAATTGTAACACGACACCATGCCCACTGTCAAACTGCCTGTCCGGCTTCACAGCTAGCCTCTCGAGTGATTGATTAAGAAGGTTCAAAGCCTTGGTGGTTAATACTAAAATAATTTATTAATCATGAGATGTGTGTATGAGGCTGGGAGACATAAGTCAGCTTTAAGTCACTGTCTGTCAAGACTGAGTCACAGCTTTAAAACAAACACACATGGAAGTGAATGGTAATACAGCAGATGATGAATGGAGGCTTTTAGATGAGATGCGCTGCATCGACACTAAACATTACAGTTGCATGAATTTAATGAGAATTCATTGCACCATTATGCTTAAAGATACAATGAATTCCTCTGCATTCCACACAGAACAACACTGATTGATGAGGGTCCCTGCTTTAATGTCTTTTTATGCAAAAACCTAAGATGTTTCTCACTGCGTCAGTGGGACTTTAAGAATTCTCAGCAACTCAGCAATGTTGTGAATATCAATAGACTCTGTGAATATACAAAGAAGAATGTGTGCCATGTGGGACATCTATAGCTCCTTCAAAATAATAAAAAAATATACAAAATCCTTTTGGTTTAAGATGTCAAATGATTACAGATTGTATACATCCAATATGCCAAAATGTTTGCAAACCAAATAAGATTCAGCATGAACATAATGAATACAAGAAATAACTTGAAACAGGTAAACAGATTCAAGTTGAGAGTAAATGTCTTAATTTTCTGCTCAAGTTTGACCGATCATCAATTAAGTCTGACTAAATGGGATCCATAAGTGCTGATTGTCTGTGAAATAGGATAATTAAACTGAAATTCCAGTCAGGAGGTTGCACTATAAATGGGTAAGTATCTACTTGAGAACAATAAGCTTTTATCGCTTGGCCACTCAGTGCAATAAAAACAGGGCCAAGGCATCTCTTGAATCAATATACAATATGTACTTGGCCTTTCTTGTGGCTCAATCTGATTATTTTAAAAAAGGCCGAACGACATTTCAATCATTTTATTTCAATTACTTTTACCCCATGTTACTAACATTAACATATTTCAATTTCATGTTTTTTTCTCAATTACCTTAATTAAGATGTATCCTTGGTGGCAAATAAAATTGGAAAAAAAGTATGAAAAGTAGAGACGGATAAGAATACTAACACAAAGACAGTTTGATGTACAAGTATTTGAATTAGATCAAATACTGGTTTTACAATGATGAATACTGAGATGAGAGCAACCTGAAACGAAGACAACTAAAGAAAGATACTGAAAAATCGTGAAGTTAATGGGTAAGAATCTGATAAAAATACAGGAAAGCTGAAAAGCAGAACAAAGGACTGGGGAAATTGTTCATCCTTTCAGAATATTAGTAACTAAAACAAGATAAAAAAAAAAGCATTATTAACTTATTATCTTGTTTTATCGATTTAATCTTTTTACAGAAGTTGGCTATAATTTCATCATAACATACTAAAGATTTGAAACAGTCTATACTGAAAAATCTTTATCAAATTTGAGAAACTCAAATTCATTCTAATGAGTGGCAGACTTGTAGCAGCTGAATGGTTTAAAAGTTTTAAGAATTTCACAGTTTAAATGAAAGACAGAGCTGCAACCTTTAAAAAAATAAATGAAAAGAATATTTTGGACAAAAGACAAGATCACAGATAATAAATGATTCATTCAAGACCCAAAATGTACAAATCAGCTTCCAAAAATAAAGTTTTAATCAAAAATTGTCATCAGATCTATAATTTATAATTAATTAATTAACTCTAGATGCTTTCAAAATATTCTGTGCATTTTATATGTTTGTTTGTTTTATTGCTTCCCTTTTTTGCAAAACTATTGAATGTGTAACATGTCCAATAAATTATTCCATGGCAAGCTTTAAAAAATGAAATATAGGTATGAAAAAAAGGAAAACAAAAAGATAATTGTCCATGCACAATTTCTACAACGGCTGACTGAACCGAAATACAGCATATCATAAAGCTTGGCCCTGAGCATGAGCTCTGAAAATAGAAAAACTGAATAAAACAAGTTGATGTAGCTGAAAGACATCTCACTTTAGGTTCACTGACAGTTCCTTTAGTTCATGGTGTTAAATCACCCTAAAAAGCAAAAATAAAGCATGTTTTATCAGGCGTGCTTCACGGACAGGGTTTCTTCATGAGTTAATTGGTGACAGAATGTGTGTGTGCATATGTAGATAGACACGTTCGAGAGGCTAAATTAGTGTATGGATGAGTAGGTAAAATGCTTAAGCACTTTAACAATGGCTACATATAATTTCCTATGCATGGCCACATGTTTTTGACGGTTGTAAGCGTTTGTACGAGTGTGTGAGCACATCATTTCACAGACCCCAACAGCGCACACCAAGAACTGGAGCGTGATATTTTATGGAAATAAAAAGGTTGAAAAAGTTCAATGGTATTTGAAAAAACACAAAATGGAACGTAGTTAAAGTAGTTTTGTTTTTTAAAGTTAGATTTGGTTTTAGTTGTTTATAATAGAATGTACATTTAGCTAGCTTTAGCTTTAGGTAGCTTTACCAAAATGTTTTAACTCGGGTATTTTTCAATAATAAGTCTAATATAAAAAGACTGCATATTTACAAATATTTCTCAAGTCCAAAGCCCTTCTCAATCACTTTTCTTAACATTTAAATTAGTAAGTTTGCTTTTGTTAATTTGCCCTTTGGCGCTGAACGTAAATTAAGTTCATATCTCGAGGTCACGGTCAGACCAAACGCTACATCTTGCCTGTAAAGTTACCAAATCGCCACCGTCATTTGGCGTTGTCCTTCAGATGTAAAATCCAATTTAAAGAGAGGGCGTATGTACTTGATATTAAATTACATTTTAAATGAAGGTTAGTGTTGATTAGCAGCTTTCATTGGAACGTTGATCTCCAATTAGTGGAGCCCTGAGGTTCAGAGAGTGAAAGTATGCTGGAGAGAGAAACATGAAAGTCAAGTTAAAGGAGACAAGGAAATGACAAGGGAGGGAGCGAGTGTGGAGAAATAAGAAAGTGGCAGGATCGTAAAATAAGCAAAGAAAATGCAATACAGCAGGTGGAACAAAAACAAAACAAAAAAAGAATACAAACAATAAGTCTGTGACAATAATAAAATTAAAAGTCCAAAGTTAAGTTCTGAAAAGCTGCCATGGGATAGACAACCAGCAGAGCATTGCAACAATTTCTTTCAAGTGGTTATTTTTGAGAGGTCTGTTTGGAGGCATGCAGAACTCTGTAGCAGCATGACACGTAAGCTTTGTATACAAGTACTAAACAGAGGCAGGAACAAAAAATATCAAGCCCTGCAGGGAAGAAAAAATCTGTTTTTATTAGGCTTTTTAATAATTTCCAATTTAAGAAATGACACCTGAAAATATGAATAAAGTCAGGTGAAAAAATAAAACCGCTCTGCCTTTCACTGGATGGTATTTCCTGCTTCTGGAAGATGATGCTATCTGCCCCTCTTGTTCTCCATCTCTGTATTTTTCTCACTACTGAGGCAGTGTGCAGAAAGAATTTTTAAATGTGATATCATTTGTACAGTCTAGATGTGTCTGCCAGTGCCACAGGGGAAGAAATACAGTGTGACCCCAGTGTTCTTACAGGAAACTGTTACCTCTTTCCCTCCAATATGGCTGTTTACAAGAAAACACATTGGGCATTAATGATGCATCTGATGACAAGTGACACTAATACGTACTGTAGGAAAACGAGATTTGTTTGTATTAGTTCTTAATCCAAGCATTGGCCAAGAGAATAAAAAACTAAGATGTAAAGATTAAAAATTGGTTGACTTTTAAAGTTCTTGAATGAACTTTACCAACTCAAAAACAAACCTTTACTGTAATGTTGCATTGTTTGCTGAGTTAAATTACACACCTTAGATTCAAAATCAACAACGTTGAACCAAGTTTGCAAAAACACATTTATGGACAACTATTCTGAGTCGTAACATAATAGAAAAATAGGAGTTCATGCAAAGTGTTTAACAAAAACATCTCTGTAGAAGATTGATTTATTATAAACCTTTTTCAGAAATTATACCTAATTACTCCATCTATCAGCCTCGAATAGGGAAGCTTTATTGAAGCTGCCTCTCAGTACAAATATGGCATGCTGATTAACCAAAGAATAATAAAAAGATAAAATGTTGTACCTGTTATTTACTGAACAGATGCACTCATGCTTTGGCATGCAAACAACTCAGCTGCTCTCTTCTTGGTATTTTAACTTCGGTGATTATGACTGAAGTCACTTGCTGAAAATGTCTGCATTCTTGATTGCATTTGTGTTATAATTGTAGCCCTACTTTTGGATTAAAAAAATATAATAAAATATTTTTTTTACAAATTAACTGTAATCTGCAGTACATAGTTGTGATCAATTGTTATGAAAATGTGTCCTTAAGAAACATAATGAAATGAATGAATGTCAAAAGAAAAATGATGAAAAACAACTCTTACTGTAAATTGCTGTGTACAAACATAATCAAAAGCAAAAGCTATAACATCAAAATTTCTACCTTCTAAATGTCCTAAAACATAATGATCACTAATGTATTATATGTAACTGGACAAAAGCAAGTATCCGTAATATAATGAAAAATTTAATTTTCCTTCTTCTCTAATCTTTATGAAAAAAAAAAAAAAGATTACGCAGAGTAAGGGAAAACCTAAATCAAAGGTTTGGAAAAGCATTGGTTGTTATATTGCCCAGCAAAAAAATTGGTTAGTCATCATGTAAGCTCTCTTTTTCTGTGTTTGCAATTAAACAGTAGTGGTTTAGTGTTTACTTTATGGTCCATGAATGAAATTTGTGTTGCAATATTTAAATGGTACACAACAACAAATTGTGAACAAGTAACACGTTTCCGACCCGAAAGTGGACGAGTGACATTCAACTGCTCAGTCATAGTCTTTAGACTCTATAGGAGCTTGTGATTCATTTTTTATACATTACTAAAATCTCTATGGTAATTATTTATTGATGCGTCTTTTGACGACAAGGTCACTGACTTTCTACCAGGCTGAAAGAGCAGGGAAGACATATACAGGTAGAGCGAACAGGAGACAGGCCACCTGGGAAATTATGGCCGGGACTGCCGCTGCCTCAAGCATGAAATTGAAGCCGTCCGACAATGCAACTCACTGAAACCTTCCCGCTCGTATTCTAAAATAATTAACTTGCACAACCTCCTGCCTCTTTGCTGTAATAAGCTGACCTGCTTATAGCCTCGGCACACGCAGACAAAGCTGACCCCACTTTACTACTCAAGAGCAGGTGGAAGAGCATGAATGGAGATAGAGAAGAGGGACAGATGCAAGTTCAAGCTTTAGTACTAGAAGTGACCAAAGGCACAACTGACTTTACAGAAGCAGACTGACAACTTGGATGATACAGTTACGGAATTTGTTTGATTTTCAGAGGCTGATCATTGTGGATATTTACTGTTATTCATCGATGAGGTGCCAAGACATAATTAAGAATTTACAGCCAGCAAATGTTGAGGATTTTCTGGATACAGGAGAAAAATAAATTTGCACAGTTGCTACAGTGAGCTACAGACAAGGAAATTTTTGTTGGTATCCTTACAGACCACAGTTGCCAATATTATATAAAAAGCACAAGCTACATGAAACTGTTGCCAACCTTCGAGAATGCGGTTGCAAGAAGAAATGCAACCAAGTTGTTCAAACGGATTCAGCAGATGGTAGAAGAAAAGCCAAGGAAATGTCAAGTTCCGTTCCTTTCTTATTGCACCATCCGTTGCATATAAATAATATTGGGCTTCATGGAGGAAGACCCAGTCCCATCAGTTTTGTGTATGTGCCTTTGTATTTTTGTGGAAGGGTACCAACACATTTATCTGTATCTGTATGTTTAAATGTCATTGAAAAACTGAAGAAGTTCCAATGGTAAGTAAGTAAGAAGCTTTAATGTTAATCTAACACTGTTCAGAAGTTAAAAAAGATCAGCAGGGAGTCATTAAAAATGGACCAAATACGTTAAACACTGATATATGGATAAACTCTGATTAAATGAACAAACCAGAAAGTATAAAGTAAATAAATAAAAGGCGTGTGAGAGGAAGAAAAGTATGAGGTGCCCTTCCATCTGCTTTACAGTCCACTTTATTTCTGCAAGTTTTCTTGAGGTTTCTCCTCAGTAAAACTATAATTAGCATATGAAAAAGAACTTGAAGAAGAGAGTAGTGACTGGATATGAGCTCTATAAATCATGACTACAAGTGGGTGAGAAGTCTTGCTGTGATGAGAGGCACAACTTTGACAGTTTGTCTTTTTTAGATGAATGGCTTTCATCTGCTGGATAGGAATGAAATAAACCCTGAGGTGTTGGGTAACTTGGACAAAAACAAAATATGAGATGATCAATATGTACTAAACACATCCAGACTTATTAGGATGCAGATTATATTCAGAATATTTTATTACCAATTTGACTCCACAAATACAAGAACATTTCCATTGCAAATTTGTTGGGTTTGTGGCCCTCCAACAGAGTTTAGTTTGAGGCACGTCAAGGAACCAAATGTTTCTAAATCCTCTCTGTTTTCTCAATTAAAACACAACTGCTTTGATGCCATAATGGCAGAGCCAAAGGGGATCGTAACACCGTTGTTCTCTCAGTCTTATCTCAAATGCTACTTGAGCATGAACAATGACTTCAGATAACTTGCCTTCTATAGTCATCAAAATTCTCATTTATGTTAGTATAGTTTCCCCTCATTCTGTGTCATAATGGATTCAGAGGCTTTTCAGTACAGCCTTTATCAGCATGCCTCCAAGTGTGAGATGCCTGAGCAGACTCAGAATAGATTACTTACTGAGATGATACAAGACTTTTATCTTTTTGAATATAATATACCCTCCACATCTCCCACATATCACAAAGTTTGAGCATTCTTAGAGATTTATTTTTTGTCACTTTTCCAAGTTTTCAATTATCCCGGCGGGTACTAAAGAAGAAGTGTTACATTCTTGCTCAATACGTAACAAATAAAAGTTGAAGAGAGTCTAATGTGATTCAACCTTTCTTATTTTGATGCTGAGAGTGACTCAGATCCATCCCTGGTAAATAAACAGGGACGAAGAGGTAACACTTAAATCCTCTTTGCAGCTCAATAATCAGCACTCTTTGTCAAATTTCAGGATTTTGCTGTTACAGAGACTAAAAAGCTGTATTTTTTGCAGTTCAGAGGCTCTTTAATGTCTGATTTCTTTTTTATTTGCATGGGTTATCTATGTATATATCATAAATTTGTTCTGTCAAAATAATTTCATGACCAAATTGTAGTCAAGTCTGAATACAGACTGATGAATCAAGACTTTTATATTAACACAACTAGATTACTCAAAATAAGTAAAAAATATATTCTAAAGAGATGGTACATTTTTTACAATATTTTAATCAGCTTTCCATTTGGGTCACAACTTTTCTACTGCCCAGAAAATATACTTTAATCAGATTCTTTATTATTTTATGTGACTACTAATGATGCAGCTGTGACTACTATCAAGCTATGATGTGTGCACGTCTGATTACTGCAGACTCATTCATGCATTAACAACTACTTGTCTGATTGACCATTATTTCCAAAATCCCCTCCAGGCCAGTGTGTAATCACAGACAGCTACATTGAGGCCTGTGTGTGTGTATGTGAGTGTGATTTCAGAGCCGTCATTGGAGGTCCATAGTTAATCAGCAGCCGACCAAAGTCTCCAGGATCAGCCCATCGATTTCCACCCAGGGCAATCAATTTTATCAAAGGCATTACTTAAACTGAACTCAGATCAGAAATTGGATGACATACAGCACAGAAGAGGACAAAGTCAAGGATGTGAAACATGATGGTAGGCTGCAGAGAGATGTTTAAGTGCTGTTAGCACATAGACTGGAGCTGATGCACGGGACAAAGGCAAGTGTGTTATTAACAAACAGGTCGGACCACATTAAACAAGGACAGATAAGACGGGGTTGACAACTACAGCCGTCTCTTTCAGAGAAGCAAAAATCTACACTGAACCAGTGCAGAGACGTGTTAAATAAAGATGCTTTCCCTGGAATGCAATGTTTATTAGTTTGTACACAAATAAAAGGTTCCTGACTTCATGTTCCAGTCCCTGAAGTGTGCGAGCTTTTAACAACACAAAGGGTCTAAAATTTAAGCACATTTGGGACATTTATTAAGTCATCGAAAGAGTCGATTTAAGAAAGCATGTAAAACAACGCATGAACATGAATAAGTGCATATTTTTTAAATTCAAGATGAAATTTTTAAAAAGTCTTAAAATAAATATGGTTACAAATTAAGCTAACAGCTCATTGATGCATTTTTAAGCAACATTCCTTGCAACAAAAACAGATTCCTGAATGAAGCAATGCTGAAATGCTTTTTATGTGCAGACTTAGGTACAAATTTGGAACACTGTCAAACTGGGAGCCTCCATTTCTGGTATAAATGAATCTCCTCAGTGACAATGTCTTTTCTCTTTCTTGCTCCTTCTCTGCACCAGTTTGTGCCACAATCTTCAGCACATGAACGTGCTTCAAGAGTTAAATTAATTCTGGTTTCACCAATGTTGAAAGTATCCTTATCAAAGAAACCATGAGTGTTGGACCCCTACAATTCTAGCCTCGAGGGCGTGGAATACGTCTGCTTTGACGATGAGCTCACTCAAATTCAGTCTCACCTCAGTCTGGTCTGGCTTTAGGTAGATAAGGCTGAAGCGGTTTTCTGACAATGGAAAATTTTAAGTTGGCATGTTAAGGTCGAATTGTTCTAAATCCTCTCTGTAGCTCTATATTTTGTCTACCTGTTGAAGTTTTATGCTGCCGTGTCAAAGCGGCCTCAAAGAAAGGGGAAACGGCCGTCAGAGTGATTCATTTGTTGCTGCTGTTGGTCTTTAAAAAAATTGTCATAGTGTAAAAAGAATTGCTGTGTGGCAGCGTGCACCCAGGCCTAATTGTGTTGGTTGAAGGCCAGTGATTCTTTACTCTGTATTGGGTTAGAGTGACAGATGGATCTGTCATGCTAGCATAAATCCCACTACACGGTCTTTTGTATCACCATAATCACCTCTTTCTTTTATTATTTCCTTATAGGCAATAAAGAATTTAGAGATTTTTGCCTAAAAATGGTCTTTTAAAATTAAAATCAATCAAGTCAATCTATTTAGTCAAGCACATGTCTAACAGTTATTTACCAAATAAAAATGCCTCATCATTTGTTGTACTTTCACTCTTATAGTTTTATGCATGTGAAGATCAATGTGACTTAAAGAGACTCTCAGTGTCTGACCTTGATTAGATATAATGAGACTTAACCACAAGTCCACTGATCTGATGAAATGTCTTCAATATTCACCTTGTGATGAATACTAAGCACAAGTATTGATTCCAGTCTTACCCACACACTTATGCTAGTACACATATGTGGAGCATCTGTAGGCATGTGTATGTATGCACACTCACACACGTTCTTGGCCTCTGCCAATCACACGTATCACTAAAAATCTTCAAAGCCCACTTTGATCACCTCTTTGAAACTCATATTGATAAAAAATGCAAATAGGAACTGGCTTGTCGTTACAGCTAGGGTATATGAAAACCATCTATAGGGAAAAACTGGAAAAAGAATTTCTGTAATGTGGTATTTTTTAAAGAAAGAGATTGTTTAACATTAATATATGAATTTGCTGTGAATTTTGAAAAAATTATACAGTTAGAAAAGTCATTTAATCTCTGCTGTCTGCAGTTGTTTGCTTATAAATTTGTATTTAAAAGCTTTTAATCACTGCTCAACACACCTAAATTTTTATTGGAATTATTTTTTTTTTTCCAGAAATCTTGTTCAACCTAAAACCAGACACTGCACTCTTGTACTTTATCTTACAATATTCATACTACTTAAATATCCATCAAACATCCTATAGCCAATGTGGGAAATGTTCCATTTTCATAACTGCAGCACTAAATCTACCGTCTGCCAGCGTTAGGAAAAAAGATTTTTTAGAAAAGATCCATTTAGAGGTTTTTATAGTTGAAAAAGTGTATGATGCAAACATGTAATATGAAAACAAAAACCTCATGTTCATATTTTTTTACTTCTACTGGTTGGACAGAAAGTACCTTATTTAAAGAAACTGTTTTTGCAGAACTGCAGCATATGTAGTTTTCAAAGTTACCACCAGTAAAATGACATTTGTAGGTAATTGAGAGGCAAACTGACAAATTTTGACCATGTTGTTTAAAACATACCATAACCAGGGCTTATCAAAGCCAGGGTTTCTGCAAAAAAAAATGAAACATAAAAAACCCCTGCAAAGTAAGAAAGTGATTACTATATCCTTTGTGCAAATGTTGTTAAAGAGGCAGGGATTTCCTCTCCTGCCCTCGGCGGCCTTGATTTATCAGTGTATGGAAGCCCTGCCTCTCAGGGTGCAGCAAACAACAAGTAGCAACTAAAAGCAATTTTGTGAGGCTGTTTGAAAGAAATGGATAGTTGGTAGTGCGACTACAGCTGCAACACTGAGAATGGACAACCTTGGGAGAGCTGAAGGAAGTGTTTGTTTGTAGTGGTTACCTAATTTATACTCAACATGTGACTGCGGGAGCCAAACAATGATTTAATGCTGCTGCTGAAACATTTGATGAAATGTCTGTACTTCTGTAAACTTAACCCCTGAAATACAAATGCAAACACACTCATGCAACAGCTATGAGAAATGTGAGTACGCTGGTGTGTTCCTGGCTTTCTCTGACATTGTTTTGGTGTTTGCTTTTGCAGCACTCTTTGTCAACATGTCTGTCGTGCAGTGTGTCTGCACTGTAACTTACTGCAGATAGCATCACTCTCATCAGAACCATCCACGCACTCTGCTTCTCCATCACAGCGCCACCTAGCAGGAAGGCACTGTCCGTTGTTGCAGGTGAAGTCTGTGGCCGCGCAGGTCTGCTTTCCTGTAGAGAGGGAAGAAATGAAAAGAAAGAAACCTTTATTGACAAAATGTTTATTACTACTCTGTGTTGGTTTTGATGATTAACAAAATTAATTATATTCACAGCAGCTATCTACTTAGTGACTAAATATAACATTCAAAGAAAACTACATACTGTCAAGTAAACTCAAAAACATATGAAAAGAGAATAAATCATGAGGAAATACTGCAAGAAATTGTATAACCCATTAAGACTATGGCATTATAAATCAACTTAAATCAAAAACAATTTTGAAGTTTCAGTTTCAAACCAGTTTTCTAGTTCAATTTTAATTTTACACTGAGCAGGTGTTTTGAAGCAGCTGGCTGGTTTCTCTCTTCTTGTGTTTAAGAGAAGCTTTTTGAAAAAAAGCGGAGGATGAGGGGAGCCTAATAGAGCAGGCTTTGATGATGCTTCTGTTTTTAGTCTGACTTTGTGGATCAGAACTATACTATAAGTCTGGTAAAACCCCATGAAAGCGTTCATCTTTACCACAAAGCCATCCTATGTGTGTGTTCTGCATGCATTTCCTTTTTTTATAAATGTGAACAGGCCCCAGGTGTGCAGAATGCATTGTGAGATGTTCACAATTTAAATCATGATAGTATATATTATTTAGAAGAAAGGGTCTTTAGACTTTGTGGAAAGATATGACCAAAAGTGGATTTACAACCTAAATGTATAAACTATGACCTCAGAAAACCACTGGATGTTACAATAATGCTGCAAACTAACTTTAAATTAAAACACAAAGGTTGGACTCTTTTGAATTTCTACACTTTAGGAGTACATAAAGTCAGATTGTATACCTTAATCTCTGTGTTTTTAACTAAAGATAGTAAATTATTCAACAGAAAGTAAGCTAGATATTTGCTTATTCTAAAAGAGACTCATATGTAGAATATATAAAAAAGTACATATCCTGAAGGATCTAGAGAAAAAATAGATATTGGAACATTAATTCCAACTCCTTCTGTAATGTTCTCCTGTACGCATTAAAAAGAAGGCTACATTGTGCATTACTGTACAAGCCACATTCACTTTCTAATGACCTGAGGGCTTCAAAGGTTTTGCGTAGTCAATTTCTCCAAGCAAGGAGAAAATTGAAGCACTTGGATCTGCCATGTAGGAGTTAAAAAAAATCCCTATGCTTGACAGTGAGAGCCACAGAACAAGAGAAAGCACTCGCTCGCTGTGTTAGTAACGCTTCGCAGAGATGAAATATGGAGAGGCAAGCTGACAAATGGCAACAAGGTGTGTATACGTGTGTGTAGTGGTGTTTGCTTCAGTGGTTTTCTTCTGGCAAACAGAAAGAGTGAGTGTTGTTCCATTTTCTCTCACGTGAGCCAGGTACCTCAGGTACTTAGCTCAGCTAAAAATATACTACGGGTTGAAGAATAAGACTTCATGGAAGTGGAGTAAATAAATCTTGAACTAAAGGTGTTTCTTGAAGAAATGTATATCGCCCTCTGCTTTCCAAGACATATGAACAGCACTTTGAGCATCTGTTGTGGACTCTCAGCTACAACCACACCAGCAGTATTTTATCTCAACATTTGTAAAATTGACTGAATTATTGCCTTTTTGTGGTTTTTAAGGTCAGTTGGCTGTGGCGGTCATCTTGAGATGGGTTGGCTTCAAATCTTAATCATTGGTAGATTTTAATTTAATGATTGTTTCATTAAGTTCTGTCAAGTGGTTCATGAGATATTTTACTAACACTACAGACAAACAAGCACACACACAGACAAAAACATTATCGCTTCTGGTGGCATGGAAAAAATTACTTAGTGAATCTTACTAACTACTGGTTGGTAGTTAACCCCCCTGCACTGTGTGTGGTTCTAGTAAGGTTTATCTCAAATGTGTTACTTCAGAAAAAAAGAAAAATGCAGTGATATATCACAGCACTGTTTCAAACTAATGAATGACAATGATTTGGTGCAGCCCGTCCACTACTTTCAATAGTTGGTACAGGGAGCGCTTATTAGCTTGTAGTTTATGTGTACAGGCGGTGACGTCCCATGGTGCCGTCTGACTGACAGCACAACTGGGAGCCATAATAATGAACTACAAGCTATGAAAACTGACATCATCTCAGCTCCCGAGACCAATGCTTTGTATATGTATATAAAATTTTACTTACAGTCTAGCAGCAGTAATAAATAACAGACAACCGCGTGTCCACACAGTCACCAACACACACTATTGATTTTGAGTAAAGAGGATAAAAAGGTGTGTGTGTGTGTGTTGGGGTGGGGGGTGGTGGCTCAAGACATGAGAGAGACAGAATAGAAGAAGGTGTAGCCCTAGAACAAATCAGAAGCAAATCTCGAGGGATTCACTATGTAGTCAGAGCCACAGACAAAGGTAAATAGAAAGAGCAGGAAGGAAAGAATAGGTGTACAGAAACGAAAGGTGAAAATGAAAAAGGGCTGTCGAGGTGAGGTCTCGTGTAATGGCATCAGTCTTCACAAAGGATCACATAAATCCCCTTCATACCTGCCGGTATGTTAGTATAAATCCTATCTTTTCTAGAATGCCCCCAGTTTCTCATCTTTTCCTGCATCTCTGCTTACAGCCAGATAACAGACTTTTTTACCAAACACACACAAAATACCTGTCCAGGAATAAAGAATCTAAAGGCCACTGTTGAATGATAATAAAACATGTCAGATTTCCATAAATTAGGATTTTCCTTCACCTTCATATTTTATCCATTGTGGTGGGTCATCTCAATCTTTTCCAAATCCAGAGGAAGGCACAAGACAGTGAAGGTGACCGATAGGCTTCTGACACAGTATTATACTCACAAAGATTAATTAAAATAAAAAAGCCAGCAAGTGTAAACCTATCAATTTCTAACCACTCTTCTATTAATTTCTTTTATCATGAGGACAAAACAGAACATGATACGATTCACCTTGGCCCCTTCTTAATCTGAGAGAGGAAACCACCGAAAAGCTGTTTTTTTTCTATGAAAACTAAAACGTGCATTTAATTAACCTTTGAATAGATAACACAGAAAACTAAAACACTGCAATACAAAGAGTTAGCAAAAAAAACAAGAATGGGAGCAAAATGATTTGAAGCTCATGTAATCAGGGTAATCTTTTGGAGAAATTGAAATGTTAATGAGACGTGTTTAATTATTCAAAACACAAAATTACAAACCTAAAAGTTTGAAATACTTTCTTTAGTTCAATTGACTTCACTACATTATTTATCGTGGAAACTAAAGCCATTTTTGTGTTGGTTGTGTTGATTTACTCAAAAAGTTAATCAGTTGACGAAATACATCAAAAATGATTTTTTTAAAATTATTAATTACTTTATCATGTTTAGATACATAGTGCAACCTATTTTGTCTGAAGTAACTGTACTATCAGGGACATATCTGTATAACTAGATTAATAATTCTAAAAATCACAGAACAGCGTTCAAACTACTAAGTAAAAAGTCTGAACGCATTTTGCCACGCCTCCTAAAAGTTGCTGATGCACACAAACAACTGCTTACATTTGAATTCTGATGCGCTACGAACTGTCATCTACGAGCGCCATCCATATGGAACAGCCCGAGTGTGGCTTATGAAGTGTGAGAGTGAATGTGGAAAAGAAAGAAAGTATAAATGCATTATACAAATACACAAACCCATACCTACCATCTATCCCTTCCACCTCGAGTGGAAACACAACATTTCATTTTGGTTCCTTGTCTCTTGATGGAAAAAGTGATGAATATTTATGTTTGAAAGCAGACACACCAGAGTAGCTTCTGGGGAATTTTATCAACAATATTGAGCCATCAATAACTTTCTTCACTTTTAAATTGCACCGTCAAATGCTCAGTTCTCCTTTATCATTCTACTTTCCATGCAGTTTATCTAGGCTTTTACCAGACTTTATGTTTAACAGACAGTAATACGCTTTTTTTTTCTTTCTAGTAACTAATCTGCAATGTCATTTAAGTTTGTTGAGATTTTTCTTTAGAATAAACTTAACTGACAGGCGTATGCTAATTCACTGGCATTTTTCTTAACTTACTCATCTATTTATCTGGCACAAGAAAGGGATAATGCAGTTAGAGGTGCTTCATTATCATAATTGGATTCTGCTACACATCTGATGGCTCTGGCTTCCACATCATTTTTTGATTTTAGATACATCTAAGGACACTGTTTCTACCATAATCACTTTCAAAAGATAAAAAAAAAATGTTTTTAATCATTAGATAAAGATTTTCAGGAGCCATGACATGTTTTAGGCATCCAAAATTTTGAATTAATAATTATCAATGATTGCCATTCTTTAAGATTCCTCTGCAGTGAAAACACTGTTTACAAGCTCAAATGTAATGCTACAATAAAAAGGGTAAAATTCCATTTATAGAATATAAACTTTAAAGAAACAGTCTGACCATTTTTGAAGCATGGTTTTGTCAAACTGTTATTAATAGTTAGTACCTTATGAACGGTGGCATCAGTCACAGGACAGTATGAAGAAAAGGGCCATTTTATATTGTTTTTCTGCTTATAAAACAAACATTTATCAAAAATATCATACTGGTGTGAAAGAACTATCCCTTAACAATAAACGTCTGTGCTTATGCATGACACACATACGAATATTATTTTCTTTTCAATTTTTTTAGGCAGCCAAGGTGTCCACAGCCAAATATTCTAGGAATTAATGTGTTTTTACTAATTTTTTTTGGAGGGGAAAGTATAACTTCATAAAAATTTAATATTTATTAAACTTGTAACTCTTCAGGAGTCTGCACATCGCTGCCACCTAATAAAACTGACCAATAAACTTTTTTTTTTAATATAGTGTAAGTGTCACATTTAGCTAAAAGCATACTAATAAGCTACAGTTTTAGAATCTAAATTTATATTGCCTACTTTGAATAAGCACTCCTTATAACTTTGTAGAGCTCAGGAATGAGTAACGAGCTGCCATAATAATGTTAATATCACTAAATATGTTGACAAGAAACTAGTGAAACTTCTGTACTACATTTTTTTCAGATAGCAGTCCAGAAGGATCCACACACTTTAAATGTTGCATCTCTAAATTGACACAAAAAGCTAAACTACAAAAATAATGACTTAAAAAAACTTAAAAAAAGGCTTTCAATTACTTTTTTGTGTGATTTTCTATCTATTTGAGCCTAAAAAACTCACCTTTTTTTGACATATTTTTATTTTCACTGCAGTGGACAACAGGATGATTTTAGTGTGAAAATGCAACTGAATTTAGAAAAAAAAAATGAGCAAGATGCTAAAGCAGCCACCCTTTGTGTTAATCCACTGCAGGCATTCAGCTGAAGTCTCTGAAACCTCCCATGATCAATGAGTGACTGAAGTGCTGATGTTCATGTTGTGTCTTCTGACCACACAAGCTTCACACCGATTTGGATTCTCTTCCACATATTACTGACGACATGATTTGGAACGGCGTGGTTCGACAAGAGAACAGGTAAAGGTCATCTCCTGCCTTGAAGTCATTCGATTTCTCCATTCCATTATACACACACATACACACAAAGAGCCAAAAAGAAAGGTGAATAAAACACCAACCAGTACATTACCAGCTGAGGGAAGATCCTGTCGCCTCTAATTATGGTCTGTTGACTCCAGTTCCTGACATGTTGATTTACTTACAAAGATGTAAAATACACAACCTGTGCTGCAGTGATGTTGTTTTTAATTCTTTATGCAGAGGGAGCAGTATCTATTCATGCTCTTCAAAGCAAACAAAATAAGCATTTTAAGTCAGACAATAAAAAGCAAAGACAAAACAGACAAAGTAATAAATTAAAAAGCTTAAGCATAAAATTTGAGGTAACTCAGTCTTTTAAGTTTTGATTTTTTACGTTAATAAATATTTCACTAAACTTTGCTCCCCTTGACAATTTTTACCATTTATGCTGAGAAAAAATATATCTGTGTTGTCTTTAGAAGTGCTAGTAAAAGATTAACTGTATGTCCGGCAGAGAAAGTACAAACACTTCCTGCAAACACAATACCTCTGAGACGACCAGCACAAAAAGAAGAAAACTCTTCAGTATTTCTTTGGCTGTAAACAAGCATGAGGAACCAAACACTAAAACAGCTAACAAGTGAAAAGAGAAAAAATGAGACAAAGTAGAGCAAAAGAGAAAATGTAGTGGATAAAAGTAGGAGAAAAAAGGAGAGGAAATGGATGATCCTCCACACTGTTGTGATGGGCTAAAGAGCCAGGGAACACGAGCGCGTCAGGAGAAGGAAACAGGCTTTTAATCAACAAGCAGAGGTTAAACCACAAATGCAGGGGGGTGGAGAACATAAAGTGTGATGGCGTAAAGTAGACAAGAATAATGTTGGTCTTTAGAGGAAATTAAAGGCCTGCTGAATTCCCCAATAATCAGATAGAGACAGCAATATTGTGCAGAGAGTAAAAATCTGCAGGAAGGGATTGGAAGAAGTATTTTGTTTTTGTGTAATAAGTTTGAACTTTACTGCTTTTTGATTTACACAACTTGGTCAAATACCAGCTACAAAAGGCAGAGAGCAATGCATCCAGTGCCAGAGGAAACAACACTTTATTCACATTCTAACTGTTTGGGAGAAAAAAAGTGCAACAAACAGCTGATAATCTTTTATAATTGAGAAACAAAGTTTCACAAATACTTCATAGCTCACCAGTCCCATCTCTAGCTTTAGAAACTGGCATCAAGCCCGTCCATCTAATATTATTAAAAAGGAATGACTGAAACTCATATGAGTATGAAGTGAAAACCAATAATCTATGAAAGTGAATTAATATCGACATTTTTATGTGTGGCTGTGAGACTCTGAAGTACCCACTACAAAGGTTAGAGGAGTGAAGCAAACTCACAGAGCTAAAATCCAGACAACCAGATCAAATCCACAATACACTGTGCTCCTCACTGCACATCAAATACCCCCTGCAGGTTCAAAGAAGCTTGTTACCATTTTATGATCCCCTTCTTTGGATGCAGGAGAACCAGGTCTCAAGGCTAGGAAGTGGAACCCAGATTTATGAAACAAAAACAAGGAAACCATTCATGGTGTGCACCAGAGGTGAGTAGAACCTGGCAATATCTGGGTGATGGTTAAATCACCTTGTAAAGAAGGACCCTGAAGACCAGTGAAGAGAAAGATAAAAGAGATGCAGGAAACCTTATAAACTTTTATATATTCATTGAAGATGAGGTAAAAAGCAACATCAAGGGGTCTTAAATGTAAGAAAAAAATGATGCAAAAACCCCAGATGGCTCTGCTTTTGGAAAAAGGTTTAAGTCCGTGAATTTTTATTTAATTACATTGCTTGATATTTAAATTGGCAATTGTTAAGTTCATCTCTGTAAAACTACCCTATGATGATGTTTTCTTGAGAACTCTGCAAGTTCCCCAAAGTTAAAATAAACATGCTTTGGAACATTTTATGAAAAAAGATGTCAGGAATACATCATAAAAGATAAAATGGGACCTGAAATAAACAACGTAAGTCATAAAGTTTGAATGCACAGATGAACTTCTTACAATACTTGAAGGAAATAGGTAAATAATGACTCCATGATAAGCATGACATGAGCCCCAAAAGGAAGGAGACATCACTGAAGGTCAAAAAACACCAGTTGACAGTCGAGAAAGAGTAGATGACAGCAGGAGGAAGCTGATGGACTGAGATGAAGAGAAGACCACAGCCTGACTGGAGAGAGAGTGGAGGTCGTATGTGCAACTTAGTGGAGAGATGAAGGCAAATTCAAATTTGCACCCAAAAATAGGCAGTGGTTTTCAAAATTTGGCAGTGCAAAACAAGGCCGTACAAGTCACTGGACGCTTGGTTGCAAACACAATTCAGAATTCAGTGAGACTGCAACTGAAAATGTCCTTATTTGCTCGTAATTTGGCATCACAAACTAGTTTCCAACAATGACAATCTGGTTAAATGCTGGCTTTATACATGAGAAACAAATGAGAGCTGTGCAAAAACAGAGTGGAACATAGCAAACATTATTCATATGCAGATGATTTCAAAACAGACTAATTCAAGAACAGAATGAAATCACATCAAGGTGACGGAGATGCTTTGAGAAAGAAACACCTGTGCAGTTGCCGTTCATATACAACTACTTCTCAGAGGTTAATCCCTCTTTTGTGCATCTTTTTGCGATTATGTGATGATTAATTTGTTTATACCTCTGTTAAGTCTACTTCTGTTTACTTATTTTAGAAAAATAAGTTGCAGCTCATTCTCTGTTTCAAGCTTCAGAAGACAGATGAAGGTTTAGGATGAGATTTAAAATTAAGGGAAGTTAATAAAATGCTGTTCTGCAGAATAGTAATGAAGATCAGAGCACAAGTTTTAAGATGTAGAGGAAATAAAAAAGCATCAGTTAATTGTGAACAAATGCATACATGTAAATAATTGTGACAGGAAACACAGGGGGACTGTATATGTTTGCCTTGTGACCTGCTGTGTCTTTGCTCACACAGAAGACGATTATTAAAAACACACTTTTGGAGTCGACCATGTTTGCCAGACACCTTGGCCAAATATTTGTACTCTGAAATTACAGTGTAATTTCCCAATGCCCTATTGGATTTTTCTGTCTGCTGTTGCATGTTTGACATTATTAATTATGCCAATCTTTTTTTTTCAAAGACCCTTAGAACAATGGGAACGTGAAATTCAATATCAGATTTTATATGAATTGTTCAATGGATTGTTTTACTGAATCAGTGAATATCAGCCAAAAGATTGAATTCACTGTTGTGTGATGTTGCCTGCCACCCGCATTAAACTGGAAAAACCAACACAGCATATGGGAGGTGACCTCACATCACTTATTGGAAATCTACAGTGCAGTTTTGACTTTCCTCCCCAAGTGATTTCACAACCATTTGTACCTTAAATAAGGTGATCTCCAAGAGACTTCAATGACACCAATTTGTTCCAACATCACCTAAAGTCTGTCAGTCATTTCAAACCGTAGAAGTCTTTTGAATGAGGTAAAATGTCGTCAAGAATAAAGGAAAAAAGCCCAGTTCATTTTAATTCAACCACTTAGCACTGTTGGGTCCCATCTGTATGGATAAGACATATTGGCAAATTTTGGTTATGTCTTCATGCTACTATTAATACAATAGATTGGAATTTTACTACAATTGACCTCCAGTTTTAAAGGATTCAGGGTTTTATTTTTGTTCCATTTGGTTGAATAAAATGAAAAAAATATAGATTTCAGCGATGTTACATTATGTCACCTTGATTCTGTGTTATTTCGACATTCACAGACTTAAATCCCTGAACAACAATTTCTGCGTCAGTCACACATCAAAACCCATGATCCCACAAATCCTGTTCAATCCTGGCTCCCCAGTTATAGGTCTCCCTTTCATAAATAAAGCATTAGATCTTTATAAATCTGCTGAAAAGTAAAGAGGGACCAAAAACAAAACAGAAGAAATAAAGCTACAAAGGCACAGTAATGACTAATGATAAAAAGCAGGATAAAATTGGTTCTAATGGATTGGACTTGATTACCATAAATGAAAGATGTCTGGCTCTGCCATTATTCTACTTTTATATTCCAGTTTTGCATACATATACTATCTTTCTTTACAAAACCTGCACATCTCACACTTTCTGGGGTTTTTAAACACTGACATACACAAACAGCACAGGTAATAATTTCAGAAACAACTGTTGGATCAACAAATATTTATTATGTTCTACCAACAATTAGGTACAAGTAGATAAATCCACTCATCCATTTTTTTATCCGCCCACAAATTGATTGTTACTTTTAACATGTGGATCACTTCTCACTTATCATGTTCTATGCCTCAAACTATTCTTAATTATCTTTTTTTTTAATATCATGTGTCAAAATAATTGACAAACCACCATGAGCAATGCTCTCGGAAAGCAGCGCCCCTGTACACTGCACTGGTGTAGCTTCAGAGACTGCTAATTAAGTCGCAGTACAAAGGGGGCTATTGTGGAAGCACGTGGTGAGGAACAAACAAGCAGGGCCGGTCTTGGTTTTGCTTTTGTACCATGAAGCTCATCAGTCCTTCAAATGATTATGTCAAACAAATTCTCAAAGCACCACTGCAGTCCGGGTTATCACTTTATACAGATTCTGTTCATTACAAGAAAAAAGGTAAAAGGAACCTGGTGGGGGGTTTGTACTTAAAATGATTAGCTCATTTCTTTCTGCCTTGGTGCTGCTCATTAGAAATGACATATGCACAGTGAGACCTCACTGCTGCCTTACTGTCCACTACCACAACACTACAAACACTCACACGCTACAAATCCCCTTAACAACAGACCATCTGGGTGACATTCGGCTCTCAGACTCGACCCGCATTGATTTATTAAACACTCAGACACCGATAGGAGCACTTTTACTCACACACACACATACCTGCACTCATACACTCACACATAAAATCTCTCCTCCCCCATGTCTTATCCTAACAGTCTAATCTCATCAGACTATCAGACGCTCGATTTCCTAGACAGGGTCATTGTTTTAATGATATCAACTATAAATCCTTTAACCTGCTAAAACAATACTGGCTTTGAATTCATCACCAATCTGTTGGAGAGGCTGCATGTAACTACAGGTTACTGCACATGTTTCGATTGTTTTTATTATGGAGTGCATATGATATTATAATTGTATCACAAATTAATGATTGCATATCTCTGAAACAAAACACAACACACAAAATGCTTCTTGGCATTTTAATTTTTATTCTGCCCCATGAGATGTGTAGTGTGTGGATGCTTCAGTTGTTCTGCAGAAATAAAATAAAATTTTAACACTAAAAAAGACAAAAAAAACGTTTCAAAAAGCAACATAACCTTAACATACATCTTGTACTATACACAGACATACATAGAACTATCATTTATTCATGCACACACAAAATCAAACACCCCACTGGGGCCATAAAACCTTTGTGAAACATGGGGGAGGGGGCATAGTTTGCCCAGCCCCTTTGTGACTACCTCTGTACACACAAACAGAAAATGCACAACAACGTGTGGCTGTGTGCGCATTTCAACACATCAAGAAGAGACGTAAATATTCAATACAACTTCTTGAACACAACACATGTTTACATGTTAATTGACAAACTATTAATCTAATAATGAATGATTCGTTTACTAGTCACTTTCATCAATGCAGACTTGTTAAATGATTCACAACCTTTATGACTACAGTAATTAAATTTTCAACTACAAATCTGTGGCAATCACACATTGCACATACAAACCCCCATGCATGTGCCAGCCCAAGGAGCAAAATTAAAATTCAGAATATCTGATCTGTAATTATTCTTCTGATAAGTGTCTGACTGACAAGCAGAAACAGGCAACGTTTAAGCACCCCTTTTCAAAACAGAAAGAAAAGCTTTATATTAGCAAACAACATTCCCGCTGGTTGTATGAATTGACACTCACTGTGGGCCTAGTAATTCCCTTCTTTAAGTCCCGCACTTCCTCCATCACCATTCAAGTCCCTAACCAGCACACATGCTGTGCACTGCTGGTAGAGCCACATGACAATTACTACTGGGCTTATTATCAAAAATCAGCGCTCGCCAAAGGGAGTGGCCGGGGACCAGGAGAAGGGGAGGAAGAGGGGAACGTCGGGGATTCCAATAAAGCCTGCAGAGCATCCACTGACAAAAAAGGAGGACAAATCCCAACTGCTGCTGACAGGAAAAAAGGAAAATCATTTCAATTACAAATCTTTGCTGCTTGAAAACAACAAAGACCCTCAAAAAGGTCACCGGGTGGTACAGCTGTGTGCATGTATGTTAAGTTGTATGTATTCAGTCTTTGTCCGTCATGCTAAAACAGAGGAACGTGGTTCCAAACTGATATATTGATTGCTTCGAGCAAATGATGGCGGTAGGTGATTTTTTTTTTCTTGTGGGGGGGAGGAGTGTCTGTGTGTGTGTGTGTGTGTGTGTGTATGGTGGTGGGGGGCATTAACTCCACCCCTCTCTGTGTTCTGCTGCTCTCTGAGCAAAACAAAACACCGTAAAGCACGCCGCCTCTTTTCTTTTGTTTTCCCCGAGACACTCTTTCATTGCACGGTACTTATCTGTTCTTCTTCTCCACCATTCTCGCCTGCCTCAAACACGTCTGTGCACCCGCCCCTTCCTCACTGGCAAATGGCCAATTGTCTTTTTCTTTGTCTGCTTTGTTTGTCTAAAATAAACAAATAAATATTAAAATAAGAATTAATATTGGATTGTAAATGGAGAAGAAAGTAAATTCCTACCAGGGAAAGGTTCAGTTGGACAAAATGTCTCAAACTGATAATGAAGTAGAATATTTTAGGTTTAAATGATGTGTCTATAGAAAGGTTTCACGCTAATTTTGTCCTTGTAAAGCAATTTGCTAAAACTACTATGACCTAAACACAAAAAAATTACTAATATACAATTCATTTATAATCTGAAGACAAGAGTTTAATGTCCAAGATTTGTTGAGAGCATTTTCTCATCAAAAACTTGGGTTTTTATCTCACTAAGCAATAATGATTGTTTTATTAGTTTTAATTTGGTTTCTACGTAAATCATATTTGAAATCTTTTTTTTTACATCTGCACTAGTTTTTTTTTATGAGAAAAGTGAACATCAGTCTGTAAAAAGGCCAAAGGTAGCTCAGCTGCTGCTGTGACTCACTAATGAGGGAACCTCCTCTTTAAAGCTCCAACTCTGCCTGAAGCAGGTTTACACTGTCAAAGTAATCATGTTTTCCCAGCTAATCCCTTAAAGGCCAACATGTCCCATCATCCTCACCCACATGAATGAAGTTAAACAATGATTGGGTTCTTTTCATTGGTCTGCAAAGCTGCCTGATGTGAGAATATTAGGGAAGAGGACAAAGAGGGAGGTGCTGAAATCGTTTGGCGCCGCCTTTGTTGCAGCTTATGAATCATCATACTCTGTAAGATGGCCAACGGAGCTTGTCTGTTATAATCTCATTACAGCCTCATTTTAAACAGAGTAATGTGTAGTCAATTAATCCAAATTCCAATACGTATCAACAAATGATGGATTAAAATGTTCACCACCATGGTACTTTTTTTTACTCTGGCTTAAGTTCAACTTGAAGAAGGCTTTAAGTTTTTTAAAGATTGGGAAATTTTAGATTATTCTATTATATTATACACAGCACTTTCAAACAAACATTTATACCTGTACAGCGGTACGTCAGATGGATCTTACACGGAACATAAAAGGACAACTATAGTTGAGCAGATTTAGTGGGTTATCTTTTCATTTCACGTTAAGCAGTCATCAACTTGATAAACCCAGTTGGTCCCAATGGGGAGCTATTTACTTTTAGTGGTCTTTATACAAATAATCTATATAAATATAAACCTTGTTTAAAAACATTTTACATAGTTAAATCATTATTATCTGTATAAATGTCAGAGTGTTAAGCATTATTATCAGTTTTTTCAACATGACATTATGTCAGTATTTGAGTGCCTGGATGTTTTTTATTTCTTTTCTTTACATTAACAGGATTTTGCTTCTTTTAATTGTTTCTGCTGTTCTGAAAACCCCGATCCAACATGTGTTCACCCTGCATGATCCTTACATACCTTCTAATGACAAAACTAAAAATTCTATTTAAATAGGAAAAAAATATATTTCTCAATCAATAAAATAAATGACAAAAACAGTAATGTCAAACAAAAAGTAAAAAAAATAAAAACTGCTTTGTTGAGAAAACATTAGCTTGTTAGCATATGGATTTTCAGCTATGGTTTTCTACCAACTATAATTCTTATCCATTCAACAAACATAAAGCTAATTCTAAATCTGGCTTTTACACCTGCACTATTAAAAAATCAGATTTCAAGTCAAATTCAAGTTAAGTCTGTGTCACAGAATGTCTAACATGTAGACGAGGACAACATTTAATAATAAATTTGATAGCAAAACGTGTAGTTAACGTCTGGCTTGTAGCTACAAGCTAAACCATCTGAATCAGAAAAACTGTTAACAATGGAGTTACGTACCAATTACATAAAATAAATCATTAAGGATGCAGCTGGAATTTTTTTGAATGGTAATGACCTAAAGTTACCTCGCACTGTGAGGCCCTTTTTAATCATCGTGGGTATCAGGAGCACGTTGGAGAAATAACTGCTCCCTAGCTTCTTCCTTCTGCATGCTTCTCAGTCACCTAGGTGTATCCACGGATACCCCTGTCCACCGGAATACAAATACAAACCAGACACTCGCCTCTTAGCCCCATTACCACACACACACACACACACACACTTAAATCCCAAACCACCCAGTCTTCTTTCTTGTACCACCATCTCTCACGCCATCCCTCTTCATTAACCGTTTTTCTGGGCACCCACAGAGAATTGTTTGTTTAGTTTTATTAAACATGACAAGGAAAAACTGTCATTTCTTTTACACAAAATAGGCAAAAATTTACAAAGAGATGTAATATGTACCTTTGAACTACCAAAGGGAGGTTGTATTAAACCGTTTACACATCTCCATCCATGGACAGTTAGTTGAAAGCCTAATTGTGTTTTGAACATTTCCTCACATGTTAGCATCTGTCTGTTTGACACAGAGTTTGTGTGCACAGAGGTTATGCATGGAGGGGTCACTTTTAAGACCATGGGGAGGCTTGATGAAAGGACTCCCAGCAGGTGCTCTGGCCACACAACACAAAGCTAGAATAGCCACTGGCCGAAGTAGAAATAAATGGTGCCAGGAGGGCAAAGTGGGGAGAGTAAAGTGAGGGTGCTGGTTGGTGAATGGGTGGGCAGGTTTTTCGGGGCAGCAGTGTGCAGGCATTGGCTTTTCTGTGGCACAGAACAAAGCCAACCTCTTCATAGTTATCCAGAGATGCAAATTGCTCTTCATCAAAGTTTCACACTCGGTTTCCAGTGAACAAAATGAAAATCTTGTATGCTTGGCTAGAACAGTCAGTAACACCCCCATTCTCTGTCCTCTTTCACCATAAAAATTGGCAGTTCAGATGAACAGCAAGGTAAGCACACACACACACACACACACACTGAGCATCCAAAACAACACTAACCCACACTCACATCACTCTACATTCAGCTTTCTTTCCTCTGGCTGTTTTTTTGATTCAGCATCCCACAGGGAAGCTTGTGATGAGCCCAGCTCAAAGTAGGCTGGGCACCAGCCATCAAAGCCATCCCTGCCAGAGGGGTATTTAGACCTGATCAGCCTCATCTCACAGGCTCCTACAGGTGAGGCGCAGGGGTGTGTCCGTGTGGGAAAGGAAGATAAAGACAGAAACTGGCTGCACAGCCTCGTGTGGAAACTGTACATTTACAAGAGACGCATTTAATTTTTCAGGCAGCGCTGACCTTATTTTATTCTCTTGTTGTCATATCCCTCTTTCCTTTTGCTGTCAACTTAAGGGGAAGATGGTCTGAAAAGCACACAATCTTTCATAAAGTGCAGTCTTTCTTTGTTCTGTTGAAGTCCGAATATATGTCAAATTCACTATATTAGAATACTTGAAAAATAGCCTTTAAAAAGCATAACTGAAAGGGGATTTCTTTGATAAATCCCAGTCAATGATGTGTTTTTTTTTTAATCTTCCTTGTGGACTGGGGTGAGTATCTGCGCTCTGTACAGCTCCTGCCAAGCACCAGAGGGGTTTGTTGAACCCATTTGACCACCCAAAACCTTGGCTAACTGGTAAGCTGATCCAAGCTTTACATGGTTTCTTTTAGAGCCAAAGGAGGAAGGAGTGAGCAGAACTCCAGCACAAATATACAATATATACTGAAAATTTTAAATCAAATTCATTACCAGTTGGTATAATTTCACTTTTTTAACTTTGCAAAACTGACATAATGCTACTGTATTATGTGCATTTGCATCTTAATTATTTTTTTATGAAATTGTAGTGATTTAAAAAACAACTCTGGTATGGTTTCAGTCTTCAATGCAATGTACAGTACACACCACATCACCAACGCCACCAACTCACCACTGTGAGACTGGCTTTCAATAGTTCCAAAACAAAATTGGTACAAGGCCAACAATTGATCATATATCTCCTGCTATTTACCATACTTGACTGAAAGGACTGTGCATATGGAGGAGGCCTTACTGATTAGTATTCTTTAGAGTCAGTATGAATAGACAGGCCCGCAATCAGAATGCAAGGAAGTCCTCTTTCAGATGAGGAAGCCGTGAGGGTGAGGGGGACAAGACAGCTAAGTCCTGTCTACCATGTAAACAAAGCTTTAAAGACAGCATTTACAATGCTGCACAGTTTTAAACCAAGACACAGCAAGGCAAAAAGAAACTCTCCCCACTTTCTTCAAGGTGTGTGAGTTCCCTTTAAATGCCTTGAGGAGATCTAAAGGTGTATAAATGTTTGAGGAAAACAGCACATAAAAACCAAAGAAAGAATGAAGCTGGAAAATGTTGCATCTCAACATGTCATACAGAACTAAATTGTTGAGAGGAAATGTTTTGACAATAGGACAAACCAACAGAAGTAAAAAACATGAACCATTTCAAACAGCAAAAACAAAGTCCCAAATGTTTCTGTAATCTGAAACTAAAGGATCAGTGCAACATCAAAATACAGAAAACAACATCTTAATCTGTTTAAATCGCTTAATAACAATTGTAGTAAAAATCTCATTTTACTGATATAAAACAGAAGAACTGAATTCAGAGAATGTTTGACAATGTTACCTCATAAACAACCGAGCATCACACTGACTTTTCTTTTGACAAAACTAAAACAATTCTTATTCTGATCTCTCAAGTCATGGTTACAGTTTTGATTTTATGAATTTTTAAAATACCTGTAGTGAGAATATATGATATGAGCTCTAACACTGAGCAAAATGGCTTTCCTTTGAAACTGCCATTCTCATCCAATTGTAACCAGTTAAATGAATTTAAACAAGCTGTAATTAAAAAAAAAAAAAAAAAACATGGCTGCAGTTGAAATAAGGCTTATGATTTAAACAAAACATGCATTAGCCAATTTTGTTTTATTGCTACAGTGCAAAAGTGATGGTAAACTAATTCCCTCTTCTTGTGGCTGGATGCTACTGAATCCCTAATGTTCTTTAATACATAATAAGGCTGTGATACTTCCAACAGAATTGTTATTTTTTCCTCCTTCCATTCCTTGTTCTCTTTGTCCCATTTTCCTTGTGTCCATCTTCTGTGCACACTAAATAACCTCTTTTTTTGTGGTCCACGTCTTTGATTTTGGCCGACCGGGGCCTTTCAGACCTGACAGATAAGGGGCCCATAGGAGCCGACTGGGCCTTGATAAAGGTATGGTGAACGGAAGCGGGCATAGGCTCAACCCCTTTAGGCCTCCAGAGGAATAATTTACAGCTCTGCCACAGCTGATTTCCCCCACTACAACCAAAGGCACTCTGAGACTGCACCATAGCTCACCAGCAGGGAGTCGAGCATTTTAGAATCATATAGAGAGGAGCTGAGGGGCAGAGAAGATGGAAGGCAAGGGTTTGAATTATTGAACATTTCTCATAAAAGGTAGAAAAAAACCAATCTTAATGGGAGAAATTGTAATGGTGGATGTGTACAAGAATGAAGAACAAGCAAAACCAACCATGTATTATTGTGTCTTTCTTTGTTTTTAGTAATTTTTTAGTGATTTAGTGATTCTTTTCAAGAATGATTAATTGTATAATGGGTTAAACTAATGTTCAATGGCCATTAAATTGCTTGATTAACCATCTAAAATTAGTTTTTAATTATTTTCAATGAAGTTTGATAACTCTTGCTTGTTTTTAATGAACTTGTTACTCCCAAGGTTTTAGTTGCTCTTATAAACTTACAGTGTCATAGACACTGGTTAATTGCAACCAAATTACAAAGTGTTAGTCTTTTGATAACAGTATTTGGATCTGGAGAACTGTATTTAAGGTGGCAAATTGAGAAAGTTCAAAAATGCATTTAAGAGGCAAATAACAAACTTGTATTACTTCAGCTTCTTTGTTCGTTTTAGACAACTGGTTGATTACAAGAGTGGTTACACAGGCCTTTCGTTGCAAATCAACAATACAAATGTAAGTCAATGAATGTTATGCCCAATGGCACATGTAAACATTTAAGTTTATTCTCTGCAGCCAAAAAGTACTCATCACCTTCCAACTACTTAGTCCACAAACATCTTTATCTGTAGAGAACACAAAGCTCTGAGCCAGGCAGGCACACACTACCTCTGCTTTGGTGAAAGAAAAGGTTTGCTTTGACATGTGCCTCAGAATGCATTGTCCTGTCCTCATTTGTATGGAACCTAATATCACCCTAACCTTTATGCTGTGCACTAGCTTCGTTGCATCTGCATAAAACTGGTTCTCTAAAAAGCCAATTATCCTCTCAGTTGCACCCTAACAGTGCTTAGACTCTGCCTACACCAATGGTAAAGGCACAAAACAACCGAGAGTTCTGCTTGTCACAAAACTGGGGCATAGCATGCAGCAACAGCAACAAAATAAAGGGAATTTCAGTTGCATTCTTGAACAAAACCATTGCACATTGTATGTGGTGATTTTTAATGCATTATTAACAACTGCACTACATCAGCCTGTGACACATATGGTCAAAGCTGGGTTTATTTTGTTTTTTCCCCTCTAAGTTTTCAATAAAGTACATTTGATTTTAACATTGTGTGCTCACTAACTAATCCCGGGAAGAAAATAGAGATTGATACAGATTAAAATAAATCTATTATTTCAACAATAACACAGGAATCAAAAACATAAGACAAGAAAACAAGCACACTAAAGATAGATACTTGACTTCAGTTTAGATATATAATAAAAGACACAATCTAAATATTCGTTCATTCTGTCTTTCTGTACATGAACTTGACAGAGCAGTGTCTAAATAATACAAAACCACCTTACTTCTCAGCTCTTCTGGATCTAAGAGAAAGTGGCTCATTAGACCCCATTGCCTCTCCTTTTGCTTTCAATTACCAGAGCATCACTCATGTAAACCTGCAGCAGAATGCTCAGCTTTGAAGCAGAAAAAGAAAGAAAAATAACTCAAGAAAGTAACATGTGAGAAGTTCTGTAAGAAACAAACTTGTTTAACTCATTTAATCAAGTTTTTAGTTCAGAAAGGAAATGAGCAGAAATGGTAACTTTGAGATGGTTTAGACAAAACACAAAAATTTTTGATCAAAAAGTCATTTTAACTCTCTTTAACAAAAGATTTCACTGCCATCAAAGTGACTGAGTGTGTATGTGTTTGAGGGGGTAAAATACTGGTCAAAGCCTTTCTTCAAGTCTGATTGTGAGAAATTGTTGAATGGAGAGGGGGCTGGGAGACGCCTGTTATTACCGTCCTTCGCTCCACCCCTCTATCAATCCATCTTCACTCACAAACCCAAGAACATACACAGATTTCTTCAACTTCAGTGAAGCATGGAACAATCCTTCTTTCAGCTCTTTTCATTCCTGGGAAAAGCTTATGGATCTTAATTGCATTACTGGGAGGAGTGAGAACCACAGGGAGCCTCTAAACCTGAAGAAAGCAAAACAGAAATGGATTTCTGATTTAACAGAAAAGGAAATAATCCCTTTACTGACAGTCTGGAGTTGATCCATCTCTTGTTTGTTTTCCATTTTTACTCTCATTTATTTCTTAGCTGTATTTTGTTCCCCACAAGCTGGATGTTCATGCAACTACAACTGGCTAAATGAGATCATGATTTCATATTACAATGCTTTAATGTAAACAGCAAATCGGAACAAACAGAAAGATGTCTGTGCTTTTTGAAATGAAAAATATTTTAGTCAATGAAGAAATTATCCAAAAAAAATAAAATAAAAATGAATTACTTGATTTATAAATGAGTCAAACAGTATGTCTCTCTTGATAAATGGTGCAACTTTCTTTTTGTTTTGTGTTTTATGTCGTAATTCTTTTTCTGTTAAATCTTGTTTCCAATAACCATCAAAGATAAACCCGCAGGACAGGTGCTAAAATGGTAAAATTGCTATTTCTTGGTCACTTTTAAGTTGTAAAATACAATTATGCAGATAGTCTACCTCAATAAGTGACTGAACAGTTGTGTATTTTGTTTACTCTTTTATTCCTGATTGCTGCCATCTAATAAGACATTGACTATTTTATTATCATAAATAAATCTCAACAAAATTGAATGGCACAGCACTATTTGCTTTCACATATTTATACATTTTCTGTAAAATATCAAAGGCATGGTCACGTAGCACTGTATGGAAAGTCCAGTTTGTTTTGATTTTTTGGGTGCGCAGCAGTGAGCAGGGACCACTTCCACCTCCATGTCAGCTTTGACAGGTTTTGTATGGACCTACAGTCATAAGGAAGTGAAATGACACTTTTATAAAGCATTACGGTGAATGAAAATAGTATATACCCCCACAGTGTAGGTGAGTCATTGACATTTCTAACCATTTTCAACTCTAAATCTTTTTTTTGGATTATAAAAAGACTGTTTAATCATTGCTGAGTCACATACTGCTGCTTAGATGCTGTATTGGGAAAGACGTAGCATTTAAAAACACTACATTTTCTTCTATAAGAAATTCAAACTGACAGTTTGCATATTAGCATCATTTTACCTGTTAGCATTTTTGACCTGCTCGCAAATTGTTTCTGCTTGACCTCAAATGTCATTTGTCATCTATTCATATTTTTTTCAGCAGTGTGCTTCATGTTAATGCAATGCACTTAAGCATGACCGAATCAGAACAAACAGTAGCTGCTGCATGTTTGAAAATGCATATTTTGTTTCTCTGTCCGTGTATCCGGCTCCTCTTTGCTTGGGAATACACCACAGATGAGAAATTATGCTTTTATTAAAAGGAGCATCTAAGGTAGATTGATAATGTGGGACTTTTTTTAGGTAAAGAAGAGAAAATTAAATAATACAAAAGTGAAAACTCAAAGAAAAGAATGTAGTGTTGAAGTGTGGACTCCTTGTTTTTGTTTCCTCAAACACACAGGGTGCTCATTGTATCGGAGTAGAGGCCTTTAAGTCAACGTCCCAGGCCTCCTCACCCCTCCCAACCTGCGCAGGGTGACAACTATAGGCTTGAACTCTTAGATTAATGCTGTCCCCTTTTCTGTTCCCAACATGGGCCAAATCCTTTTATAAAGGCCTCCTCCCCATCATTTAGATGAGACACTCACACATACACAACACACAACAACACTTTGGCAGCGGAGAGCAGACGAATCGTGTGGAATGCAGCTTCAGATGCTGGAGAAACTACAAGAGGACTGCAACGACCCGCGCTGAACTAAAGCTAAAGCTAAAGCACATAAACGATACTTTACATGCAACTCAAAAGTCATCACTTGATAAACTAAAACATAACGGCCAACATGCCTGGTGCACAGACTCTGGTCCCAAAAATACAACACAGCAGCTCCTATAAACCAGATGCTGGCTGGCTTCAATTCCCAACAACAGAAAACAAGGACATTTGATCAAGTACTATAATATACTGTATGTCAATGGGAACTACTTGTGAAAAAAAATGGCAGGTCTTCACAGTAATTATGAGCGCAGCAAAAAATCAAAGGTTTTCGTGAAAAGGTTAGAAGGTACATTAGTTCAGGAACTGTGCAGTTATTAACCAATCAGATGGGAACAGTGACAGTGCAATTTGCACAGCAGGAGGAGAAGATAATGAACCTTTTTTTTTCTTTTTTTTTGCTGAACTTGACTGCTCAACAAAAAAGAAAAAAAATGATGAAAGATGGGAGAAAGGAATTAGAGTAAAAGAGGAAATAAAAAAGTCAAGAGAGTTAGAGAAGTAGATCAAACATCTGTTTGGAACATCTATTCCAAACAGCAGGGAGTGCAAGTATGATCTTCTAAAGCTCTGAGTGATGTGAAATATTTAAAATGTTCTTGTAGCAAATTAAGGAAAGAACAAGTGAAGAGCAAGACGACTAGCATGTCTATCAATCCATTCTGGACAGAAATGCAAATAAATGTAGAGAGGTGAATAGGTAATATAGCCATGCGACATGTATTAATGGTTGTAGGCTGTTCCTGGGCAATAAGCACCTCTAATGGCAAACACAGAGATAAGCTTTGTTCTTATGCAGCCCTGAGAGACAAATGGTCTCATTACTCCTGATTGAAACTGGGGAGTAGTTTATCTAGAAAAGCCAGCAAGAACTACCCCGTTAGACACTGTACGAAGAAAAAATAAAAGTTCTGTTCACCTTTTGAATAAAACAGCAGAGGAAACGAAGAGACTGTGTGAGCCACACCAAGTAAAGAGATGAACTACAGTTCTTTTTACCTGGATTTTAATGTGCCTTGTCTTTTTCACCTTCCATTGCTCTTCAAATATAAACAGTCTTGGCATTTTTTTGCCTCCTATAAAGGAAATGCTGTGTACCATGGATGCTTTGACGAAGCAGCTTGAATTCTTTGTTTTGCTTTCTAAATCAATGAAGGAGCAAACATACACTGAAACGCAAAATGACACAGAAAATGTCTGTACACAAACAAAATACAAAAGCACACAGAAGCCGAGACACAAAGATAAATACACAAATCCCAAAGAAAAACACACCCAAACACTTCACATTTAAGACAGATTAAAATAATTCAGAACAGGGTTGTGCGTTTAAATACTGTTACAATTTAAACCAAATGTCATTTAAAGTTTAGGCTGCACTGTGCGGTCCATCAGTTCATTGGCTAATCAATGCCACCATGCTGTTAGCATTATGACAACTGACATGTTGCCTACGCTGACATTTTGACAAATTGCAACAAAGTGAGAATAAATGGAACTAGGTTCTTATCATTTCAGAGACGATAGCTTATACACGAGTCAATGTAATGAGGAATATTTCAGTTATGCTGCTCCAAAACTGACAGTTCAGCTCCTGCCAAACTGCAGTAGCATACGCTGGAGTGACAGAAAAGGTTGCTGGATTTGACAGTAGCCTCTTTCACACAGATTGGACTGAGATGCAGCGAAGGAGACTCCATCAAAACTCTACATTTGCTCTATTTTATTCAGTCACACCAATGCAAACAGGTGTCACAATGCTGCACCAATGCAACCAGGTAGTTTTTATTCACCCATTAGGACACTTTCACATGACAAAACAACAGATGTAAAGAAGCTTGAGATCCACCCCTCATCATTAAAGAAAAAACGTCCTCTTCCTGAGCTGTGACCAGAAAGAAATCCTATTTATGAATGTTTTTGTTTTATTTTTGCATAAAAGTTAAAACAGAGAGGAAGAGGCGAACTAAATATTTTTTGCTCTTTTAAGACGTTTTGCTTCTTATCAGAAGAACTTTCTCAACTCAAACTGAAAAGTGCAGAGCTCCAAACTTAAAACTGAGTGAACTGCTCCCTTTAATCACTTTCACTACTCTCCCTCCTGAGGGTCATAAAAGTCTTCACTCCCTGGACCACATGAAAGCTGTTTTGATCACATGCACAAAGGCTGCAAACTAGTAGGAAACTGACTGGGAACTGCATTTAAAACCGAAGTGTATGTTCTGGACAGTTGAAACTTGACACCTCAAAAACAACAAAAAATAAATAAATTAAAAAATCAACTTGGATTTGAGGTCACCACAACCTGGATGACCAAGAATCACCAACAGTAGGCTGGAGCAAGAACTGAAAAAAGAGCCTCAATTTCAAAAAAGTTTGTTAAAACAGCATTGTGATCAGTTGAGACTCATAAAAGCATTCAAGCATTTAATTTCTTTAGTTTTAATGAACAACCTGACCCTTTGGTTGTTTAACAGTGTTTCAAGATAAAAAAAAAAACAAAACAAATCTCACTAAGTTTTGATCAAACAGAATTCCCAAAGACACCTTATTTTCCCCATTAGAAAAGAAAGACAAAAACATTCTATCGATTACTGAATCCTTTTGATGTGGAACTATCAACCTCACATCTTATACCTAGCTTATCTCTTTTGGCCAAGCAAAAGTCTTAAAGCATCATCAGTAAGTGTGACACAAATAACCCACCTGCTCACTGTTAGTATACCTGTCTAACAATATTGTATTTATATTGGCACTAATAAATAAGTTAATGGAGTTGTCTTTAAATGAAACTTATCTATAACTATTGGTAGGAGTTTAGCAAAAGTACATGAAGTCTTTTTAGACCAGAGGTCCTATAATATAACAAAGAAGTATAAATAATACAACAATATATTTAAATAACAGCTAAATAGGCCACACCGATAATTATTTGTTACTTTTCAGATGTTTTGACAAGAAGTGCTGATGGCGCCAAAATCACTTTAGTTTGTGATTAATGTATTTACATATGTTATATCTAGTTTGTTTTTGTGAAGCTGAATGTAATTAAGAAAACTGCTTTGGGAAAATGCATCTGTCAAAATATTGTAGCATCAGTTGAACTTGTGAATCTGTGCATTAGTTATATGAAACGTGACTTTCAGAAAGCCTCTGATAATCTTGTGAAAAAGCTGCATCCGGCCACTGAAAGCAAAGCTTGTTAGAGTCAAATATCAGCTTATGTCAAATACAGCAGAAATCTTGTTCAGTCAAAAACACTTTTGAGAGCCAAATTCATTTCAAATCCATGAAAACCCCTGAATCAAAGAGCCCCACCAAATAGCTCCAAAGCTGCTTTTAATTACACCAAAACTGATCTAAAATGGATTATCTTACTGGGGTTTTGACAGGGAGTTTAGCAGGTCAGAAGGAACCACATGGTTGGCATGGCACCACATCCTGCTTTTTCTGCAGGGAGCAGCAGGAAGCACCTGGCACCACCTGGGCAATGGCCTCACCGACCTGTGCAGAAGCAAGGCAGCTCCACTGCTCTTAAAAAAACCAAAACAAATAACTTCAATCGCTGGAGGGACCTGAATAGGGAATGTAACTCAATTTATTTTATTGTAAGCCAATAAAGCCAGAAATTAAAGAATACTAAAACTGAAGTTTATGTTGATGCTGTTCAATAAAAATGAAAACCATAAATGAAAAATATTAGTTTGACTGTTTAAAAAACCTTTACTCCAACCAAAAGACTGCATGGCATATATAAAACTTGGATAGTCAAAACTACAGAACTGTATTCAAATGTTACGTTCAATGTTTGATCATATTTTGGATGTCATTCAGTTCAACGTCAGCTGCCATCACTACAAAACTTTAACGCTGACAGCCGGCCCTTTGATGTCAAAACATGCCCTTTGGCAAATATACCAGTATATGGGGAACACTGATGAATTATCCAAAATGTATTTTTTTGAGTACTTTCATCCAACTCACAAAAAGATAAGCAAGGTGCGGTTTGATTGGTTGAAACATTCCTGCTGATGTTCTGATGTGATGTTCAGCTGAAGCGACTCGGCTTCAAAAAAAGAAAAAAAATATGGGCAAAACAATGATTTTACTTTTTCTTTCAGGGATCCAACAGAATTATTTATAAAGCTTTGATACAGATTGTGAATCAAACTTTCCTTTTAACAAAGTTTGCCTCTTATCAATTAGGGGGAAAACAAAGTTACAATCAGTAAGTTTTGTGAGCAATATTTTAAGGCAAGCATTTTTTAAGTTATTCTATATTTGACCGAAATAAGAATTGATCAGTGTCACAACAATAGAGCTCAATAAGTTGGTGGCTGAAGTGTCAGCTCAGCAGAAATCTGGTGAACTTTCAGATCACAGAACATTACAGGACAAGGAGATGAGATCTTCCCTGCCTTTATTCTGCCTAGCAGCTCTTTAAGGAGATCAAAGACTCTCTTGCTGTAAAACTTATGCAAACAAAGCTTTTTATTACGCTAATTATGCCCTACTACTGCTTAGTTTAAACCCATCCTCTTTAATTGCTTAATAACCCCGTCTCATTACAGCATACAATATTTCCTGTTGTTGGCGGCAGGCAGCTTACAGAGCTCAGCTCTATCGATCTGTCTTAGTGATGGTTAGACATGACTATACTGAGGAGAGGCAGAGGGGGAGAAGCAGTGAGGCATTTACACAGACTGAGACGTGACTTTCTTTCTCGCTCCAGTAATGATACCAGAGAAATCTCATTTCACGACTCACTGCCATGTTTGCTAAACTGCATCAGTAAAGGAACAGCCTGATCAAAGCTCTAAGGAGACTCGAGTGCAACGTCCACCACTCTGGCTCCATGGCACAGCTACACAAGAGATGTGAGAGTTAACAAAATGAAAATCTGACAGCCAGGGTGAGTGCAAGGGCTCCAGGACAAGCGTTGACAACAGCTGCTTCTTTGGTTGCTAATGGCTTATTGATTGTAGTGGTGATCCGACTTGCTTTTCTTCTTGAAAATCGCCTCCATCCACAAAGCCAAAGCGAAGACTGATCAGATCACTCAACCTGAGAAGCAGTTGTTCTTCCTACTAAAGCCTCCAAGGACAAAGACAAATAAGGCTTTGTCTATTTTTATTATTTATTCTTGTTTAGGTTTCTTTTGACAATAAACAAAATTAAAACAAAGACTTTTATATCCTTGGTGCAAGTTGAGGGTTAAAATCAGAAAACGGTATTTTGTAGTTCAGGTTTCTTCTCAGTTTACTCTTGGTGCCCATCAATGAATATCAAATTTTACAGAAAAACACTTTGCCAGGCACCTAAACTCAACAAGCGTAGCCCGATAAGATGTGTTCTCATAAAATCTTTTAATGTTTTTATATTGTTCATAATTTAAAAAAAAAACATCGTGCCCAATTATATCCTACAATAAAGACATCATAAATGGACCCAATCTGCATATCTAAAAAAAGATCTAAAAAAGATGAATGGGCTTGATTTTGAAAAAAAAAAAGCAAAAAGCAAAATGTTCTAATTGTGGACAATGATGGATGGATGAATATTTAATAAAAACAGATTTACTGTTTTTTCTTTTTTCTGAAGTTCTTCAGCTCTTCACTACTTGAACCCTGGAGATTTTGAACAGTCTCATTTTGGTTTAACTTGTTGGTATAATGAGCACACAGTAGGTGTCTTAGCTGGTCACACACCATGACACTCCAGAGGCAGGACTCTGTCTGTGGTGATACGCCTCTCCTGTGGTGAATTAATAGTCACTGTCAAGTGTACTGTACATGGAAGTTCTGTGTGCTTTATTCACCCATGGCGTGAGATCAGTGAACATTTTTTCTTTTGCTTCATTTTGATTAATAAGAGAAAGTCCTTTTGCTTTTATCTAAAAAAGCAAACAGCATTTGCTGCTAATTTATTTAACAGCAGCACACGATCAAAGCTGCGCACAGTGAGCGCATGACATTTGAGCAGAAATGCAGAAACTTTCATATGTCGTTGCAGCCTTTCACTGCAGCTCTAAAACTCAAAAATAACACATTTAACAGGAGGAACACAAAGCATGGATGCACAGATGCTTGTGCACATTTTGCTTCCAAGCCATTTTGGCCAGTTCCAACAGGATTCCTGAAGGGCTCAATTTTCACTTTGACTAAAGCCAGGAACCAGAAGATTCACAGTGAGAGGAGGTTATTAGGGAGCATGGCTGGTTTTCTGTGGGAGAGCGAGATGTCTAAGTGTGCAGGACCTTCTGTTCTTGCCAGAACTGGGCAGGGGATGAAAAGAAGCCTACAGCTTCTCCTTCATACGTACTCTATACCATGTATTTGGGTATGCATTAGCCTCCATCTTTTCCTTGTCTTCACACAGGCCGATGTTCATCTGTCACTGTTTAATATGAAGAATTATGTAGTTTGAGTATTCAAACTACCTGATTAGGGTTCAGAAGTCACTGCTGATGCAAAAGGCAGTTTCAACCCCATTTGCAACATCTAAGCCATTTAATCTTACAGGTCCTGCATGAATTTTGTGTTTACATGTGCAAATCTATTGTGATCCATGTTGGGGTCAGCAATGTTATAGTGTTCGACTATAAAAATGCAATGCATATCAACTGTCGTTTAAGAAATAAGCAAAAATAAATAAATATGATGACAAAATTTCCATCACACAGGCCCTGCAGTCAAACAAACTGTATACTCTTATTTTAATAGGGGTGTATTTGGAAAACAACTAAAAAAGTTATAGGTTCAGTTTATGTAAACTCCAAGTTATTAGGACGAAATAATTCTTGAACCAAAATGGTTCTTGCTGTTAGATACAATCTAGCATGCAGAACTGTAGCTGTTCCGATCAAAATGTAGACATGGTGACAGCTTTCCTAAATGACATGGGCTTAGTCACTGCATAAATCTAACATTCAAGTGCAGATGGCACATATTACACACTTAATCTACTGTATATCATATTTCACCAGAATTGCTAGGAGACTTTTGAAAATTTGTCATTTTCAGACAGCCACGGTCATACTGCTATGAAGGTGTAAAAAATAATCCAAAGTACTCCTCTACAAATGCCTCTCCATTAGTTTGACCATAGAACCGAGGGAATCAAAAGGCAATTTCAGATCAATCAGAACTCAGGCACATCACTCTTTTTACAGCTGTGCACAATCAAAACCCAAAGCCCGGGGCACTTGTGATACTTCTCTGCAATAAACATGTAGTTTTCTCAGCACAATGCCTATTCAATATAAAGTTCAGGCGGATCAATTTGAAAGCAATCTATGCCTTTGATTTAACAAGCAATAACATCTGTAATCAACCTTTACAGCAAAAACACTTAAAAAGTTGTCAAACACTTAAAAAACAAGGACTAATACTTTTGCTTTCAGACAGTTTGCTTCCAGAGATTTTAAAAGAATCTTCATTTTAGTATATTTTTATAATACATACCATTTTTTTTTTCCAATAACCTTTGGATCTACAGCGGATTTTGACTTAAATTACAGTCTCTGTCTTTAATGACATCAGCAGTCAATGACAGTATCTGTCTATCTGTCTGTGTTCTTTTCAGTCCCACATTCACATCGGCATAAAGACTAAACTGTAATCTTCCCACATTTCTGCTGATATGATGCCAACATAAAAGCTTTATCATTTTAGAGTGAAGAGATTGAACATATATAAAAAAAAATCCCCAAGATAACTTCTCTATTATTCTCTTTAAGGTGATTTTAGATGCTTTTTGTCTTACAACAACTACAACTATACTGTAGGAATGTGTCTGAAACGATTACTGCGTGAGACAGAGGACTAATTTTAAATTGTCTAGACATTTTACACTAAATGTAACATATTTCAGAGACCCTGATGAACACACACAATAATGTTTTACATATTTATGTGCAAAAGGTATTGCAGGGCTTATTACCGCAAACATGTTCCCATTGCTATAGTTGTATGCAGAAACAAGGTGTTCTGACAAGCAGCCGCCAGCAGCAACCCAGATTAAGGTCAGAACAGCTGTGTGATATATTAGCATTAAGAGATGTGATATATTTTTTGCTTGTATGACTGTGTTTGGATGTGTGCGTAGGCAATGGTTAGTAGGCCACCAAGTCCCTCAGGTCTGTTTGGAATCATCCCCTGTTTAATATAAACAGAGCTTGAAATTATGTCGGACGGAGACACAGACTGGTTTCTAGTGTGTGGGTAAATGTTGCCATTTAGAGCTTAGTCATTACCCTAGTGCAGGTTCAAATAGGCTTATAGCAATATTTTGGATAAGTGGAATTTCTAATACAATTATGTAAGGTTTGTTTGTAAGACTGGAGCCAGAAATGAGGGAGAGATCCAGTTGGAAGATGTACCAAAAAGGGGCAGTCAGGAAAGCTTTTGAACTCTGCATGTCCAGGAGGTAAACAGCAAGACAGAGAACTGTGATGACCTTACCTTGGCATGGTGATGCCCGCCAGCAGAGATCAGTGCCAGTATGTGGTGTGTGTGTGTGTGTGTGTGTGTGTGTGTGTGTGTGTCCTAAAAACATGTTTTTGCAAAAAGATAACGGCAATCATTTATATTATAAAAAACAGACATAAAAAGAATTTGCCATGTCCTTTTTGCACTTCCACACTGTGCACCATAGTATTTAATCTAGAAAAAATTCATGATTTTAACAATTCTTTAAAACTTGTGTGTTTAATTGTAGTCATTAACCCCAACAACCATCAAAATCAGAGGCAGATTTATTTCTGTTTACACAACAAGTGATTTGTGCTGGTGACATGGTGCAGAAAGTTCACAACAAAATAAACAAAACAGTGTTGCATAAAATTGCCATTTTGTTAAAAAATGTGCTAAAACAAACGTGCAAATAAATGTAGAAGTACAAGACAAAAGTATGAAATATGCAGATGTATAAAATTTGAAAATAAACTGTGGAAAAGTACCAAAAGGAAAATATATAGTAGATATAAATCTAGACCATCCTTATATAAAACAAAGGACCCCCATAATTAGAAATAAATGCTGGATTTTACCTTATAAAGCATTTTAGCCGTTTTTAACTGATTTACATTCACTGTTTGGAGTCACTTATATCAGTCTCAGTTGTTTCTAATGGTGAGCAGACAAAATTAACAGCAAAGAGATCTGTATTATAAAAAGCTTTTTGCAGCAAAAAAGGAAGATGTTTTCCTCAAGACTAAATTGGATTAGGATCCATTGGATGTTTTAATATCAGCAGAAGGAAAGGTATTACAGGTAGAGTTAAAGGTGAGGGTTTAGTTAAAGTTTAAAAGGGAAATCTAGATTTAAAAAAAGATTAAATTGATTAAAAAAATCAAAATGTTATGCTTAACTTGTGGTACATAATAATGGAGGCTTCAATCAAGAAACTTCTAAGCTTTTATTTATGGCAATGTTATCATTTCTTCAATTTTGATAAAGGATATTATGTCATTTTTTTCAAAATGCAACACTAATCCTTCAACTCTTCATTTGATTCTTGTCCCTCACCTCATTAATAACATCAACGGGTCACTGTTTCAACAATCAAGTACATAGAAAAAAAAGCAGCTTGAAATAAACACGTCTCTTTTGCAGGCAGAAATGCACCCAGACAGCGTTATCTGGCAGGGAAATGGATGCGCCATCGGCGTGTTTTATAGGTGGGCAAAGAAATTAGCAGTGACAGCGATATATCCTTTCCGTTTATGAGTGTCTCACAGGACAGTGGAGAAACAAAGACAAAGACGGTGGATGAAAGGGAGCGAAAGGAGAAGAAATGAAGGGAAAGCGATGACAGATACAAAACAAAGGAAGGAGGGGTGGGGGTGAGATACTGTGGGGGGAAAGGGAGGAGAGACGAGCGGTGTATTGTGAGTAACCTTACAAAACCAATTTGTACTGTATCAGCAGTGATAACGTCTCCTCATTTCCCCTCTGCCAGATTTTGGCTACACACCTGAATGTCTCAGTTTCTCCTTTCCAAACAGCAGAACTGGAGAACAAAAGGCGAGTGGAAAAGCAAACAAGGGGATGGCTCTGATCTCCTTTCCCCTGATTCCCCTGGCAAGATTACAGCTAATAACAGGAAAACGTCAGACTTGGAAGACAAGAATAGCTTCACCAAGGTGTGAAAAATAAAAAAATAAATAAAAAGCTTTGTAGTAAACATCATTCAAAGGAAAATGTGTACCAGCACAAAGTAAGGTGGATTAATTCAGGCTTGAATTCATGCCAACATAGAATAAATAAACTGTAGGGTAAGTTACAGGCAGATATAAAACACACATATGTATTATCTTGCATAAACATGATTCTAAAAGAAGAAAGACATCTGTTTTGAATAATACATTAAACTTTTGAGGCTACTCTTTAGAAAATAGGTCATTTGAGTGGCACATATTTTTAAGAGAAATAAAAAGAAAAACATGAACATTAAAAGTAGACAACTGATTTAGAAACACTGCATATTCAAAGAACAAGAACACTTCCACCTAACCAAACAGCAGTCATGTCATGCAAATAAACCCGTAAGTAACAAATAATCCACAGAAATATACAATGACATATATGAAAATCTGAATACATGACCCCTCAGAATGCACACACTTACTGCATATCCAAATCAGAATATTCTCAGTGCTTCAGTTTTGCCTGAAGGCACTTTACTTTACTCTTGTGGAAACGAGAGTGCATAAACACATTCCTCATTACAACACAGGGGGAGTGTGGTAAAAATATCTCAATGTTATGCAAGGGAGAGCGCTCACGGCATGGCACAAGTCTTTCCCGTATGCTAATTCAACATCATTAAATATCATCAATAATGCATCTACCTGGAATTTGTATTACAGCAAATTTCCTAAGCGCTGTGTATAGTGGAGATGAATAATGACAGAGAGTGTACACTGATTGTTTTTTTTTCTTGTTAGTTTCCTAATATAACACTTCAGACCTACATAAAGTTAAGTGATGCAAATATTCTTGAAGAAAAACTTAATTCATAATTATGACAATTAAACATATTATATTATATTAAACTAAAGCTATTCACATTTAATTCCAACATCTATAACCAGCTTTAGATGTAGTGAATAAATCTTTATATTTGATTGTTCTGCTCTGGATCCTAACATTTACATGGACATTACTTTGACACATACCACCCAACTAGTCAAAGACCAAGTATGTTGCCACATTTTAGCAGTATTCCCAAAACACTGTTTGGTCCTGAAGGAAAATGCCACACCAAAAAAGCTGCTTAGAATTTAAATGGCAGCTACCACAACATAGTTTAGGTTAATATCTGTAAAACTGACTGGGTTATAGCCAGTTTTAGCAGTCACCTTAAATCGGTTTGACTCCAAAAGGTAATCAGTTGTAGATGTACATCCTGTGATTACTTCTGCTATTTTGTCTGGGTCATGAAATATTTTGTTAACAGACAAACATAAAACTAGACTTCACTTCCCCACACTGTGAGTAAAAGGAGCAAGAAATACACCTCAACAAGTTGGTTCATCTTTAAAGTAAAAAGCATCTTTTTTTTTCTTCATGTACAGCAAAAGAAAGAACTGGAGGCAGCGATCAGAAGAACCAATTTGAAATTGACAGATCAATGTGAGGCAGCTTTTCTCTTGTTCCAAGGAGTCTCAAAGCTCAGCTCCATGTGTAACTGTCTGTCAGAGTCATGCCTCTATATTATAGCTCCACGTTGTCACTGGGAAGCAGTAATCCTGTTTTTATTAGAAGGGAATATAAGAGGAACTCATCTAAAACAGGCCTAAGCCTTTCTGACAGAAAAAGCATTTTATTACTGGAGCTTACGTAGTTTGTGTGTGAGTGGGTGCATATAGTAAAAACTTGTTTATGTTGCCATAAACCAACCTTGACAGGAATAGTTATCCCTAAGGGGACAAAAGTGTGGTGCAAATGATGTAACTTGTTTAGGTCCTGCTTGGGGTTAGGAGGAGGGTTTTAATTGGGGTATTAATTTGTTAAGTCATGAGTTAGGATTAGAATTTGCCTGTAACAGAAAACAGAAGTGAAAGCAATTGGTTGCACATAAATGTAAGAATTAACAATGTTGCACTGAATAACAGACTAGTTGCATGGCACATTATAAAATAGTAGTTTAAGATGCTTTCAAAGTTCAACAAGCTAAATTCCAAATGTTTCATTTTTAAAATCATTTCAAATTCTTTGTTATTTTGCTCTTCTTTATCTATTACTACAAAAATAAGCAGTTCAGTTAGTCTTGAGGTTTAAAGTCAAAGATCAAAACAAGAGTATTTTCAGATTTGCTCCATCTTTTTGTTGCTAAATTTGGAATGATATTTCTTGCTGTGTTCTCAGAACTTGTTTAGCCTACTTTGATGTTTTCAGGAATCACACCACCACCCACACTCTTCCTCAAAGTGTACAAGTGGGAGTGAGATTAAAGCCCCAGTGTGAGACCGTGGACTCTGAATGACTGTTGATGAACAAGATAGTACAAGACACTGGTTTAAATAAAAAGTGCAAATTTTACCACTCGATGGCATGGCGATGACCCCAATATTCACAACACAAGTTTACTATTTTTAAGAAAAGGGACAAAAATAGATTTAGATTCTGAATTTAATTCTGTTGTGAGTTTTTTGTTGTCTTTCCAGAATGTGGCAGGTTCGAAAGCTGCCAAATGTTATGCTTCAAAGCAACAGCACTGTGCAGGAGCAGGATAAGAAAGAGACAATCACTCATAAACAAAAAAAAAATGCCTTACACACAGAGCTGCATGTCTTTTGACTAACATATTAATGTCTGAGTGACAAACGCACTCTCTCACGCACAAAAAGCCTAGAAGCAAAGGAGCACACAACTCTAAAGAGGACCACAGGTGTGCTGGGAGATGTTCGAACAACTGTCCGGAAGTCCATCCGGTGAGGTACAGAGAGGTTTCAGAAAAGTCAGGGAGGTCTTTGTGTTTCCTTTGCTGCCATTCATCTCTTCATACCCACTGAACTTTAATTGGGGTCACTGCCATCATAAGAGTTAATTCATGGTTAAAAGGAGAAAGAAGGAACAGGATGTAGAGGAGAAAGAATAAAAGCAAAATGAAGTGCAAAACACACAGAAAGAGAGATCCAATATAACTCACAAACACGGCATTAATGGAAGACTTTTATGTTTGTTTATCTAATCTAGACTCTTATATTTAACCAGGAGATAAGATTCTTGAGATTTAAAATCTCTTTTATAAGTGAGCTCTGGCTTAAAAAAGGATATCAGCTCTTGGGACCCAATACAAAGTCTTTAAAACTACAAATTTCTACACAGTGAAAAGTCATTGGACTGTAATCATTTGGTCATTATTAACGGTTAGTACTTTGTTCAATATAGGAATGCACTAATACCAATACCAGCATTGGTCCGATACCGTGTGTGTTCTCATACTCATACTTTTAAAAGTGCTGTGATACCACAGTAGTTGATACCACTTTAAGGCAGTGTGACAGTCAGGTTGTAGAAAAGAAGCAATGTTGTGATGTTTTATTTATTTATTGAATTTTTAATATTTTTTATTAGTATACATAATGGTACTCAGTATCAGCTCAGCTGTAGGTTCTTGTATTGGTACTCAGTTTGAAAAAAATGTGGGATCAGTGTATACCTAATTCAAGTATAACATTTTCTGTATCTAGGATGTTTACAATAAGGTAAAATTTATTTGCTGAAACTTGCTCCTTAAGGTTTAGATGGTTTTGGAGCAGATTCCAAGCAGCATATTCAAACACCTTTTATTACTAACTCTGTAGGTACTTTTGGTATGGTCAAAAAGAACAAGAGATAAAGAAAAGAACCCTCCACAGCCCTGTGTGCCAGAGTCATTGTGGTCTGTCTATTGACCAGCAAGCCTGCCCTCTACTTCAGCTCTTTTTGCACTGTTTACAGATCCTTGTCTTGTAAGGCCTGGGAAAAGCCATCAGCTGAAAAAAAACAAGAAAAAAAACCCAAAAAACTCTCGAACACACTAAAAAGAAATCTAAAAAGTTGATCTCAGAAATAACACAAAAGGGTTTAGTTAGCATCAATAATACTGGCAAAACAAACACTGAAATTAGATTTTTATCCTTTTTTTACCCTCAGTGGAAGAAGAAGCCAGCGGTTCAGATGAAAATGTAGACTGCTGTAAAAAAGTGTAATGAAACAAGAAACCTGTGTGTCAGCACTCGTGCCAGAAAACTGGATCAGGTTGAGGTGTGTGTAGGTGGAAGAAGAAATTATAATTCAACAGCTCCCATCAAGCAGAAAAGACCCTGACAATCAGAAGCCTGCAATTTTGAAATAGCTCAGGTACATCAGGTGAAACACGTGTCCAAACACGAGAGAGATTGTTTCAGGATGTTGCTGTCAGAAAGTCACATGCAGATGAAGTTTGCAGGAAGTAAGGACATATCTGTATTAGTTTTAATAAAATGAAATAAAGTGTTAAATAATGATCATTAATTTTTATGTCATTTGGATAATGTTTCTGTTTGACAAAGCATTAGAACAGAACATTAGAAGCTAAATGCTACAATACAGAAAATCAGGCATTATTTTCAACTAAAGTCCCTCCATCTGTAGTTAACTTCAACAGGTAAGGTTATTGGCACATTACACTTATTTTCAACACTTGCTTGTTTGGAGTTGCATTAAATTAAATTATTTACCAGCATGCAAGCACAATGAATTTTGAAAATGTGGTCCGAACACGGGCAAACACAAACAAGCTAACAAGCTGGCACTCATGAATGAGAAAAAAAAAGTGATGAGAGCACATAAAAAATCCATAGCACTATATTTTACATTATGCATATATCCTCTCTTTCAGATAACTGATAACTGATCGGTCTGGTCCATCAATTAGCACCAGCAATAAACTATCCACTTCAAACTACTATAAATGATATCTAATAGACCAAACCCATTAAAAAACACATTTTTGAATGTCAAATTTCAAAACATTTTACAAGCGCACATGAACTCAAGAGGTTTCAATTTTATATTTTTGATCACATTCACCAAAACACCACTTCCAAATACGAAATATGAAAAAAAGCCTGTTTCATTGCCACACAACAGGAAAATTATATGCTAATATTTTAACACAGGCCCACTCCAAATAAAGGAATTCATGCACAGAAGAGTGCAAACTGACACCCTGAACATCACCACATCAGGCAGCAGGGGCTAAGTGACATCCTCATGTTGGAATATCTAGACGTTGTTGGGCGGGTGCTAAAATAGAGACTGAAAAAGCAGTTTGGGTGGATCATTCATCATTATTACAGCTTCATCTCACCCAGCTCCATCTTAGACAGACAGGTCTCTTTAACACGTTTCTAAAGAGCCATTCCTCAGAGGTTGTAATGTTCGCCAACCAATAAGTGCTGCTATTAAGTGGCCAGGGGCACTCTTGTCACATCTATAAACACACTGATGCTACTCCCAAAATGTTCACAGACTGCCAGGGGGTAAGTAGAGGCTGGTTTGGCAAACAATTTCCCTTTACAGCCAATGCAATTATAGATCTGTAATATAATGGTCCTCATATAACAACCACACAGTGAATCGACAGATGTACTTCTGAGCAGCTATTAAACGTAAAGCAATAAAGTATTTTAGAACAATAAAAGGATCTATATTCAAGTGTATCTTTAATTGATTTGCTGCAGCCTTCGCACAGACAGATCAAGAGTGATTCATTTTCTGTGACTGTAAGAGTGGAATGTTTCATGTTTTACTGTGCATTGTATGCTACAATAAGAAGAAAATAGTTTATTTAACTCTGTATTGATTTTTTTTCCTTAAAAAATGACAACAACAAGAGATGACTGCACGTGTTGAAACGTAGACATCCCAAAATGCATTTCATAAAACATGGAATCCAAATATAAACCTGAAAATGACATGTGGTTGTGAAAAATTATATATTATGAGCAAAGTCGTGAAAGACACAAGAATTAAAACAGTTGTAGCATGTTATTGTGTGATTTAAGTCTTTAAAGTAGCTGAGAAATGTAATCTTAGTTGTGTAATTAATGGCACCTGTAAAAAAAAAATCTGCTTAATTTCTAAAACAAAACCCTTTTCTGTGCTGCCTTGAATACATTACAAAACATCACAACTGTATGTATGCTTTTTATATATAAAAAAAAAAACATTTGTGAAAATTGTGGAAAATAAGAGGGACTTGGGTATACTTGGAACAACAAGGGGAAGAAAAGCTGAACAATGAGGATAAAAAGAAAGGAAAGTGTCTTTGTCTGATGTGTCCCCAAAGCCTAAAGAAAAAAAAAAAAGCAAACAAACAAAAAAACAAACAAACAAAAAAAACAGACACAGGAAGGTAAAGACAAGGCAGGCAGTGAGCTTTCACATTGGATCTGTGGAAGCAACAAAACCTTCTAAAATCCCACTCATACTGAGTCTATAACAGCATTACATCTCAAGAAGCAGCGAACGTGTCCCCTTCTCCTCCCAATGAGTCTGCAGGGGCATCGCATCCAGAATGTGGGCGGGAGGAAAGGAGGCAAACAAGCAACATGGCTGTGAGATAGAGATCATTTACACTTCATCAGTCTTTCATGCCCCCTCTCTGTCACTCCCTCTTTTCTCCACCCACCCTCCCCTCTCTGCGTGATCGGTGATAAGTCATTATGCCAGACTGCACTTGTATAACTGGGTTGAGGAAAGAAGAAGAATCTTCATGAGGAAAGGGGTGACACTGACCTGCATTTCCTTACATGTCTTGAAACTCAATACCTAGGAATTTATTATTTTTAGATTTCATAAATGCAGATATTTCATTGCACAATTACCATTTTCCTGCCAGTAAGGCATCCTCGGGGAGCTGGATTCTCAGGACTTGCTGCATACAAATGAGAACCATTGCAAAATCCCTAATATCTTACATTTCAGAAGTGAAGTAATTGAAGGTTTTAGGCGTTTTGATTAAGCAAATCGTTTTTCATGAGACACAAAAACTCTTAAACTATTTGTCACTTTTAGCAAATCATTTTCTGATGCATTCCAGATGTATCTGCATATGATTAGCAATTATAGCAAATTGTATCTTCAGTACTGTTAATTGATGGTCCTAAATTACCTGCATGTGACATCTTTAAACTACAAACATCTAACAGTACACTGACATAAAAACAGATAATCAACAAGATCTCACTGCTCACATTTAATGGTGATTATTATCAACCACTGCCAAAGACGAACAATGATGGTTTTGTCCGTGTCGGTGAGTGCATGTGTGTGTCCATTTGTCTGGACAATTAAATTATCTCATGAACCAGTGGACGGATTTGAATGAAACCCTCAGAAAGTAATCGCTGGATGGAAGTAATCACTAGAATCACACAGTCATAGCTAAGCACTCCGAGTAAAAACAAAAAGAATGGCTATAACTAAGCTAAGTTTACAGATTTTAAGCTAAAACTGTGTACGTTAGTAGCTGAGAGACATCCCCAACACAAAGCAAGCTTTAACTGATTCCGCAAGATTTCTTTTTAAAACATTTCCAGTAACTATTACTGTCAACCCTGCATGAATCAATGGGTGTACATCTACAACTCATAAGCTTCCAGACTCAACCCAATTCAAGAAACCTAAAACAGTTAAAACAATCTTACTCAACACAAAATGGCTATAATTTAGTCAATTTTACAGATATCTAGCTATATTTCCTGTGGTAACAGCAGAGAGTGAGTCTCAACACACAACTTATCACTAGAGATCTTGCAAGAGATTGCAGAAAATGTCATTTAGATGGTTTGACCAAAATAGCTAAAGCGATGTTACCTTTCATCATAAGATAATCTTTGTCAAAAATTCTAGCATGAAAGACAGCAAGTAATATGAATTGCTTCAAGGAATGCTAGTTGGCAAGAGTATCCTTACAATCATCCATTCATTCACAGAATGTTGCTATAATCTGAAAATGTATCACCTCAAAAATCTTTACATCAAGCTCCATTAACCAGAAACCTTCTACAAAATATTTCACTTTGATATTTCACATGACTCCGCAGGTGGCAACAAGGAGAAGACGGATACAACGATGAAAAGAAAGTGGCTGAGAGCAGATAAGCCCCACAGCATGTCACATCTTCAGGGCATCCCCTAACATCCCCTTACATCCACACACTCACACGATTTACTGTAACTGTGGCTAACAAAGGCTACCGTCATAAAGTCCTGCTCACTGCTCTGGGTCATACCTTCAGAGGATTCCAGATGTTGACACATTTTTCCTGCCTGAAGAATCTTTGCCTCACGTAAAAAAAAAAAAAAACGAAAAACAAAAATGGATTCCTAAGTTTCACAAGACAAGCATGTATATATTACACTAACTTATGTAATGCTGAGGGTTTAAGTTGACTTTTTTCTTTCTACAATATACCTTTTTCAGTCATGCTCTCCTATAATGGGCCATCATTCAGCCAAAGATAAGAAAAATACAGATCTGAAAGTCAAGTCAATATCAAAGAACACTCATCATGATTTTTAAAAAGCCCTCAGGGTTGGAAGATGGAAACTGAGATTTCATTTGAAATTGAACATGTCTTGAAAGAAGACATTTTGGGGTCTTGTTTTCAAATCACACATCTGAAATGCTACTTTATGTTTGATGAAGTTGTTAATCAGAGGAAAGATACACTAGCCCAAGTATGTTCTGATTTTTATTATTATATATCTTGATGTATATGATATACAATATATAATATTTTTAGGATGACTTGGGTCCTGTTTTGTTTGTAGTTTTGTATTTGTTTAACTTGAAGTGCATCACTGACCAGTTTTTAAATTTTAGAAACTATAAGACAGACTTCTGCAGCCTAATTTTGTTCATCAGACCTTTCCTGTGTCAAATGGAAAAAAAAAACCTAAAGATCCAATAAAACCATTTCCCTTTGCTGACATTGTTCTCACTTTTAATTGATGGAGATTTGTTGAAAATGCATCCTTACAGATTATCTCATACAGGCACTCTTAGGGGAGTAAAAGTGCTTACAAACACAACCTCTCACTCTACTCCACCCCATCTATACCCCTCAGACACACACTCACATACTCTCCATGCATATTATCCCAGCCTAATCTAATTCATTAGTCATATTAAGCAGATGTGGTATTTTGTTTGGACCCAACCGCTCTATCTACAAGCTGCAGATGTTGAGTCCTCCAACCGAAGCAAAAACCTAAAAACACATAATTACATTTTAACATATTATTTATCATTATGGCTCTACTTACTGTAGATGGTAGTGATATTAGCATAACATCTTATTAAGAATCCTCCCACGATGCAGCTTTAGATGAGTGTATGTGCGTGTGCTCAAGTATGTGACTGTGACTTTCAGCAGCCAGATGAGTGGCTGTGGTGGGCATCAGGCCTGAGACAGCTGGTGTAATGACATTTTCACAGCAACCGACAGAACAGCATGTTATTTCCCGTCATGTACGTAGAGGCCAGAGATTTAGAGAAGCCCAAATCGGCATTCCCGTTCAAATCAATATTTTCAACAGCAACCATTTGGCTGGTGCTATTGAAATGTGTTCTTAGAATGAGATAGAAGGAAAGAGAAGAATATCAGCGAATTATAATAATGGGTTTAAGCAAAGTGTTATGTTTAATATGTTCACAAGAAAAGTTTTACTTTTGTTATGTTTCATTTTAAAGCCCCTCCCTTCCAGGGACATTAAGGTTACTAAATACCATATTCATCATACAAAAAACATTACCATTTCCACCAATGATAATAAGATTATGTTTTACACATTTTATAGCAGAAGAACTGCTTTTTTATGAGAGTGGCACATGCAGGCCCCGAGGTGTTATTTCCATGGAAAAATGCCATCAGATTTAGCCCCCTGCTGTTCACACAGCAGCAGGTTCACAGATGTTTTTTTGGCTGCACCTGGGCCACATTTCAGACATGCAAAACTGCTTAATTCAGTTCAGTCTGATGCAAGAATTGGTAACATATTCAAATACAGATCATCCATAATATTAGTACCAGCCTTTTAATATTCCACTGGGCAACTATCTTTAAGAAAGCATTTATGAACACAAAATAATGACAATTTCTACCTACGGTCCAAAGTTTTGCAGTTATAAATTAAAGGAGAATTCTTATTCTCTTCATTTTTATTGCAAAGTTACACTGTGGTGGTCAAGGTTGACTGATTGTTTTCACTGTAACCAAAATACTTTATCTTTATTTACACAAACAAATTAAAGGCAGGGACTCTTCACCCTCAGGAGAAAACTCAATCAACGTGTATCTGAGTCATTAGCAGCCTTTAAAGATACACAGAAGCCTAGTCACCCATAGATACCTCTTTGAGTACCACCACCTGTGTTTAATGATGTGTATTTGTCTGATTCTTTTTCCTTTATTATCCCCTGCTGACATTTTAATACCTTGGTCTGTTTTCTAACTCTGAAAAAAAAAAAAAAACTTCTATTAATCAGACTGCAGTTGACCAAAAACAAAAAAAGAGAAACTTAAAAAAGTCAAAAGATTCTATATTTTTTAAAAACCATAAGCAAGTTGAAGTGTCAATTAAACATTCATAGAATTGATTGAGCCACTTTACTTTATAATAAAAAACATCTGATTGAGGAGTAACCTTTTTGAACACTATTATTGTAATAGGATGCTACAAAATGTGACAATACTCTCATTTTTTTTTTCTAAAAAAAAAAGGCAACTTGTTATGGATATGAAGTTATTATGTTACTGAATTTGAATTTGGGGTGGATCCCCAGGCTCAAAGTCCTTTATCAATTCACCAAGGGTAAGAATAATTGGATTTTGAAGAGGCGGGGGACAAATATGAGCCAAACAGAGGGTTGGGGTGTTTAGTCATGCAGGAGAAGAAGAGGAGCTACCATCCTGACCTTGACTGATCGCTTCCTTTGAGCAGCCGAGTAGGTGTACAGGTTGGTTCTGCAAGAGTCAGCACAACAAACCATGGAAGTACAAAACTTTCAAGAAGACTCTAAGAGTACAATTTATATTAACGTTTTATCAGTGGAAGATATTTCATCTCCTAATTATTTTTTTTATCATCAGTTCAGCTATGCTCAGCAAAGCTTCTTCTTGATTTATTTCATGTGGTGGAGGACAGTTTTCTTTAAAGGTCACCACTACAAAGCACTGGAGTGCAAGTTATAAAAAGGAGAGGGGTAAAACAGGGGGTCGATATTATACTGCATATTGCATTTGCTGTTTTGTTTTGTTTTGTTGTTTCCTTCATGAATCGCTGTCTTATAGAGTTGTTTGTGTGCCTGAATGATCCTGGGAGCTATGCTGTCGGGGGCAATTGCCCCCAGTAAGGTCTCCTATGGCAGATTGGTCCTAGAGGACAGGCCAGACAAAGAGCAGTTCAAAAAAACATTTATGAATAAAAGACAGCAAGGAACTAGATGTCCCTTACCCTGACATGGGTTACCAGGGCTTCACCCTGGGGGCAGGCCTGAAGGAGGAGATCATCAGCAAATGCCTAAAGACCAGGCCTGTACCCATGGGGGCCAGTCAGGCTCAGCCCAAGTGAGCTACAAGGGTTTGCCTTCCCGAGGGCTCACCGCCTGCAGGAGGGGCCATACAGGTCAGGTGCATAGTGCTATGGGCAGCAGCTGAAAGCAGAGGCCTTGGCGCTCTGACCCTGGCTTACCAAAGCGGGACGTGGAATGTCACCTCTCCCGTGGGGAAGGAACCTGAACTTGTGTGTGAGGTTGAGAGCTACTGACTTGATATAGTTGGGCTCCCCTTGTCGCACAGTTTGGGTTCTGGTCGAAAGAATGAGATCGCAGAAGCTGCTGCTACTCCACATTGAGAGGAGCCAGTTGAGGTGATTCAAACATCTGGTAAGGATGCCCCACTGTCGCCTCCCTAGAGAGGTGTTCTGGGCATGTCCAACTGGGAGGAGACCCCAGGGAAGATCCAGGACACACTGGAGAGACAATTTCTCTCGGCTGGCCTGGGAACGCCTTGGAATCCTCCTGGAAGATGTGGCTATGGATAGCGATGTCTGGGCTTCCATGCTCTATGCTAATTACGAAATAGATTGAACTATTTAGTAAGGGGAACAAATATATATATATTTTTTTTTTTTTTAGTTACTCTGTACATCAAACTTTCTCACTGGCAATACAACATTTTGTAACTACAACACATACGAAACATATCAATAAATAGTTGCTGGTGTGATTTCTTGCTTGTTGACATTCACATAGAAATGTGGGCACTTTAAAAGCAGTGCAACAATATCATTACATTATAAAGAGCAAGAATTGCATATAAAAAAAATAGGTAGACATACGCAATGTTTCGACAGAGCCTAGGGGTATCTATATTAAGAAGCAAAATAAATTTCCAACTGGTATATTTATACTGAGTAGGCAAAGAGAAGGCTGTGCTGTATTATACAGAAACAGGGGAAATTTTCTTATTCCTTATTGCAGCAAACATGGATAAAGTTGCTAAGATGCCTCTCAGATGTTATAAAACAGGATAAAATGCATTCACTAAATGACTTGTCTCAAATAACATCAAAAGGAAAAGGAAAAGCTGGGGGTTAGATGCCATATAAATTGTAAGTGCAAGAAAACAAAAAGTATAGGCACATTCTTTGCAGAAGTCTCACACTACTTAAAAACAGAAAACTTCCTCCAAGAACATTAACTTTTTTCAACATGATTGTCAAAACACTTCATCAGTGTTTTTGTTATTTCCTGTTGCTCTTTCCTGATCATTAAACAGATAATTCTGTGAATGCTAATGACTACAAGACTGACTCATTCACTGACACCCCAGGCTTAGACCATCATACGCCCCGTTTCTAGTGTGTTCTATCTACAGGAGCCTTTATCCCATAATTAAAATGAGGAGGGAGAACAATATGGGTACTTAGGTGTAGGTGCACATGTGGATGCATAGAGCAGGGTGGGGTGAAGACACCTAATCATCATGAACACAACACATGTCCATTAATCTCCATCCTAAAGCCTGCTATTATTGCACTGAAACGCCAGGCAGTTTGTTAGTCCCTGAGCTCAACAGTAAACCACTCCTGTTGCATATTACAAAAGAGCACAATGTCATTCTTATAAATCTGAATGCAAGCGAACATTTTATGTGAAAACAGAGAGAAAATGTTCAATCAGTCTTTTAAGTCTTATAATTAAGCTAAGGCTGTTGTTAAGAGGTACTTTAAAAATAAAAATAAATGAATAAATAAATTAGTCCTTAAATTAATCATTCATGGCATTTTTTTGTATTTACTGTATTTGATCATTTGTGTGGCACAGACTGAAAACCTGCAACAGTAATCAAGTTAAAAAAAAACGCATTAGGGAATATATTTATTTCAGTTTCACACAGTGTCCCCACATAGATATAACATCTACACTCCTCTTTATCTACCAATCTCTGGAAATTGAATATGTCATATTAAACCCGAGTTACATGTCTTTTGTTATTCTGAACTTCTTCGTGAACATTCAGCTTAAAGAAACATTGTTTTAGAGAAATTAAAAACAACCACAACAACAAATCTAAATCCTAATTAGAGTACCTCAAGGACAGGAAGAAGCCTGCAGAGCACAACTTGACATTATCAGTGTTATCCTGCTAATTTTGTTCCAGCAAGGTTTCATCACATTAGTAGAAATTAGGTTTTCTTGAGTGATCTGAAGTGAGGACTTGTTAAGAGATATGAGTGAAGTGACACAGCAAAGTGACACAAGCCCCCCTCAGTGGTCTGAGTGCCTTATTTAGTTGGCTGGCAGGCAATGAGTTGAATTCCAATAAGCTGTTGCTGATGTTGAATTAGCAGGGAGAAGAGGGTGGCCTTCATTAGGGGCTATGTGGTTTGTCTGCGCTGATAAGGGTCCAGCCGGGAAGGAGGCGAGCGACACATCGATCCTACACAATGAGCACCGTGTGACACACTGGAGCCCGAACTTCGATTAAGACTTAATGAAAACCAAATCAGAGGAGGAAGAGGGACAGAGGGAGATGGAGAGACACAAAGAGACCAAGACGAGATAACACAAGTATGTCAGGGAGGGCGATGTGACAAGAAGCCCCTTCTGAACAAGGGAAAAAGTTAGATGGGATAAGCAGAATCATGGGACTGCAAGATAGTTTTAAAGGAATGCATACATGTGCATAAAATGAACAAAAGTTAACTTTCAAGACTAAAAATTACTTCAAAAATGAAAAATTTTGCCAAATGGATTTAGTCTTCTTTAAAACAAGGTTATCCCAAAGTTGAATGGAAATCTATAAATCTCATTTGGTTTCCTTCCAGCGGGATGCTGAAAAAAATGATGTCAAGCTTGAGGCAAATCATTACAGAAACAGTTTGACATTTAGAAAAATATGAGTGTTAGAAGAGAAAAACACTGCTGCTGTATTTTGGCTTACTCATGAGCAATAAATTATGTCATGTTGTTGTTCATTTAATGAGGTATAACCCATATTTTGAAAAAACAAAAACAAAACATGTTTTTTTAAATATGTCCTGATACCTAAAACATTAGAACTAAATGAGGAAGCCTTCAGCTTATATCATGAGTGTATGAGGTGATACTTTCGAAGTAAGCCAGCAGTGACAACAATGTGAGAATGTGAAAGGAAACAGTGACACACTGACAGCAACGCCCTTTTTTAATATCTGTAGACAGATGTACATTATATCTGTGTGTCAATACAGTATGTGCCAAAGAGAAGAGAGCAAATGAACTCATCTATTTGAAACTTTGTGCATGATTTGAACAACTCAAACACACACTTTCGGTTCTATGGAGAAGATACAGAATAACTGGTTTGTCATAAGTTTTTAACAATAATGTTGATCTTTTTTTTTTTAAATTACAAATGTTTTTCTTGTCTTTGCATGTTACTTGTTGTCAGTGCTCAACGTTTTTTGGTGCTACTATCTGTCCGACCCATATCCATTTCATGGATATCATGACATTTAAGAACTCTATATTCAACAAGGAAAGATACATGAAGCTTTAGGGATGTCAAGAGCAGCTGATTAGGTTCTCCTCCTGTTTAATGAGGTGACAACCACTCAGTGAAGGATGAGTGTTTTCTCATCAGCAGTATAATTCAGATTTAGGCGTGTTTAGATGGAGGTCACTAAGCTTTTAATAACAGACTACATTGTCTGCTGGCTTTAAAGTGTGCATGTGCTAAGAGGACTGACAGAAGCTGTGTTGTGTGTGACAGACTCATGGACCTCAAGGCTTTGTTACGTTTTAGGTAATTAATATTTGTAATTGCATTATACCCACTACCCTTTGTTTTCACTTTTTTTGTTTTTCTGAAGTCCCTATGAAATGGAATTAGAACTTTATAATACACAAGCACATATGTGAATGCTACTTAGGACCAGGTAAAATATATTTTTAATGTGACAATAAGACCAGTTTAATATTCCAAAGCACAAGACTCCAATGGAGCACAGCAGTTTTTGTTTTTTTTTGTGACTCGATGTCTATATTTATTTACGTGTTCAAGTTTTCTGTGCATTTTAATGGGACAACTATAAGATGTACAGTATTTCTACACAATAAACAGTGTCTCTGTGTGTATGTGATGACAGCTGCAATGCTACTTTTTAAAATTCAGACAAAGCTGAAATCTCAGCCGCATGTGATGTGCTTGCATTGCTTCACTGCATGCACACTCAAACGGGGGGTATAATCAGCCATTTCCCCTGCCTCAGCATGGCACTTTATGTGTGTGCGTCTTACACCGTTTGTTTAAATGGCACGGTCACTCCATGTGACAGATGGGCTTCCACAAAGGCTGTTCACACAAGGGTGGCCAAAAGTCACTTTTGGATTCAATAACCTTCACACCTCCCAAGAATTTTTGGTGAAAGGAACGAGGGAGTGTCCCTGTTGAACAGGACAGACTTGAGATCTGTGCCTTGGCAGGATCCATCTGCGTTAAAGAACCAAAGCAAGCCAATGTGAATTGAGGCTGCAAACCAAAACACCATGAAGGGAATTTGGTTAAAAAGCATGTAAATTGCTTTTGTACAAAATGGCTTCATGCAGCTGCCAAACAGATAAAACGAAGAATTGACAATGAATGTAAATTATACAATAACTGTAAATTTTGATGGAAAAGAAAAACAAACAGATGGGAGCCACAGAAGGTAAGGACAGAGCAAACGGACACCCTTGTCACTGCTAGGTTTTGTTAACACTTCTGCTATCAGGAAGCTGTGTTGGTGAGATTTTAGAAAAAGAAAAAGTCAAATAAAGTTTGCTATGATGATCTGTAGCTGGCTCAAATCCTGTCTGACATGTTAAATTATGTTGTTTCATTTTATTCATACTGATAAAACAGCAAATACTGCAATAAATGATTAATTTCTGTTTTTACTTATTTGATCCAACCTCTTCAAAGATGAAAGCAGTGGTCACGTATTTAAAGTACTTCTAAGAAAAGGTTGTGAACTTGTTCTTTTTTAATTACTAGCACACATACATATTTTATCTTACACACACACACACACACACACATATTAATATATATATATATATATATATATATACATACATACATACATATATATATACCAACACTCTCAAGTAATGACTTGGACCTTGAAAACAGAATAAAATGAACCCAAAGTTAAATTAAGATGTTTTTCTTCTTTAAATATTGGTTTTATGGTCATTTTTTGTGCAGTTTCTGCATCACTTAAAAAAATAACATAACAAATGGCCTCATTCTCTACTTTATTCTTTTTTTTAATTTCACTTGTTTCTCACTTTGGGATGATTTCAACTTTATCTCACCTTCCTGTTTATGTACTGCATCACTCGCTCCTTATGCAAGATCAGAAGTGACACTTTTATAAGTTCTTTAGCATAATTCATAAAAATGTTCTTCCAGTAACCTCTGTACTCCCATTCGCTTCAGCTTCCTCTATTTTATCTTCATTATTAGCTGCAATTCAACACTCTCTCTCCTACCTTCCTCCTCCATCTATTCTCTGCCTGCTCTGCTCTCACCTCCTCTGTCTTTCCCTCTTTCTGGTGTTATGCTACTTTGCCAATGAGGAGGAGCAGGAAGAGAAAAAAGAAATGAATCTGGGTCACAGGAGGCCATGCATCTCAAGTCTCCTCTCTGCCACAATAAAAAGGAAATTGATCTGTGGCTTGCCTGCTCTCCTGTTCCTTTAGCAGAGCCTAGACAGACACACAAAAGCACAAGCACTCACACACACATGCACACACAGCTGAGTCAGTCCATGGAAATGGTGTTCATCCGCCTCTTGGATCCATCATCTGTTTTCCAAAGCAGCAGGTGCACTCACTCTGAGCGCAGACTAACACAGACACAAACTGGGCCCCGTCCCTCCTCACCTTTACTTCCACCATGTGCGCACACGTTTCTGCGTGACGGTGTAACTCTGCTTCTCATTTCAGAACCGTACACTGGCATGAAAGCAATTCACTGGGGACCCCAAACTACAATCGTATTCTGTCTCCAACCTTCTCATTCACTCTTTTGTGCTTTGGTTTTCTGCACATGCATAACAAAATCATACAAATACAAGTCGAGAGAGAAAGTTCAAAGTGTAATCATCTCCTGGTAAAATACGCAAAACAAATAGGACTGTGCTGATAAAACTGGACTTAAAATATCTACAAATTGTTTACATTTTTATTACATGCTGCCAGAAGGCTAAGGAGAATAAGAATGTGTTTTTGAATGTATGTCTACAAATAATTTAGTTTTAGAGTCAACCCAATTCAAGATGGCCTCCACAGCCAACTGACTTTCAAAAGTACAAAAATGTCTATAACTCAGTCAATTTTACAGATGTGGACCTGGAATTTGGTGTTGTAGTAGCTCAGTACCATCCACAACACATACGCACAGTGCTCAACATTGTGCAAAGGTTTTGCTTAAATATTTGCCATTAACTATTTGGAGTCAACTCTGTCTGTTTGTTAGCATAAAATGTCACAAACCACTGGATAGATTATAATAATAAAAAAAATTTAGGAACTAATTAATGTCTATCTACAACTAATTAACTGTCATTGCCAACCTACTTCAAGATAGCTGCCACAGCCAACTGATGTTAGAAAACACAAAATGTGCTTTAACTCAGTCAGTTTTACAGATATTCTGCTAAGTTTTGATGTGGTTGTCGCAGAGAGTAATTCACACCTTGTGCTTCAAGTGCTACTCATTGCACTTGAAGTTTATAAATTTATATATGATATAAATCAGAAAAGGGGCTGCATGGAGGAGCAGTTGTTAGCATGGTCACCTCACAACAACAAGATTGCAGGTTTGCCTCCCAACCTTTCTGTGTAGAGTTTGCACGTTCTCCCCATGCATGGGCTTCCTCCATGTTTTTCTCCCACACACCAAAAACATGCATGTTAGGTTAATTGGTAAATCTAAATTGTTCCTGGATGTGAGTGAGAATGTGGATAGTTGTTTGTCTCTATGTGACCCTGTGATGGACTTACATCCTCTCCAGGATGTAACCTGCCTCTCACACAGTGATCACAGGGAAAAGGCATCACCTCCTCGTGACCCGGAAAGGAAAAACCCAGTAAAAGACACTAGATGGATGGATAGTTAAATCAGAAAAAAAAAAAACAGATAATATCTTTGTTTGAGAAGCTCAATTAATTGAAAACAAATCTAGAAGATTGTAGAAAAGTGATTAAGATTGAATAAAAACAGGGATAATCTAATAGAAAATCCAAATTTTAGAAGTCAAAGTAAGGCATTTCAAAAGTCAGAAGCAGCCAGAGGCATGAGACTGAGTGAGGAAAGGAGGGGGGGAGATGGAGAAATCCCCCACAGTCATGCAGCAAAGAAAGAAAATGTAATCATTTTCTCATTACCACACTTCCTCAGTTAGTTGGGCTTATTTGGAGAATGCAGATTATGTTCTTCGATCGCCTCCTGCACGTCCAGGTCAACTATCGCCAGTGAGTCTACCAACCATTGGGACGTGTTAGATTACTCCTGGTGCTACCTGCGTGAACGCAATCTGTGTTTTACAACCTGAGAGAGTCCAATATAGATGTGTAAAAAAGCTGGTTCATTTCATGCTGTGCAGCAAATAGCATGTATTGATGTTTGTAATTATGCATCCATGATTGTTTAGATTGTTGTTTTCCTCACCTTTAAGCACCAGATGAATCCATGCAGCTCCGCAGCAACATGTCCCTGCACACGCAAATAAACACAAACAGCATGCCTTGTTGCTCAAAGTCACAAAAAACTTCCTGAACAGGAGGTTATGCGTGTTTATACGTGCACATGTTTCTCCCTCCCTCATCAATGCTTTAATCAATTAATGCAGAGGTCTGAGGTTTGCAAACAGGGACGGTCAGTCCTCTTCCATCTCCTGCTCCGGGTTCACTGACTTTACAATCCCTCAAAGCTAATGACCATCCCTGGGCACACATTGTGCTCAATCCCCTACACACACACACACACACACACATATACACATTCACACACTGAAGCCAGGAAACTCTTCATCATTGGGACACTTCGGAAGCATATTCAGACACACACGCAGAAAGACTCATTAACTGGCACAAATCTATACAGTCTCTTTATCATAGTGACACTAACAGTAGGAAGCAGTCTTCCTCTCTCTCACACAATCATACCTCATAGGAAAGTCAAACAAACACACAAGGAGGAGGATGCAAAGGTCCACGCATTAAAGACAAATAAATCCATCCAATTTCTACAGCAGCCTGTGCAGGGTCCTGGGGAGCTGCTGCCTATTTCCAGCGCTCGTGGTGTGAGAGGAGAGTACACCCTGGACATGTCACCAGTTCATCACAGGGCAAAAAAACACAAACTCTAGGATTTCATGCCTTTTCTTTCTTCTTTTTTTAATGTCACACTAGAAGCATTCAACTATTAGGAAAGTGATAGCTTTAACAATAAAACCGATAAAACAGGATGCATTATGGTGCAGATTATTCAAGAACAGGAACTTATATTGAACCGACTAAAAGATTTTAATCTCTTCAAAGCAGGCAGCGTTTAGAAAAGTTGAGTTGATCTATGTCTACTGCACATGGACAGTACTCTATCTTGGAAAACTTGAATGAATTTACTCTTGACTCCTTCAGAGAATGCATTTTCTGAAACGACTGTGTCTATTTGGAGCTGATCCAAAGATAATGGTTCTGTTCCATCAGGCTGTACTTGGAAATCGAATCAGATACGGGAAGAGAGCATGATTTGTGAACCTTTCAGTTCCTTTAACATCTAAGTTAGATCACCTGCTATTTAATTAAAAAATGATACAAAAATATCATCTCTGCTGACACAAAGAGCCCATTAATTAAGCAGTGGTTTAGTCAGAGCACAGATGATACAGATTCTAGACCGCCTTTGAAAGCAGGAATAAAACAACAAAAATGACAGATGTTTAAAGTCACTTCTTCAGGTGTCATGGGTGTGAAACCTGAATGCTGAGCCCTCCCCTCACACACACACACACACACAGAGGTAGAAATGTAGTCAAAACCTTCACCAACATCTGTATTTCTCACTCGCTCCCTTTAGCCCAAAGAGAAAACAATGCAATCACATTGCTTCCACACATGAACAGCTTTGCCCTCTCAGCAGAGTTCCTGCTGTTGATTAAAAAGCGTCCACGAGGGAAAAAGAGATGAGACGGCAACAGATTTAAAATACAGAAAACTGGAAGAAAGGAGAAAAAGAGGGACAAAAAGTAACACAAAAAACAACTAATGTCATGTATTTAGCATCTCCGTTACCCATTCACATCCATACACAACACAAAAAGCTTATCTCACTTGAATTTACAATTTTGAATTATAAAAGAAAATGTATGCCTAGAATACAAGAGAAGAGTATAACATTTTAAATGAGCCAAACTACTACTGTGAGTAAAAATTTATAAAAGAACAAGGACCCACATGTTAAAAAATCAACAGCATGGTTCAATAAAAAGTACCTAAATTGCATCTGGAAAAGCACATAAAAATGACATAAATAAAAATCTTTCACTTAACAAAAATGCCATCATCCTTTTATCGATTTTTGGGGGGGTGCAATTAAAAGAAACATAAGTGCAAGCACATGATTAAAGATTTATCTGTCCAGGGTACCTGCAGCCAATTCCCTTTACGCACATAAACACGCACAATGAAACACACAGCCATGCACACACTTTCTAGTACCGTCACCATTTGGGGTGCGGCAAGGAAAGAATTGATCCCATTAAAAGAAAACAGACTTTACAGATCGCTGGTGAATTCCCAACCGCCTCTATCCCCCACACACACACATCACACACACAGCTGCATGTTAGTATAATTTACTAGGTAAGGCTAAACGTGTCTTTCATTGAAATCAGTTAACTGAAGGTTACTAACTCCTAACACATTTCCACAGACTCTCTGGAGACCTGCTGCTAATGTGAGAAATTAAGGTCAACATCACAGAGTTTAACATGAACACACACACACACACACACACACACACACACACACACACACACACACACACAATGCTTTAGCATCAATAACTTACACAGTAGGTGTCATTTTAGAAGACAGCATTACATCTCTTTCAGAACAGTTGGACATCTTGCTATTTTTGCAAACTGACCTGAGATAAGACTCCTGTCACCGATCTGAAACAGTTTCATTAAACTCAGAAAAAAAAGAGCCAACTGGAGTTTTTGCTTCTGATACATAAAACACAGCCTGTAAAACAATGTTTTAATGCTTTGACAAAGAGCTCAAAAAAGCTATCTAACAGAAACAACAACAAAAAACTATTTACTATATATTTTTAAAAATCTAAAGCTACACTTTTCAGGTCTCAGAATGAGCACACATTCTGATTAGTTTAATATTCTAACACGGGGGATACTTTCATTTCTCTGTTGTTGAAAAGAACAAAGACCTCTAGATTAATTGAAACATAAAATTATCAAGTACAATCATATAATTTCATTCCTTTGTGCAGCTCTAACTTTCACCATTCTTTTTTTATTTTTCAATAAATCTACCAAGTATTTATAAAAGAAAAGAAATCACAGCTTTCCATCACTGCCTTTTAACGCCTTGATTTCATCTTTGCTCACACTTTTTCAACTACTGTCAAACTTTCTTTTACAACTCAGCCTTTTAAAATTTAAAGTGGAGAAAGTTAAAAATAATAATATATTAAAAAATATCTTCCCTCTGGCCTCTTTAACAGATGCAAGGTGTGAGCGCTTGATTAGAAATAGATCAATGCAACTTGACAGCACTCAGATGAAAACATTGTCAGGCTCTTTGAAGTCGGGAAAAATTCACACACACACCTATTTACCTTTTTTCAAAATATTCTTTTACATTGCCAACACTGTCCTGAAGGGTAAAAGCATAAATTTCAAGCATCTGACATAATTAATTTTAGGTAAACAAGTTCTGAGCTTACTTTCAGGAAGATATTTTGATATTCCTGATGTGCAAAAGAGAGAAAAGAATGAACAGAATTAATCAGAAACTTTGAGGTGCCTTAATTACAGAAGACAACCTGAGACTGTCTCTTCCTGTTCCAACCGATCACTGACAGAACTTAAAATAAAAAAAGTTAGAAATGATGAATGATTCGGTCCTTTCCAGCTCCCTCAGAGCAAAGCTAAAAGTCAGGGACAAAGAAACCACGCTAAAAACTGGTTTTTGAAAGTTGGGTTCCATTTGACATTGGAATCAAGAAACCTCATGTGGTTAAAGTCAAAATCATAGCTTCTCTGTTGATTCTTGCTTTATCTGTTCAGTTTCACGCAGTCATTAACACTTACTAAAGAGGTTTTTTAGCAGAAAAAGCAGTTAAGTTCAATGGAGAAACAGATGTGTCTATTTTGACTCCAACTCATTTCAATTTACTTCACTCTTTCACTGTTAGGTGAATCAATATCTTTTAAGCAAAGGTCTGCTGTCTTTAACCCCTAAAAAGTCCTAAAAACATCAATACTTTGATGAATACAGGTGGTCAATAGTGACACAAAGTATCAGTTTGCCATTCATGTCATTTTATTTAATTGAATTTAACGTAAGAGAGACAACATAATTTTATGCTTTAAATATCACGCCACAAAAGGTAACAGTCAGCCGTGTCTAACAGTTGCGAGTGCTGTGATGTTCACCTTCAAAGTGGGATGTTCAGATCCAAATCAAAAGGAACTCCATCCAGACAGTGTCAGGGTTTAATTAAGTTGTCTGATCATTTATGAAAGCATAGCCACTGAACCGAAGTCGGAGCACAGAAGCCTCGTCTGCGCCAAAAGAGGTGGAATAAATACGAAAAAAAGAAAAAAATACATCACAGTAATAACACTGTCGGCCAATTACACTTAACTACTGCCTTCTGTCACAACTGGGTCACTGGGTCTTCTTCATGCAGAGATGAACAAGTATGTTTGTGTGTCATATCTGAACATAGCTGTGAGGCAGAGATCGTAAACTAACACGTTTGCTTTCTAAACTTGTACTTTTACCAAAACAAAGCATATAAAACGTGGAGTTCTGAATATTGTTTCAAGTCTAACGCTTTATTTGCTATAAACCTAAAGGGTTTAAATATGTATTGGATCAAACTGTTTCTACTTGGAAAAGACATTCCTATTCACCAGTGGGAAAAAAAGCAAAAAAAAAAAAAAAACTAAAACACCAATAAGCTCAAAAAGATTTATTCTCTACTTTCATCTTCATATATTCAGATTTAATTCTTGACTTCTTCCCTAAAATTGTAGTCTGCTTATTGCAACAAATTGCTGCGGGGCAAATCCTTCTGGGCCATATCAGTAGACATAAAACATATCAGTTTCCAGGCCTGCACTTTTCAATATGATTTATTTTAAAACGTTACTTAAGGGTGTTAGATGTTGGCTTTTAAAATACAGTTTTGGAATATTGTGCTAGCGATACCTGAGAGCAGCTAAAGTGCAGCAAACTGGGAAGTTCATATGTATCAGGACAAAAACTGGCTGTAAGACAAAGGCAGTCATGGAGATGACAGTTTAATGACATTTCAGACTAAATGCATACATCTCTTTTCTCTATTCCACATGCCTTTTATTTGCACAAAACTAAATGCATCAATATTAATTATAACCAAAGTACCAGAACATGATTTAACTCAGTCAGTAAATATAAGATGCATCACTTTAAGTTAATATACTGCCAAAAAACTCTACATGTTTCATAGAAGCTATGAAGTTCATACTTTTACTTTGCTGGATGCAAAGTAAAAACAAGATGATGTGAGATTGTGCAACAACACTTTACTCAGTTACAAGAAGAGGGACAGACCATAATGAGGGAAAACAAGAAACTGCATTGTGTTGCTCATAAGTACCAGCATTTTAAGATATTTCTTTAGTGATGCAACACATGAAAGGAACATTTACACATCAAAAGACATCAAACATAGATCAGCCATCAATCAATGTCACTACCACAGGCGCAGCAGGCAACATCAAGCCGTTCAAGAAACTCCTAAACGTGAAACAAAACAATCACTTTAGACATAGATGGTCATTTTGTATTGAGCATCTTGCTGCAGCACTAATATTCATGTGTACGTATGAGTGAAATAAACACTGAGCATGGAAAAACAAACCCTAAGTGTACAGGCTACACTGTAATAATCATCCCAACAGAAAGAGTTCAGATTTATATTTCTGCTGCTTCGTGCTGAAGGTAGCATCTCACTGGGCTGCGACTGTTGGAGAGTAGCTAGTGAATCAAAACTGCAGGAAATTTGAAAAAAAAAAAGGAAAGAAAATGCATTTTGAACAGACAGTTTTTGAAAATCATGGCCTATTTTTGGCAAAACTGCATTCTTGCCTGTGCACAATATTTTGTTTTGTACTTCCACCCACATCGTACCAGCTTTGTACCTGTGGCATCCACACTCACATTTATTATTTAATCTGATGGAGCACTATTGAAATGAAGAATTGTTTTTTTTGATGATTTATATTTCTCATCAGTGTGGTTTTTAGACCTGGACATTAGCCTTAAATGTTTTCTGTCAGATAAGAGCTCCCGTGCAGGTGTCAAGACACAGGGCCACAAAAAAAAATCAGGCAGCTTTAAGACGTCACCAGTGACTCTGTGACCATTTTGAAAGCAAATTGGTTGCACAATTTTTTTGAACATGTTCAAAACAAGACTGCATGCCTCTACGACTCACAGGAGGAAACTGAAAACCATCCCAAATATTTCCAGACATTCTGAAGACTCCCTCGTGAATGTCGTTTGCCAATTAGTCACAGCCTAGTGAAATACCACCTTAAACCTCTGAGACCTGATAATTGCAAACAAATACCATCAACAATAACAGGGATTCACTTCTGAAAATGTATGTAAAGACTTACATATCGCAATGCAGAGCCAGATTTAAAAAGCTAATAAAAAAAATCCATGAGGGTGTGAAGAAAAAGGAAAGTCTTGAAATGAATACTGGACTCTAAAGGATAATGCAGATGCTGCATGCAATGTCACTGCAGAATTCATTATGCACATGCACACACAAAAGCTGTCAATGCATTTTGTCTTTAAGTGTATGACTTTGTGTGTGCATGTGTGAGAGGAACAGGGCCTCTTAGGTCCTATTGAGAAGGTGTCGCCCTCCTCCCAAACATTCGAGCACTGCTTCCACTGATGCATAATAGGTTGTGGGGGTGGAGAATGAGAGAGTTGTCACTGGTCAGGCACACAATGAACACATGCCAGGAGAGAAGACCGAAAGGAGGCAGAATCTGACCCAAACCCTAACAAACATGCAGCCAACAACTGACCTAGACTCTTAGGATCTACATTTTGATCCTTCAAGCAATATCTTTAATACATGAGATGAAATCCTTGGAAAGGAGAGAAGAGCAGATCAAATAAAAATGTAGTAATGTAATCTCCAGCTAATAAAATTCTGTTTATTTTTCTTCAATCATACTAATAATCATTTCATCTCAACTTCAAGAGAAATTACTTTATCTACATTCTAAGTTAATCAGAAAGGGGAGTGTTTAATTTTTTTCCTCTTCAAAACCAGCTGAGAATATTAGTGGTCACCTCATTTCCATCTTTTCACCATTTTCTTACAATTTAATCTCCTCTCAGCTGCTTGACACAGTGTTGGCACAAAGTGATAAAGAAGCACGCTGCAGGTATAAATACTACATAAATAATGTGTATATCCTCAAAATATACTGTTTGTGTGTATATGTGTGCACATTTCTGTGTCACAACACTTTTTTTTTTTTGATAACCAGCCCTACTGAGCAGTAGCAACACTTTCAAAAAGAGTCTCACCCCTCAAACACTTCATCCCAACATCCTGAAATGAATGACAAGCAAAATCCCCTTAAAGTAAAAGACCCATTCCCAGGTTTGGAAGCTGGTAAAGCATGTGTGTGAAGGAGATATGTTGTGTCCATTCAATACTGACAGCTTCATTTAAAAGTGAGATGGAACAAAGACTAAAACCAAAAGAAAGACACTAACAGAACTAAAGAAAACTGTGTTCCCACACAAAACTAAAGCACTAAAAACAGGTCAGACAAGCACTGACCTTCATGAACTAATAAAAAGAAAGAAAAGTGGGCTTTGCACAGTCTGTCTGACATATAACCCACCTGATGGGGCACCAACAAATCATTATGTTCTTCTATACATTTTTAAGTCAAAGATATTGAACTAAATCACATTGTAGTTAGGATGTTTCATCAAGTTGTCTTTATCGCCTGCTGACATGAAAGGTGAGCTATCACGTAAATCCCTGTGTGTGTGTGTGTTCGTTTGTATGTTAGCAAAATATCTCATGAACCACTGGACAGTTTTTAATCAAACTCTCGAAGTAATCACTGAATCTACAACTGATTAAAAGGTACTCTTTGCAAACTATGAAATCAAATAAAAGTTATCCTGAACCACATCAGTGGTGCAGTTTGGAAGAATTTATTCCAGTAGTTTTCCAGATATATTAATTTGCAAATCTGAAATGCAGGTATTCACTTAATGTAAAATAAGCACTTTTATCTGAACATTTTATTCAACAAATCTGAGCTTAAAAACTTATTATTACATCAAAATTGTCAGTCTTCTCAACCCCAAAGGGCTCTTCCATGGACTTCATTTTAGCTGTTTCTGTAGATAAACAAACTGTTTACAAGCTATGCTTACAACATTTTAATTTAAGGACACATTAACTATTGATATGAGAAAAAAACTGCAGATTTTGTTCATTTCTTTACAACTTCTTGTTTTTTCTTCATAACTTTTAAATAAGTGCATTTAACTTTTTGGGTCAACCTGATTGTAGATGGCTGCCACAACTGCAAGATCCTCGTTTCAAATAAATAATATTGATGGTTTAATCAATCTAATAAAAAGACACATGTCAGACAAACCACCTTATTCTCTAAAAGTCCAACTCCCATTGTTCATTCAAAGCAGTAACAAAGTTAGGTACAGTGGGTAATAAATGCCATAAATGCAAGACTGAAACATACATCAAGCGGCATATAAGACATGAGGACACTAAGTTTCTTTCTACATGTTAACAGAAATCTTATCTTGTCAAGACAATGAGATTGTGTCAGCAATGAAGTAGAGAAGAAGTTTAATGTTGGTGGAAAAACTGTTCAAAGCTTCAACTCTCAGCTATTCACTGTGTTCTTAGGAGAAAGAAAAAAGGCTGTAGAACTATATGATATCTGGTTCTACATTTTATCTGTTACATATCTTTAATTTATTTTACCTGCGTTCTTATTAGCAGTCAGTTCTAATGACAGACTGTTTAAAAAAGTTGTTGTACTGATCAGGACATCCGTTTGCTCCTCATCACTGAAAATATCATGAAGCTGAAAAGGTTGAACTCATTTTTGATTTGGATTTATTTAAAAACAGGGAATACTTACATACCAGTTTTATAACAGAAACTGTTCAGCCTACACCCTTATTAATATAATAAAAGATGTACTGTATTTGAAGGATTGGTGTTTTATTTTTTTCAGCTGCTACAGCCGAGCTGTAGTTCTAACATTTACTTTCAGAGACTTTTCTTTTTCTGACACCATAAAAGCTTTCTTCTAGCTGTTTTCTGTCAGCAATGTTGGACTAGAAAACTTTTTTTTCCACAGGCAAAAAAACAAACAAAAACTGTTTTACAATGTTACACAAACAAAAGCACACATCAATTTTAGGATGCCAACAACTTCAACTTTCATCAAATAGAATTTGATGGTTTGCTGCCGCAGCAGGTGGATTTTATTCTGTTTAATTTGACAGATAAGGTGACAAAATGTGACTCTGTTGTGACCTGGGATAGACATTGTTTAACCTCAAGTCAGACACATACTGAGAAGAGATGAAAGAAGAGAAATGGGAAATGATAGTTTCAACAAAAGTCCTCTTTTAATGTCTTTAATTAGACAAGAAAGAGAAAGAAGTTAGGAAAATAGGAAATGAAGAAGAGTGACTTGGAGTAAAATGGATAAAAATAAGAATGAATACTTTATGCTATACTTTCTAATGTCAATGTAAGAACTTTTAGTGAAAACTTTTTGACATGTTGGGCCCTATCTCGGTGTCAGACTCGCAGCCTTGCATTAGCAGCCATGTTTTATTCATCAGCATTCTTACGTGTCATCTCATATTCTGCTGCCTGACACATGTAGGCAACAAAGGTGAAAAACAGGATTACAGCAAATGTAAATAATACAAGTGGAAGCTTCTGAAGATATTCAGTTAATCTGAGCTGGGGATTAGAGTCATGATACCCAGATTGGGGGAGGGGACTACGACAACAGAGAAAACATGACGATCCAGCCAAGGCAGCGCTAAATATCCACACGTAAACACAGTATAGGAAACAGGATTCTATTGTTATCTAAGTTGACTTTGAACAAGAAGTGACTTTGCAGCAGAGTATACAAACACAAGCAGGTAATCTGTAAAAGCCGATGACAGTATAGACACAAGGAAGCATAGGCGCCTCCTCTGTGGAGCAGGTGGAGCAGCTGCTTCCACATTTTTTAAAGTCAGAGTGCAAATGGATGTTTTTGCTCCTCCGGTTTTTTAACTTAAAATCAACATGTTATAACTCCCAGCAATACCACAAAAGCAGGTAGTGTTTATTGATTCTAATTTTACTTTCTAAGTTACAATCAAAACAATTCATGTTAAAAATTTTCACTACTTTCTGCAACCCCTTCTTTCATTTTTGACTTGGTTCAGCCCAACTCAGCTGAAGTAGTAGCTAATAGGTCACGACTCAGACAATGTTCAGCTATGGAGATGAGACGGGAAGCAAAGCGTTTTTTTTAAAGTGTTAAAACTGTGAAGCATCTTTTATCTGACTATGAAACAGACAGAATAAAGTAAAAACTTTGAGTGAAATCACACTATTTAGGAGTGCAAGATATCCACAAGTTCATAAAAAATGAGAATATAAGTCCTTTTCTGCTGCTCTTACCTGGGAACTCAAAGGCAGGTGTGAAGCTCAGAGTGTGAACAGTTTGGAGCTGAACACATGTTCAGGCTATTTTTGGACTACTTCTGGTTTCATACCAGCATTTAGCTGGAGTTTGTTTGAAAAATAAATAAAGGGAAAATCTGAACAGTATTCAAACCCCGATGCTCCATGTCAAAGAACATTACAGTTTCCATTTTACACTGAGATGTCACCTTAGAGACGATTACTCTGAAGTCGTTGATGTCTTTCTGTTCCTGATTTTATCTCGATTCCCCTTTAAAACATAGTCAGGAGTCCATACTAGGGGGTATGAGTACTACTATACATATAAAGAGAGTAATAAAATTATGAAAAACATAAAAGAGAGAAAAAGACGCAAACTTCTAAAATAAAGTCTTTCTTCAGACCATCATCCTCCACCTATGCTTATTATTTTTAGCAATATTTTCTTCACCAAACAGATGCATCTTTTCAAAGCTCACTCCTCTCTATTCAGTCTTTTGTTTCACCTGAATTATTTTAGCCATTCATTCATCAGAAAAGGCTGGTATGTTCTCCAATACTTTAATTTTTATTCAGGTGGAAAAGAAAGCCAGTGTTATATGACTTTATAAAACACTCTCTACAACGTCTGCAGTTTCTGTGTTTGATGGAAGGCTGGAGTGGCTGTGATACTCTTTGTTAGTTCAATTTAAATTCTCTTAAGTTATGCTAATTTTGAAATTAAAAAAGCGACAAAACGGATCTAATTTTTCTTTGTTTTACATGTATGTGTGTTTCAACAAATTCAAGTATAAACTCTAAAATCAAACATATGTTGTATTTACCAGTCTTACCAACAGAGCAGATTGTCTTTCTTTGATTTGAATAAATGAACAAAGCTCTCTTATTTATTTTTTCTTTACATGCACAAAATCAACTTCATTATTTTATTAGTAGAGTGTATTTTATGTTCATGGCATTAAGAAAATAAAATCAACATTTTAAACACTCATGAAGATTGAAACACTAAAACCTCTTTCACACATATTATACATTAGTGGGTTTCTAAATTTGTTAAATCATTAAGTCACTCAAAGATTGTTCAATTTACTGTTAATGTTCGTTGATATGCTTATGAAAGGGACAAAAAAAGCCATGTCACATTTGCAATAATTGTTACTTCGACAAAAAGTGACAAAACAAGAAGTGAGGTAGCCTCCAGTACAGAATTCCTGCTATGGTGACACTTTTCCCAGTGTTTTTTCTTGTTCATTTGGTTCAGATGCTGAGAAAAAAATTATGTTGCTGCAGCTAATTATCCTAAAAACATGAAGGTAAAAAGTTTAAACAAAGCTGCTATTTCTTTAACTCAATGCAATCTGTCTGATTCCTCGCAGAGCTAAATTAACCGTCTGCTGCTGTGTTTGCCTTCCTAATAAAGTGGCTGCATCAGTTTAGACTTGTGTCGTGCTGAAAGTGGCAGAGGTCACATGTTCGTAGGTCCAACCTTTTCAACTTTCAAACGCAAACGCTTACAGAGGAGCACTGGGGCGTAATTCAGACATGGAAAATGTGCTGCATGTGTGGAAAGGACGCTTAAGAGACAAGGAGCTGTAACACAGAGAAATAGGATGATGAAGAAAAAACAAGGCATTGGCCAATAATTGAGCAAGAAAAAGACAAACAGATGGAGACATTGTGAGAAAAGAAAACAAGTCAGAGCAAACGCCTCAGGCCAGCACTGACCTCAGCTAAAATTACTCTGCTGCTGTTTTGCTTCGCTGTTCCCAGCACCTATTCAGAACACCAGGAACCATTAGCTTGTAGAGCACGCTGCATTATCTGACAGAGGTGACAACCAGGCACATTTTGGATCAGTCATCTGACAGAGCAGCAAAGACAACATGTCACTTTGTGTTTATGTTCACAGATCAGTTCTTTTAGAAAAGTGAACTTTCTTTTTTTGAGGTTGGATCGACCAAGAAACAGTCTTAATGTTAAATGTGTCAGAATGGTAATGAAGGCACAGAGGAGGATGCCATTAATATTACAATTTATTACATATTTTATTAATATTATGTATTGAGGATATCTTTCCCCCATTGGCAGTTATGAAAAATTTAAACTACATTTAAACATACTTGAAATATAGTTGCTAAAATAAAGATAGATTTATGTTATTCTCCACTAAAAGCCACCAACAAATGTCAAATGTGGCTCTGCCACGGACATCCAGCAGAGACAGACTTTTCTTAACACCGCTATTTCTTGGTCAAATTATTTGTAAGCCACAACATGGGTCACTGAAGATAACAATTAAGGGCATGTTCATTTTTTTAAAAAGTTTTCCCCAAAAAATGCAGCAAAAAGGGACTCATTCAAATTTATGATTTTTTTTTTTTTTAAAAAGACAACTTTTTGTTTATTGCATTACCTGTGGTTGCCTGTTGGTGAAAAGATATTCCTCCACAAATCTGAACTAATGAAGCACACAGACATATTCACATATACAAACACATAAACCCATAGTGGCTCAGAAATCACACACCCACACATTTACAAACTACATTCTTGTTCTGATACAGAAAATCACACAATGGGCTGGGATTCACTAAGAGCTTACTTGAAAACATGCTCCCTCAAAATCTTAGAAAATAGATAGGATTGTTAGTTTCAACGTTTAAAAACCTGTGTGTGAAGATCTGAAAAGCAGCCAAGCATTTGTGTGTATTTCACTGTGCTATTGGTCTGTTTAACCATATATTCTTGTTAAAACCCCCAACCCCATCTGTATTAGAGGGCAGCGAGTGTCAGCAGGTGACCAGAATGTGTGATTCTAAGCCTTTAAGCAGTCCAGCGCTTTTTACGCCTGAAGCGCTTCTCTAGAGTCTCTTATTACACTATCGTGTGTGTATTTGAGTCTTTGTGCTAGTACGGTAGTGTGTGTGTGTGTGTGTTTGTGAGAGAGGTTGATCTCACACACACATATATGGCCACAGCGTGAAATGTGTTCTGATGTCTCCTCTATGGAAAGTTGGGTCTCAGGCTGCCAGTGGAGACGCTCTCTTTCTCAGACTCATTGTCCTACTGTGGCACACGAAAAACACACACACACACACACACACACACACAGAGTCAACAACAATTTTCTTCCCACCCTTATACTGTATTCTGTTTCATTCCCAGACTTGAAACTGTTTTGCAATGCTGGGCTCTCTGGGTTCATAATGTGCACAAGATTTAAAAGTGAAGATTTGTTCTGGGGATTTTTTTTTCCATGATTTGATCTGCTTTTAGCACAGTGTGATTTAGCACTTAAGAGTTTAAAACTTTGAAGAGTTTACACCTGCTGTTTGCCAGGTTTACCTGCAAACAAAGTTTAAAACAAAATGTTAACTACCTGCTGTATTTTTCTAAAAGAGATAATAAAGATTTAAATATAACACTAATTACTGGGCTGGTCCCCAAACATATATTGTTTTGTTTTTTTTACTGCTGATCATTCCTTTACAAAGCTGTGTTACCAAGGCCATTTGGGGCAAAATGCTTCACGGTGATGTGAGAGAGGAATAACAAGGGAAAGCTAATGTTGTGACATTCAGACACGCTGTGATTTTCCATTGGCCTTTTGGATTAGGCATGTTTAAATCCACATAAATCCGCTCTAAAAATGATAAGGCCTTTTTTTCTTTTCTGCCACAACCTAAATATAGGTCACTGCAAAGATGTACAGATGCACTGTTTATGCATACATATATGCAAGGGCATTGTGTTTGCTACTAAGAAAGCACACACATGCACAAAAAGCCACCATGACCATTGTCGCCACTTTTCCGTTTCCCAGGGCAACAAGACTGAATCAACCAAGAGGTACGTATGTTCAGAATGAAGTAGCGGAGAGGGGAGAAGCAGAAGAAGGAAAAAGAAAGCATTAAAACAGCAGAAAAAAGAGAGAACCTATGGTGCCATACAGGCCTGAAAGGCTGATAGCTCCAGGTGTGAGAGATCTATATTTGCATTATGTAAAAAACTGATAATTGTAACATAACTGGCCTTTTTATGAGAATCATGCCTCATTACTTAATTTGTCAATAACTTTTTGAATAGCTCTGAGACCTAGCAGGTGGCACTTAAACAAACGTTTGTCTTTTCAACTTATTTTTGACGTACAATCTGTCGATGAACTAATTTTATAGTGTGTGTTACAACGGAGGACAGGAAGTGAGCAAGACAATGTCCTGAGCTGTCAAAACTCAAAAACTTTAGAAAACCATCTGTGGATCTATACTGTACATGCAAAAATAGTTATCAATTAGGGCAGCAGACTATGGAGAAAATTGCAATAGAAAAATTGTGGCGATTGTTGGGATCTATATTTATGTTTACATCCTTTGACCTTTTTGTGGTGTTCCTTGTTTTGTTTCTGGGTGTTCATGTTCATGTATTCCTTTGTGTTTGAGTGTTTTAGTTCTCTCCTGCCCCGCCCACATTTACCTGTTCCTAGTTGTTCTCTCACCAGGTGAATGTCATTCTAGTTCATTAGTTGTTCCTTTATATTCTGTTCTTCAGTTGGGCATTATCAGCTCCATCTTGGTTTGTTCATTCTTCATTGTGACCAATAGTTGCACAGCCGCCACCGCAGTTTAACACGAAGGCATGTCAAACTAGTATCATCTGTTATTCAAGTACTACCAGACTAGCATGTTTTACAAAACTGACATAAATGTCCCAGATAATAATGACATGAACAAATAAAATGTGGATTGCTATTTCCTTGCTTCCTGTCTTATTTCCTTTGCAGCCAGGACCATGTATGTTAACACAGATGTTATTTTAAATGAACATAAAAGCTTCTTTTAAAAAATACATGGCTGAACAGACACTCTGATAAACTTGGTCAACATACCTGCATTCAGCTCCAGTCAAGTAGCATTTATTCTCAGCTGACCTTTATACAGATATAAGGTGTCTTTCTCCACTCATTTAGAGATGTGAGAGTTTTTTCATGACTATTTATTTAGCTTGGAAATCTGAAACAGAGTGGAAACACAGCTACAGATATCCCATGAGTGCTAAAGGGAATCTTTGTGAATAAAAGCAATGCTTCTTTAAATGGCACCTGCCCCGAGTTATTTTAGCCTATCTGTGCTTTGTGACTCTGCACATTCTCTGCAATTACTTGTTCCTTTTTCCCCTCATCATCTCTGCTGTACACCATCCTGTTCCTCTCAGTCCAATCTGCCTCATCCTTTCTCCGCCTCCGTCTCCTCCTCCACCACCACCCTCCTCCCTGCAGAGCTCTTGCTGGTGATATTTGGTTTCAGGGAGTGGGGGGGCACAGTGGCAGTGCTGGCATCTGTTCTAAGAGCTGGCATCCCTCCATTTACCAGAGTCATGCTGTTAGATTTATCTCCAACCAACCTGTCAGCTGATGATCTTTGTGGGTGTAAGACGAGTGGGCATAACCTTTTTGACATTGGCACCGTCAACGTACTAATATTTTTTTTTTAATCACAAAGAACGGATGCTACAATACCGAGGAAATGAAACAGCTTTTCAGAAAGAGTCACTTTCATCGCGGACAAAGAGCGGAAGCTCCTAAAGAATAGAATGCAAAGCAGGTAGGAAGGGAGAGAGGGAACAAGAAGTAAAGTAGATAAAGGTAGAGACTGAGAAGGAGGATAGATTGAAAGAGTGACAAAGAGCCCGGGAGGAAAGCATACACACATTTGTAGTTTACAAGGAAATGTAGCAAAGCGAGGGAGCAGAGAAGAAAGGTGCAGACCATGTTTCTGCCACAATGTTACATGCTTTAAATAAATGTGGGTGACCTTGTTGCTTTAGTCATATTTCCACATTCACTTCCAGCAACACATACAGCAAACCACGCAAACTACAGCAGTTAAGAGTGCAGGTAAGTTCATTAAAATCTAATTTCACTTTTCATCATGTATTGTCGCCTAATTGCCCAATAATTCCAATAAATTTCTGGAGTCAGTGAGACACGGTTATAACAGTCACGCAGTTCTTGCTGAGAGCTCAGCATGGCAACCATGCAAGATGAGAAAATCATCTGCTTGGTCTCCAATATAATGTAAGTCATAAATCAATAGGCAGCTAATACAAGCATTATTGCATGTACTGCAATGACAAATTTATGATTACGCTGAGAAAACTCAGCTGGGTGTTGAGGTGGCAGCTCAAACAAAAGTTTAGAATCTCTTTTTATTTTTTTTTTATTTTGTTTTTACCTTAGTGAAACACAAAACAATAATGTATTGTGTTTTATGCAATTTACCATTTTAAATCTCAGTCACAAACAACCCACAAAGATAAGCGGTCCCACAGAGACAACAAAAGGCAGTCATATCTAGGAAATTACATTAAAGCAGGCTCTGTTTCTCAGCATGAAGCATTGTGACATATACTGCAATTTGATTACACTCTTCCAACAATCTGTGAAGCTGCCGTGCTACATATGCTAAGCATTTTAATCTGAATATCACATTTCATAAAGACAACATCATTGACAATCACAGAGAAAAAAAACATGCAAGTGTTGTTGAGAAAACCGTTCTGCTGCCGTCAGATTCCTGAGAACGTGAAATTAGAATGAAACGAGAAATTCCACTGGCCATGTGACTTTGATCCAGGATCAGCAGTTTCTGGACTGATGCCTGTAGAACAACAGCTGAAACAAAGACTCCAAATGGCCCCAAGGCAAAACCATAAGGAGCTTATTCTCAGTCTGAGTTCATTCATTTAAAAGTTATTGTATAATTTGTGATCCATTCTACTGCAAAGTCAAATGACAAACTTAAAAGGTACTCTTTGCAATGTCATGAAGACCAGAAAAAAAGGATTCATAAGGTAAGAAACAGAATCTACACAATATTTTTTTCTCACATTGATGTGTCCTTGAATTGAAAATTTGCAAGCAAACTTTGTGACCAGATGCCAACTACCATGTGTGTTTGTTCACTTACAGAAACAGCTGAAGTGACAGGAAACAGGTCAAAAGTTAAACTTACTGGCCGTATTTGTTTACCTGCACAAACAACAGCCAGCCCAGTGTTGTCAGTCACATGACTCAAGCATATGTGTGCTTTTTAGCAGATTCAAGCTTTGTTTACATTGAGTGTAGACCCGCATTTCAAACTTGCATATCAGTTAATGGGAAACTACTGGAGTAAACTCTGTCAAACTGTATCATTTGATATAATTAAGGATAACAGGTTTTTATGTCTGATTTTCTACTTTGCAATGAGTACCATTGATGATTCCCTAACAGGAAAATATCTTAAATATGTTTCTTAACTGGAGATAAGCACCTGCCCAACTCGTACCGGAAAGGAGAAAATGGATGGATGGATGTTTCTTAATTTAAACACTTGTTTTGTTTCTTGTCAATCTTAGCGTGACGAGAAAAGGAGAAAATATCAACCGCTGTGACAGGAGTCCGAGCTACTTACGACAGTTCTCCTCATCGCTTCTGTCTGAACAGTCATCATCATCATCACATATCCAAAGGATTGGGATGCATCGTCCGTTGTTGCACCGAAACTGTCCCGTCTCACACTCTGACTCAGTGTGAGTTCCTGTGGTGGCAGAAAATAAACTCTCAGTGATCTCTTTGTGTTATTTAGTGGTTGACATATACATAACCCACAGTTTAAACCAGAAAAGTGCATGAAGTCATTTTAAAAATGAAAGAAATGGAACACCAGGAAGTTCACTTTGTACAGACTATACAAACCAACATTTTTTAAAGATAACTGTAAAGCTTACAAGAAAGTATTGCAGCTGATCTGATTTACAGCTAGTTTGCTTTTGTTGTAATCTGCCAATCCAGGTTTTGGGTGTTGTGAAAGTATATTACAGTCTGCCCATGAATGGCTCTCCTGTAACAGAGAGTAAGCGCCTATCATCAGTGTGGTGCTGCCACTTCAACACTGTTTTTACTGTAATTTAACTGCAGCAGCAAAAAACACTGAAGGCAGGACGGGATTCCTGTCTGCACTTTGCTGATCACATAACCTCAGGCAGCCTTTTTATTTCAACCACAAGTCACCGAACGACCGAGCCTATTTCCGCTTAGTGCCATCTATGATGAGGGCGGACTGGAGCGGCTGCCGCGCGCGTGAGAAGACAAAAGTGTCTCTGAGCGGAGCTGTAATGAAGACCACGTTGACAGAGCAGTCGGTCTGATGCAGATCCCCCCCTCCCTCCTAACAAACACACGGCGATCCGAGCCAAGACTCAGTCTTACCTCCACCGCAGCTGAGCTCCATGAGTAACAAATGCAGCAGCACGAGCTTCCCCACTCCGGTCCACATGCTTAGATCCTGGGCGATGAGCGGCTGCGATCATGCAAAGTGAAGGACCTGCAGCCTCCGAGTGGCTCCCGGTGCGTGGATCCCGTGCGCAGCTCCTGTGCGTGGCTCTGCTCCGGAGCGTGTGAGTCCGATCCGCCGGGCTCACCGCCTCCTCTGCCTCTGAGAGTGACGCGCTTAGGGGTGGGATGGCTGCTGAGGAAGTCTGCGGCTACAATAGTAGTATGAAAGAAAAAAGAAAAAAAAAATACTACAGCGGCTGCTTGTTAACCAGGAAGGAGGAAAAAAGCTGAGTCACGCTTCTGTTACACGTCGCCCATGTTTCACTTCACTGCCTGAGAAAAATGAAACTTTGTAGACAGAATATAGTTCTGCTCTGAGACTCGCGGCTTGTTGTGCAACGAAGCAAATATAAACATGGAAATACGGAAACAAAAGTGCAAGTTTATACTAGGCTATGTAGTTTGGTAGCTTTAGAAAATTAAAGGTCTGAATCATTACCACTCTAAAGTTTTAGACTGAGTTCATCATGTGTTGAGAAATGATGTGTAACCATTCTGGTCAAACCTTAAAAAACATAAAATATGCTCAATTTCTAAAGTATGAAGCTCAGGGCATGTGTTGTGAATGACTCTCAGGTACTACCACTCCCGTTTTAAGCTCCATGCCTGTAAAATAGACTGAGTTATAGTAATTTCTGTGTTGGCTAATGTCAGATTGACTCCAAACAGTAATCGGTTGTTAATGCACATCCAACGATTATCGCCTGAAAGTTTCATTAAAATTTGTCAAGTGATCCAAAGAGACATGTTGATAACAGACAAACAGATCAGCCTTGAAACAAAGATTTTTCCCAGTGTAGTAGTTGGAATATGTGCTGGGAATGACTCCTCTCCCCCTCTCTCTCTGTCTCCCTCGCTCTCACCAAATTTGAACTTGATCTTTGTAGAATTGGTTGAGTTAGAGACATTTTTGTGTTTGCTAAAGTTGATTAGATCTGGCAGACATGTTGAATTAGGTTGGATCCAAAACTAAATCAGTTGTATAGATATGTCAACTGTTTCATTCAGTGGTTCCTGAAACATTTTACTAACAGAGTTGACTCTAAACAGTCAATGACAAAATAAAATCTATTAGCTCTCAGAACATGTGTTGGGGATCAAGCTTAGCTACCATCACACTAAATATTCGTAAAACTGACGGACTTATAGACATTTTTTTAAGGTTGGTTGTTTTTGCAGCCATCTTGAGACATACATGCAGTGATTACTCTCAAGTTCTTTCAGTTTCCATGAACATTCATCCAGTGGTTCATGGCTTATTTTAGTAGCAGGCAGACACACTCAGGCAAACGCAGAATTGTCCGCCTTTATTTCAGCACCAGGCGGTGTCAGAAGCATCCACCCTGGCTTTGTCTAAAGTGAACAAAGAAAAAACAAACACAATAAAAGATATCTAATTAGCCATTTCATCTACGTTTTTTTTTATATTTTAAAGAAAGTAAGTGTGTATAAAAAATATATATTAAATAAAGAGAAATGTATTGATTTGAAGATGTCTGTATGCTCATGTGGCACCTGCTGTGCAGTGATGAGTTTCAGTTTCAGTTTTGTTTTTCTCATCCTATTTTGTTGCTTAACAAGAATTCTCTCTGTAATTTTTCTGCCATCTGCTTTTCATCTGGGAAAGCACCACACAACCCTCATTTTATTGTCGTAATATTACAACAGATTTATTCTTGCCACATTTTTTTTTTATTTTGTTGCAACAAACTCTCAGAGAAACAAGGACCTAATTGGCTGAATAATGTTTATTTCATTTTTATTTTGTGAAAACCTCAAGTTGTAGGTGTTATTTGTACTTTCAAAAACATTTAATTATGTTCTTAGGAATGCTTGTTAAAAAGTGGAGTTCTTGTTGTATTTCTTTAAATAAAAATAAAAATGTTTATGTAAGCTCCATGTGTCTTGTTCTTTGCAATTTGTGGCTGACAGATTTTTAGCTAACTAGAATAATTATAATCCTGCAGGAAGCTAATGACCATCATTAAAATAAACAGAGCTGGAGCACGCACATTCGTATCTGCACAGACTCCTAAAGGCAGAGAGGCCAGACATAAAGAGAGGGAGAGAGATAATGAAAACTAGAATTTGAATTGAATGATAAGTATGTGCGATGGAAGGGAACCAGCAGGTTTGTGCTGCTGGGCTTTGCAGTTAGAGCTCACTTCTGATATGCTGCACTTTACCATGGCTCATGTGCCTGAAATGACTTTAACACATGAATCAACACATAAATTATGAATAAAACTAGTGTATAAATAGATGGGGAAATACAATTCAGACAGCCTTTACATTATTCAATGAAACTGGGTGTGAATGCAACATTCAAAGGCTGGTACAGGTGCAGCAAATAATAAAAATATGACTTTTTCATAAATTTTACATTAGCTGCAACATGTTTGTTGTTATAAAGTTTTCCCTCAAGGAAATAATAAAGGATAAAAAGAACACTTCAAAGGTGGTATTTTTTTAGTTGAAACTTTTTAAACATGTTTTACTCCTGACAGTGTTGTGCATGCTGCTATCTGTACATATATGTACATCTGGTGCTCCCCCCTCGGAGCCAGTTCTGCTTGTTGGAGTTGTGCACCTTGTGTTTCATGTATGCACAACAAGCCCAAAGGATTACACCATGTGTGCTGCACCTCCACCGCAGGCCTCCAGTTGGGCATGAATTAGAGCAGAAGAGCGAGACAAGTTTTCTGCCCAGATTCACAAAACAGCTGCCAGCAGCGAAGTCCTGAAACAAATGCAGAAAAAAAATCAAATATATGTCAGTGGTTAAATAGAACAGATGCACAAAATTACTGAGTATTTGCACTTTTTTTTTTTTGCAAGTCTGTATTTTCTTGTTCAAGAAACAAAATATGCAATGAATGGGTTACAACAAATGTAGTACATATGTAATGGGCTGATCTTTGAGTTTCCCTGTGGACAATAATGTAAGAAAAGCTCTTGCCTAAAGGGATTTTCACACTTAGATTAAAACACTATGTATGTATGTACGAATGTAAATGAACAAATTAGTCGAACCAGACATCCTTCCAACTCCTTAGCATAAATTCTAAATAATAATTACACCAAATAATTAGATTTAATAGCAAACGTCTCTTCATGCTGATACTCAGGATGTTTGCTGGTGTGTTTTCATGTTTTTGCTGACATTTCCTTTATGTGTATAAGTCTGACACTTATTTTGCATCTAAATACATAACACTTACATTCTTACAGATACATAAAATTCAATGTCTTTTATGTCCTTTGAATTAACTGCTCTGCAGAAAACATACAGTTTGCTTTGTGTGTTCTTCTCATGAGCCATTCTTATTTTCTAAACAAGTGTCAAAGGGCAACTGTGCACAAAAATATGGACTTCTTTAAACACTTCCAACGTTGTGTTTTTATTTAGTAGACACTTGGTAATCAATTCAGTATTCTGATTTAGTCTTTTCTACAATTCCTCTGCAAACAGCAGATCATATATTCAGATTCATTTCACTTGAGTGTGAAAAGTATCAACATTACAAAGTGAAATCCACAGATTATTATAATTCATTTCCGCAGCATCGTCTTCCTTTTTTAAACCTTTCTGTTATAAGTCAGTCTCACCATGCTCATCAGCATCATTTCCAGATGTAACATACACCTTAAAAAAGCTTTAAACATTTCTCCTTCACAACCTCGCCATCATCAAACAACAGACAGTTGATGACCAAAAGCAGTGGAAACATTTTGACTCAAGAGACAGATGTTTTTTTCTCAGAGTCCAGAGAGTAAACATTACAAGTTGAGTAAACATTTGATGTCCTTGAAGTAAGGAAGTATAAAATTTGTTATAACAGTTTTTAAATAACTAAACTTGTTTTTGTATTGTGGAATCTTGGGGATGATTAATAAGAAATTCATTACAATGATTAAAAAATGGCTCCTCTACTGGGATAATGTGATTAATGAAAACTATTGTCTCACATTTACACTTATGGCATTTTTACATGCTATGTTAAATCATAAATCCATTTATAATACAGATTTGGAAAAGTCTCAGTCTCACAAAAGTTGCTGAATTTGTCAAAGCAGAATTTCCTTGACAGCTTAAGCTAAACAGAGAGAATTCCCAGCAGGGAGGACATGTGGGCAGTCTCCCATCCACTGTTGAGAGACTAAGCAGCAGGGCAGTCTTATTCCAGTCCCATGCTGTCAGTGTGTTTTTACACTCACATGCAACTGTTTCAGATTTTTAACCCTTAAGGTCAATGCTGAAATTGTGTTCATCTTTCATCTCTGCACACGCAGCAGGAGCTAACGCTTGCATTCATCTTTGCCGTAGGACAGTGACTGAGTCTGACTGAGACCTTCAGACCTTTAAGATGATTACTTTCCTCTTCTGTCCCTTTATCTTTCTCTTTGCCTGTCTTTGACGGTGTCCTCTCTAACCAGACTTGCCTTCTTTTTTTCCCATATTTTAATCTCAGTATCTCCCTTTCCTCTCATTTTTTCCTTCTGTCACTATTCCTTCTGCCTCTCTTTCTCCTCTGCAGCAGCTCTTTGGCTTGAGACAGATTGTGCTGTCAGGAGAAGGCAACAAAGCTGGTGGTCAGCAAATCTTCTGCTTTTCTCTCAGAGCATCACTCTTCGTATGCGTGTGTGTCTGTGTGTGTGTGTTTCTGACACAGTAGTGAATACGACAAGGCTTGAGAGTCATCTGCTTTCCTGCCACAGCTTGTGACCCAAAAACCACGAGAGAAGTCTGGTTGTTGCCAGGTGCATACTGCAGGGAGAGAGATTTGGATATCACTGCATCATCAGCCAATATGGCAGCAGGAGCAGAGCAGGGATTGGGAAGCTGATGGTCTAATGTGCCACATTAAAAAGGATTTATCAGTAATGATTGAAAGATTTTGACTTTAATGTATTTTGTAAACTTGTTTAGGCATGAATAATGGTTCCTATACTTTGTCATGTTCTTCCAGTGTCATTAAATATAATTCTATTCTAAATCACAGTAGAGTAGTAGTAGTCTGACAGTGAAATAAAAATGTTCTGCTTTGAAGATAAGAACATCCTCAAAGCCACAGCTGGAGCTGTTAGAACCATTTCTAACAGCATTTTAGTTTGATGCTGCAGAGATGGCAGCTTTACGTTCGCACAAAGAATAGAAACGAGCCACTGATTTAAGTTTGAAACAAAGAGGGAAAACAAAGAAAATGTCATGACAGGAGAGTTGAAAAACAGTTGCCACAGAATCAGTATACATTTTTTGCTCTCAGAACTATTCTGAAATGAACAATTGTGCTTCATTTTCTATTTTAGAAGATTTGTTATTTCTATAAACAAATGAAAAGCCTATCTTTGGCTTGTTTTTGTTGAAGGTAAAAACATTTATTTAACAGCTGAACTCATCTAGCTTTAAGCAAACCAGCTGCTTTAAACCCTTACCTTTTTGATTATTATGTTTGGTAAAGAAATTTCTGTTTTTCAGAATTACAGTGTTTTTGGTACATGAGGATGGTATTAAAGAAGCAAATACCTCATTCCAACCTATTGTTGTGTTTTATTAACTTTCATTTCAGCCGCTGGTTTTGTCTATTTTAGTACCAACATATCTCAGATAAAGTTATTATTTGAAGACCTCAAGTTTCAGAAACTGCAAACAACTCAGAAACACAGAAGCCTCTGAAAGAATCTGCTAACTTTATATGAAGGTATGTGGCACAGAACATTTCACAATAATTCATCAGGAGAATGAAGACAACAGTTTGACCAAATTGAACTTTTGACCCATGTTTGCATAAAAATAACACCCCTAACAGTTACTGATTGGATTGAAATAAATTATGATTAGGCTCATAAAGTTCTGTTTATTCATTTATCCATTTATTTTTTAATTAGTTTGTCTTTTCTTGCAACACAGAAATTAAGCTTTATTTCTTTGTTTTTCCAACTATGTGTTGAAATTATTTGCAGATCATCTTCCACTACCTAATAGAGGGGCACAATCACACCAACACTAGAATTCATATCTTACAGCATAGACCCAGCAAGGCACATTTCAAAAGTGGAATTTTTTTTCTCATGCTCTGGTAATCTGGTTAAATAATTTGGGATTACACTGCCTCAGCTGCACACCAGTAAGGGGATCAGCTCTCTGCCCATGAAATGCCCTCTGTTGTGTGGCACAAAGGGCATCTCAGTCATTCATGTTTGCAGTTTAGATAATCTCCCTCATGGATTTAGTTCCAAATGCAGGCATGCTTTCATATCAGGGAGGCGATGTTAACAGCTAATAGGGCTGTTTACTCCACCCTACAGGCTGACATTTGACTTTGAGTAACACAATTTAATCAAAAGCAATCACACTGGTTGTTTGTGAAGCAATATTTTAGGAAAATAATTTGTGGCTTCAAATCAGAAATAGTATAGACGAAATATAAAGGAGAGAATAGTGCTTATTCTGTCCTTTATCTTCTGGGCATCTGAGCCAATTTCACACTCGAGCTATTAACTGCTTCAATTAAACACAGACTGCTTTTCTTTTCCCTATTTTCTGTCTACCAGATGCCCTCATGTGTTTAATTCTCTCTTTGTGCCGCCATCAGTATTCATCCAACATAACCTGCCCCACCGGGTCCCAACCTGCACATGAGGGTAAAGAGTAAGAAGCATTGCTATTCAGATTGGGCTCAGATGGAGTTAGAGGCATGCAAAACGAAAAGATCTATCCTGGTGATAGGTGTAAGATAGACAGGAGAGGAGAGAGAAGGAGGCTGAGAGGGTGGCAGTGGGAGAGGGCAGAAGAAGTTGAAGGTGAAACAAGACAAAGCAGTCAGAAAGGGTAGCTTCAGTCTGCCCTTTCCCCTCTGGGTCCTCGCTCACGATGCCCCCTGGGAGGCAACAGAGGGGATGAAGAGACGATTCACAACAAGGTAAAAGGAGAGGTCAGATTATTGGGTGAGTGACAGCAAAAAAAAATAAAAATCCCCAAACCGGTGGAACTGGCAGAGTAATGAAAACAAGATGAGAGGGGAAGAGAGGCTGCAAGGGGTTAAAAGTTCTTCCATTTTGAAGTGGATTAACAAACAGATTTGTTCATCTCCATGTCATGTTCTACAAGACTTTAAAACTCTTAATCTAAGAGGTACAAAGGCACGATTAGACATTCTGAGGAGTAATTCAGGGTGGAAACCAAACGGCTACTTAAGGCATCTGAGTTTTGCAAAACTAAAAAAAGAAACAACAAAAACTAAGATATTTTTCTTACTATGGTAATATAATTTAAAATCAGTTTTTGGCTTGCCACTTAATCTGTTTTTATTTATTTTTTTTGTAACAAAGAGCTATTTCTTTTCAATTGGTATTATTTAAATAACTAAATCTTCCAGAGTAACACCAATAATCTATTTTTAAGCACTTCTGTTATACCTTTATCAGTGCATACAATAACTGCACTGTAAAAAAAAATCATCTCCAATCATTCTATCAAAAATAGCTGCAAAAATAGCCTTTATTATCTTGTGGTTATGTGTGAGTCTGTGACTGTATAGACTGGAGTGTGTATAAATAAGTCAGGTCCTGTTTATGTTGCACTGAACCTTGCTCAGTCAGCAATGCTAAGTCTGTCTCACCTTCACTGTTATTTCCCACAGGGCCGAGTATGAAATTCTCCTCATCTAAATGCAAATCATAAATGTCATTTCCAATTATCCTCCTAATGCACTGTCTCTGATTCCCATGTATGAAAATCAAACTGTTTCCATCCAAACACGATCAGTGTGTAATCTTGTTCTTAAAAAAAACATTTATATTGGCATTTTAGCTGCTCAAAAATGCTTATTATGTTTTTAAAAAATAAATAGAAACGTGTTCATTAATGCTGAGAATTATTAAGTATTCCTGCAATGACCTACCTGCTTCAGTGATAAATGTAATATTTTAATTTTGTTAGACCTCAGAGCAGCTTTTCATACATTTGGCCACAGTATACTTTTAAATTACAGATTCAGGTTACACTTCTTTTTTTTGTTCACTTCCTTCTTCTCAAACTGATTTTTTTCTGTTCCCCCACAGTTAGTTGTGGAGTTCCTCAAGGATTCATCTTGTTGCCATTTTTATTCACTTTGTAAATGCTTCCCTTGGATCAAATTCTCCACAAACAAAGTATTTCATTCCATTTTTATGCAGATGACACTTTGGTTTTAATGCCCTTGAATTATGACGTTCTTTTTTGTCAATTTTTAACTGGATTAAAGATGTACAGTTCTGATGGCTTCCAGCTGTCTTCAGTTAAATGGATAATACAGTTTTAATCTCCTCCAGGTTGGATTTTTGTAGTTCTGTTTTATTTTTGACTCAGAGAATCTCTGATGAGCCGTCTGCAGCTGGTTCAGAATCCTGCTGCTGGACTTCTGGTGCCAAGAAAAGAGACAATATCACTCCTTACGTCTCTCCACTGGCTTCCTGATAAATACAGAATTGTTTTTAAAAATCTGTTGCAGTTTTTAAAGGCTTGCATGTCCTGGCACATGAATATTTACCTGAACCTATCTGCCCTTATTCAAATTCTAGATGTCTTATAAAAGAAGAACAACTTCTTAGATGCTCCACGTTTTCGATTGGTCAGTGAGGGAGATTGGGCCTCAAAGCTGTGAAACAATCTTTCATTTTTAATCAAGTGTGCCCTCTCTAAGCTTTTAAAACACAGAGTATATTTATTTTCTTTGACTTTTAATTGCAGTTAATGGTTTGACATTTAGGTAATTTTGCTTTATCTTGTTTTTTGTATTTTCTTTTTTCTGTTTCAGTGACTTCATACTTTGTTGTTTTTAATACTTTTATGGTTTTATTGTACAATATTTTAATCAACTTTGGCTATTTTAGATGTGCTTTATAAATACAGTTGATTCGATTTTGATTTGAGAAGAATGAACAATTTAACTTGTTCATTCTTGTGGGACAACATAAACCACAAAATTTAAAAAAAGAATTAAAATGTATTGTTGAAATTTTGAAATGCAGAAAAAAAGCTCATATTTGTTTTTTTATTTTTATTTTTAATTTTTTTGCAGAAAAGACTTTATACACACATTACCACAAATTGGTTTCACATGTTGGTTACTTGACATTCCAGCCTTGGGTTTTTACAAGACAGCACAGAAGGTGAACATGCAGCAGAGTCCAGAAGTCATGACGCAACGTGTCTTCAGCCACAAAAACACCAGAGACGTCCAATCATCCGCTGCTCAGCAGGGATTTAAATGAAGTGCTCCAACAGTGTTAATGAAGTAAGGTGGAAAGTACGACCTGGCTGGCGTTCAGAGAAGCATTTAAATGGAATTAAGAACAAGGGGATGAAGGAAGAAAATTGAGATCAGGCCTAATCCCTCTGTCCAAACAGAAAACAGCATACGGACGAAGGCAATGAACAAGAAAATAATATCCCTTAACATGTTGTAGTACACAAAACTGGCACTGGATACTAACTCATTCAATGCAAATGGCATAAATGTGCAGTGGTTACTTGTTTTGTGAGTTATTCATTCCTATAAAACTGAGTGACTCTGAGCGTGAGCGTAAAACTGCTGTTCGACGTTTCGTCCTGAGACTCAAACCAATCAGATGTTGAAAAGGTGTCTCTTAATCAGCACTGATTTAACTTTAATTTGATGATTGAAATGCCAATGTTTTATCAGTAATGTCTCAGAATGCTTTAGAGTGACAAAGCTAAAGAACGTGTTTAAATCAGCATTGATTAGCTGTCGGCTGGACCTGAAAATGTGAACTTGAATAGAACAAGTGCTTTCAATTTGGTTTCAATGTCAGGTGTCAACAGAGATTCAATACTATTGCTGGACAACAATGACATCTTGTTTGTTTGATTTTAGAGTAAATATGACTCACACTTCACCCTCAGCTCTGGTATTTTAACTGAAGATGAAAACATAGAAATTCTCATCTTATTTGAGTTACTCCATTTAAAACTGAACGACTAACTCCATGTGTAATCAGACGTCCTTGATTCTTCTCCTTATTTTGTTCTGCCACAGCCATGAGAGGAGGAGGCAATGACAGACACAGAAAAAAGTTATTTCAGAAAAAAATGAGACGCCCTCACTTCGAAACTATTATTGTAAGCCAACTTCAATTTAAATATGTCTGTTTCTAGTTGAATTTATAATGCAGTATTTATTTGTAGTTTTGGGTAACAAGCAGGACAAAAAAGAAGAGAGGAGACAGAAATATACAAATTTTGATTCAGAAAGGAATATGACTGGTGTTCAGTGTTGTCTTCCTCTGACTGACCTCTGACCTTTCAAAGATATGGTAAGGTAGTTATGCCTTTTCCCTTTCCATTAAATTATAATTTATTAATTTAAATTATAATTTTATGGTAATGTTATGTCTTATGTTCCATGATATCGTTATTGTTTTTTTTTAAATTAGCAAGGGAGGTTTGTGGGATGATGTTATCAGTGAAGAGAGAATGCTTACTTTTGCCATGCCCTAAATTGAGCATTTATTATTATTATTATTGGTGGTAGTAGTAGTATAAAAGTTACTCAAGCTAACTCTATTCTAAGAAATTAAAATGCACAATTAAGGGATATTTTTTCAGAAGAAAAAAAAAAAATCACATAAATGCACCTCTTTTTCTCATTTTCGAGGGGAAAAAAGTAGAACTAGAAACATGTTATTCATTAATAATGTACACCTGCGTTTTTGGACACACAACTGCTGCTGCAGCTCGTTGGATATTTTCTCGTTTTTGGACCATTTCTCTGTAAACCCCAGAGATGGTTGTGTGTGAAAATCCCAGTGGACCAGCAGTTTCTGAAATACTCAGACCAACAACTATGCCACGCTCAGAGTCACTTCATTCTCCTTTCTTCTTTGTTCTGCTCAGATTGAACTTCAGTAAATCGTCTTTACCTAAATGCATTAAATTGCTCCCATGTGATTGGCTAATTAATTATTTGTTTTAACATGCAGATGAACAAGTGGACGTAATAAAGTGGCAAATCACTATATGCTGCTAATAAATGCTGATATAAGGCTTTAAACCTACCCAGGTTGATTGCCCAGAAAGGAAATAAGTGAACAAAAATAAAAAATGCAAAGAAACAAAATCACAGATGGTTTCTGGACAAAAACCTGGTGGCGTTAAAGAAAGTGCTGCTGACTCAGCGGGTCAGAGGAATCTGAGTGATGTGAGCTTGTTAGGATTTTTCAGATGTGCAAGACAGTCTCTCAGCTATTTATCAAACTGTCCAGAAATGTCACATATTGATTCATGCTCCTTGGCATTACTTTTATTTTATTATCCATGTGTAGAGAAAACAAAAAACTGAATAGTTTGTTAATAGAGGAAAAAAGGTATCCAATGTCCCAACAGTCATGTATAATTTTTCCTCCTCTACAGACCACTTTTAAATATTTATTTATATATAATATCTCTTTCAGATTATTTAAATGATCTATCAAGGTAGAACTACTTAGCTGAATATGAGGGAAAATCACCACAGTCTGCATGGCGTTACATCATAACATTAACTTTTTCTAAAATGTCTAATTATCATGACAAGTCTTATTTTATCTGCATGTAATACACAAATGGTCCCAATAAATGCATGAACCAAACCTTGGTGACATGTTAGACTTAATGCTGGGTTTCAGCAAAAACCCCTGTTTGCATCTGATTCCACAAATAAAATGATTTATATTCTATCTAATCACCTTAAGATTAGACTGGTCCACACAATTTTTATTACATAACAGCCAAAAGGAGAAAAAAACTGAAGTCAATTGATGGAGGTTATCTTTGTGTTTGTTCAATTCTTGTGGTTGTTTTCTCAGTTGATGGTTGGGAAATAGAACCTGAGAGTCTGAGAAACAGGAGGAGGGAGAGTGCAGTGAATCACTCGAGACTCCTATGCACATGGGTTTCTCCACAGGGGGTTTCGCTATACGCTTGTAGTGATATGGCTCACAAACAACCTCTCTGGGGGATTAAGTGTAAGGACTTAGATGGTGAGAATGGGGATCTGGTCTATTCTTCTGCTGAGTTCCCTCCTGTGCTTTAAGATAGGGGTCAGCTTAGACCACCACGTGGTGGCAACATGGTGCCTAAGCCCAACAAGAGGCGATTAAAATAGGTCAAGTGAAGCTTTGTGGAGAGACTCTTTGGCAAATCTCTAAAATCAGACTGAATGCCTTTAAGAAAGGAGATTGGTGGGAAAAGTACTTCCACTTGTTAGCTACATGCAGCCAAATTGATTTGTTTTTTGTTACTGTGTGCGAAACTCTGAGGGGAAATTTCAAAAATTAAAATTTTACATAATATAGAAACAAAACAGGTGTTCCATGTATCTCAATTTGTTTTATACAAAAAAGTCTCTCTTTTAGTTCCCAGTATAATAAAATAATCACACATACCAGCTTTTTCTTGTATTAAATACAATTTAGAGAGGAATTATGAGATAATTGACTGATTTAACTCAGGAGGGAGCTGAGACTCAAAGCTACATATTACCAACATACACCTGCCCGTGTTCCAACATGTTTGTGTCAATTTCCTCTTGGTTCCAGCCCAAACACAAACAACAACACCATATGCTTCGATATCTTCAACTAATGGTCTAAAAAAAGGAAGAAAAAAAAAGGTCAGGGGCATATTCCTCCTTCCACCCACATGACAGCAGAGCTATTTTTTTCATTAGATTGGCTCCCAGGATGACTGACTGAATTTCTCTTGGTTTGAAAACCATATGGTGTTTGCACAGTCAGTGAATCCAGAAACACACAAAATGCAAGAGGATGTTCGGAAAACTGTTACCTGTTCCTGCTTCCCATCGAGCATAATATTTTTTGCTTTTAATAAAACAAAATGTATGCTTATTGTATCACACTTTCATTTTGAACTTCATAACAGCAAGAGAGGTGCTTAAATACTGTAAATACAGCTAATACACAACCAGTGCAAAAGGTTTGTGATCTTAGAGTGGGGTTAGCAGCAATTTTATATTTCAAAATTGTTTTCCATTGGTGGAAATCAAAGTAAAACACTAAATAATAAAAAATAAAAGTAGCATTTTCTGCAAAAATGCAGTGTGAGCGCTAAATGACTTTGCTGAAAGACTGAACTCTTAACTGAATTGTTTAAGTTAAAAGAAGCAGAAAGAAGCTAAAATTTGCTAATCCATAGCTAAATGCTAAAAATAGCAAAACTGTACCTAAAAAACTAAAATTAGCAAGCAGTAGCTAAAAACTAAGAGGAGCATAAGAAGAGAAGAGTACGATTTTTTTTCTGTATGCTGAAACAGATAATATCTTACTATATCTCCCTGTTTCCAATCTTCCCTCAGCTCCCTCTCTAACATCCATCCTTCATTCAATGGGGGATTTTACTCCTGACAGAAAAGCATATAATAAGGTACAAATCATATTTATTTTGAGGTTAGATGAACAAAAAAAAAGTTTCCACATGTGTTTTAAATGTTAGAAACAAGAAGAAATCTTCAAAAGGTATATATATATTTTTTACCACCTATTTACTACCTTCAAGTTTCACATTAAAAGACAATAAAGCTGTGATCTTAAAGTAGCTTTTCCCCTCAACTAACTTGCTTTGGTGTCTAAACTAAAGCAAACACAAAAGTGACAGTAAAACAGAATAAAACCAGTGTCCTGTAGGACATGTTATGGATGCAAACCTGCTTCCAAGGTTAAAACCAAGCACAAAAACATTTGTCCCAGATGGGAAACTAAGATTGATGCTGATGAAAATCTACAAAACAAATATCCTCCCATGTATTCCACTGCCCCTCCTGCTGCTCCCTAAGCTGACTCATCCTCACAGACACATAACTACAGCATCACCGACATGTAGCAGATATGACAGTACTCATGTGGTGTCATGTTCCATAAACTACATTCATACGGTATCAGCATCTACAAAGGGAGGCTTTACACACACAATGACATGTGTGCTGAGGAAACATAAGCTACTGCTTGCATAATGACTATGATTGTATTTAAAATACACTGTTCCTTCGGATTAGTTTACCCTGATTGGATAAAAGAAGAAAGACTGGTGCATCAGACACTGATGCTAATATCTTTTTAATGATCTGTGACACTGACAGACAAAGAACATGCTGACTTTTCTCAGATTCAATGAAACAACAGTGTTTGGTGCCCTGAAATGACATGAAGCTTTGCTTAAAACTCAGCTTCTACAGTCAGTAGACGTGTTAAAGAAGAGGACAGATGTCTTTCATTAGCGCTGTCACCTGAGCATATCCACGTTTACACTACAGTGCAAATGTTAGGTACTGTATCTCTGCTGCACATGATGCCAATGACTCAAATAGGGCAATGTTTCTGCTCCTTCAGACACTATGTGCACATCCTGGGTGGCTGGATGTGTGGGGCTGAAGAGGAAGCACATTTTATTTCCTATTTTATATGTGCAACTGATGTAACGAACACATTTGAATGAAGTCAGAGTGGTGAGTATGAGTAAAAGGTGAGTACCTGATTCATTTGGTGAGGAAAAACATTTTTTTTGTATGTATTTAAAGATATTTTTGCTTTAGAGTTTGGTTCCTGCCTGGTTTGCTTTTTCTCTTTTTGATTTCTCATTTAAATATATGTCAAGAATTTTTTTTTTAATTTTAGGCACTGAAACCAATAAAAACAGTAAAGATTAATAAGGGAAAAGTGATTGTGTGAAACTAAGAAAATACAAATAAAAAAGCAAGAAAAAGTCCAAGAATAGGAAATAAAACAAAACAATAAACTAAGTAAGAAAGACACAAAACATGGGAAAAAGCAAAGACAAGAGAAGACAAAATACTTAAAAAGGTAAACACAAAAAGGGAGGAAATCAAACAAAATTAAAACTTTCATGGACTAAAACCTGAAACCCTGAGATGTTACTGAGGGCAACATAAAACCTTGAGCCCAATATTTCCCTCTAACCCTTCTTTTCAGCTTTATTTATTTACACATCAGTGTCTCCTTGTAACTGCATGAGATGTCAAATGAAAAAAAAGAAATTAAAAATAAACATCACGTGAGAACTCACCCAAAATAGGACAACAAGATTTCACTCATTTCCTGTTCCACGTGAACGAAGATTTGATAGTTAATCTGTCGCTGTCCACTTTGTTTTGGCCTCAACTTCTCTGAGCTGAGCCAAATGGCTGCTTTAACAGATATTTGGCTCAGTTAGACTTCTAGATCCATACTACTGCATGTCTGGCTTTAGCATTTGCATCGTGCAGCAGCTGCAGAAAAACTCATTTTTTTGTTACTCTTTTTAGATGTTGTCAGGAGGAATGCTGAGATCTAGACTCACAGGACAGCATCGTGTTGCCATTGACAACCTGGGCACATTTGCTAATGAGATCGCATTTGAGGGGAGGAGAGAGTAAAGAGAGATGAAGTTGAGAGGAGCAATCAGAAGGAGACAAAAGTGGGGAATGAGAACAAAATGAAACACTGAAAGAATGAAGTGAACTGGGTACGGAGAACATCGACTACAACCACTGAAGTCTATTTTAAATCTGAGCAGCATTTTAGAGGTTTGGCTCCACTGCTGCTCATAGGCCTCAGATGGTGGGAAAAACATGACACGAAGTGTGGATTGGAGTCAGAGATCAAGCTGCTGTTTAAATTCACCCCTGCAGCATAAAACTGTGCTATTCCTCTGCAGTCTCCTCTCTGTCAAACACTAGTTCAACTTGAATTTAGCACCACTTAAACTGTTTTTGTTCATTAATAGTTAATTTTAACATTTTATTTTCACTTTACCTCCCATTCTTTCTCAAGGATGAGGGCCAAAGACATGCTCTCATCTCCTCCGTGCCGATTGGGGATGAACGCTGGGATTTAGCACTTAGCCAACACACAGATCCAGGCATCATGCCCTAACCCAAACCCAATCCAGCTCCTAAACAAGCATAACATCATCCCAGAATTAAGCTTAATAATGTGACATCGGATTCAATCTATTTTCTGCTCAGATTCTGACTGAGTTTCTCTGTTATCTGTTGGAGTTTGTCATTTTAGTATGACTTTTGTTTTGTACATAATACATAATTTCTGAGTTAAATATTTCAGGACTTGTCAATTTTCAGACAGGACAGCCTTTTAGTATGCAGTATAGTGTTTTAGATCTTAGTAGAAATCCATCAACTGCTGATGTAGACATAAGATCACAGTTGTGTTGTCACTTTTAGCAGATATCTCTCACAGGTAACCCACCAATATGGTCTCAGGGCAGAGCACAAAAGAACACAAGTTTGTGTCATTTACACGCATTTTAAGCACAGGAAGTGTTACTACGCTGTTAAATTTGACCCTGAATGTTTAGGACCGAGATATTGCACATGGCCAGATGTTGCAGAAATGGCTTAAGGTCTGAGTTACATTACAAGGCAGAGTGCCATCAGTTCACAGAATGAAACATGGAAAGACGTGAAAAAATGCATTCTATTAACATGGACTGTGAGATGGGAGCGGTTCCTGCTTTCTTAAAACACACAAACCGGACTGGGCTGTTGCTGAAGTTTGTAGAAGGGAAAAGTGCATTTTCTAATGTGTTCAACATTATTTAAAAGTGTATTTTTTTACCCATACTATGGCAACTTATCCAAGTAACTTGTCTAAACATTTAAATATCAGCTTTAGAAAAAGTAGTGGTCTTATAATAATAAAATTCCTCAACTTATTCTTTCAAATGTTGTTCCTTCTAAGACTTCACCATGCAAAGTAAAGATGACTGAAAAATGTGACATGGGGTACAAATGTGTTACATCACACTTCAAGACAGAGTTAATAAACACAAAATATGGTGACCGTCCAATCACAAAACCTACCAGAATGCAACTTGTCTCTTTATGTAAAAATCTACTGTCATATAGTCTTAAGTTTTAGAGTGTAGGTGCTCCAATATGTTTGACAAACGTGTTCATGGGGGTCATAAACATAATGTTTAAAATAAAAAGAAAGGTTTTAGAAAAGAATTAAACTAAACTTAGGGACAAACACAACTGCAGTAAAAACTGAAAAAGAATAAAACTTAAAAAAGGTGACTAGATACAAATATTAGAAAGGTCAAGTCTGAAAGCTTGAAAGTTTAAAGTAATATAAAGAGAGGAAGTGGAATCATGAATTAGATGGACAGGAAACAAAAATACAGAACTGATCATTTAGAGTTTGGTAAAGGTAAAATAGAGAAGCTTAAGCAGAGAAACACATTTTCAAGAAAACAATTATTCTGCAAGCAAACAGCTTCAGTATAAAGGTTATCTCCTTATAATGATTGAATTCATTCCTCCTCTTGCCTTCTAAAGTCAAGATAGAGGGGTGTAAATTAGCTTTTTTCCTTCCTTTTTACTTTGTTTCTGTACATCCCATTTGATGGTGAGATGAAAAGAAATGGACTGAGAAACTGCCAGAAGGAAATTTCTCGAAGGCGATGGATTTTGATGATATCCAATCTTCATGTGGAGATAAGGGCTCAAAGGAAATGGAAGCAGAGTCGAAGCCAAATCAGTCAGGCCTTGCCAAAAACTTGCATCATTCAAATGGGAACTTTTTAAGACTTTTGAAAGAACTGATTTATTTTAGTGATGATGGACGAAGATTTTGCAGACTACCTCATCCAGCAAAGTAGGAGAGGGCAACAGAACAAAAGAGAGAATTCTGCAAACTGAGACACTGAGAATGTGAAGACAGTTGTACGATCTGTAAAATATGACAGCTTAACAATACGAACAGTTTTACTGAATTGAGACCACTCATGTAAACCCACTTGAGCTCGGTGCACTGGCTTGAAAATCTACCTTTGAACAGTACGTCCTTATTCCAACAGGTCATTCCCACAGTTCATCTGATACAGAAATACAGTGCATCATTAAAACTCATCCTGTTTGAGCAAAACAAGTTCATCTGGTCCTAAATTCAATAATAATTTAGGGTCATAAAAGGACAAAGGAAGACTTGCAGTGTGTGTTCTTCTCTTGTAATTCCTTATTTGATCAGTGATCAAAGAGGAAGTTAGTGTGAAGCAAAGGAGAAGGACTGGTGTGACATAAATGTGTGCATATGTGCAAGCACTTTGCAAACATTTCTAGACACTTCCGCTCATTACAAACATATCTTTGCATGCAAGGATACCCTCCCACGTCAGCCATCTGTCCATGCCTTATCTCTCGTCCCATGGGTTTTGTGCAGACTGAGGCACAGATATAATCTGTATCAAAAAAATCTTGATAATATAAATAAAAAGATAAAAAAATCAAAGCAAACAACCTTGTAAAAGAATATCAAAACTCACATTAAATTAGTTAAATAAAAATATTTAACTCACAAACCGTAGTCAGGATAGATTTTTTGGTAAAAACTCATGAAGTCCATGGAGGTGAATACTTTTTGTTAGCACTCTAAATACAATCTAAAGATATCCCGAAAATTATTTAGGATGTTTAACGTTTTATTCAGAAGATATTTTGCACTTGCTACTTTCTCAGTATTATAAAGAGAAAAGACTGGCAGAAAATAAGAGGAGACTGAGTGTGACCTTTTTCATGAGTGTGCCTTATAGACTATTAGAGAAAAATTGAGAACAAAGGTGGCTCTCTGAGAAACAAGAAAAATGGACACACCTGAGGAGAGTGAAAGAGGAGCACAGATGACGAGCCGTTGCAAGGTGCTGTAATTGGACAAGGTGCCGCTCGGAAACAATAACAAGGAGGTGCAGGGATTTGTTCACAGACGTGAATGAAGATGTGTGCAACCACACAGCTGAGCCAATGAACTGACAAAGATATTACTGACTAATGTGGAGCCAAATCCCATGGGTCTGTCTATAAGTCATGGTGTGTGTGTTACAAACTGGTCTTGTTGGGAATTTTGTCATCTCTGTGCACATATTTAAGATCAACCATCAGACTTATTTTAATTTTAATACTTTAGTTTTATACTGAATAAATCTAGTTCACCCTATTATCCCTTGGCTTTTGAGTTTAAGACCAAATAGATACTGATAAACACTGAAAAACCTACAATCAGTTTTACTGCATAGCATTGTGGCATCTTGCAGTTTGCACAGAAATAAGATGTCTAGCCTTTACTGTCCTCTGCAAGATTTTCAAACATTAGTTTCATTGGAATGCATTAACACATTCAAGATTTGCAATGTGACTCTTCAATATGTAATATCCACAACCAAACACAAACACTCACACTGCAGGCCTCATTAGCACTGCAGGCATGCTGTAAACCAGCTGCTTTGACTCTTCTATTAATAACCCTCTTCTTCGCCATCTACAATGTCCTACAATATTTAGTATGAAATGACAAAATGGTACATTTAATAGATATCATCAATACACGTTTCTCTAAAGTACGCTGTTTTCACTGTACAGAGAGGTAGCCTGTGCTGTTTTAAGGGGCTAGGGCCTTTTGGCTCAGGGCTAGGGTTAGTGTCTCCTCAGTGTCTAATGGATCAGGGCCTTTTGGCTCAGGGCTAGGGTTAGGGTCTCCTCAGGGTTAAAGGGGTTAGAGCCTTTTGGCCCAGGGCTAGGGTTAGGGTCTCCTCAGGGTTTAGGCGGTTAGGGCCTTTTGGCTCAGGGCTAGGGTTAGGGTCTCCTCAGGGTTGAAGGGGTTAAGGCCTTTTGGCTCAGGGCTAGGTTTAGTGTCTCCTCAGTGTCTAATGGATCAGGGCCTTTTGGCCCAGGGCTAGGGTTAGGGTCTCCTCAGGGTTTGAGGGGTTAGGGTGTTTTTGCTCAGGGCTAGGGTTAGGGTCTTCTCTGGGTTTAACCTGAGTTTGCCTCAAATAGGTAAAAGTACCTCTGTGACTCTGAAAATTATAATAAGTTTAGATGTCTCTTAACTGTAATTTCATTTTTTTAGTTATATAAAACATCTGTAGACATGCCACACTAAAGGTTGGATGTTTAGGAAAGTAATAAAAGACCCATAATACTCACAAACTGGTTGACTGCGTACTGCCTTGAAATGCAGCTTTAAAAATGACAAAAACAAGGCACAATAACACTACTGCTGTTTTAGAGACAAACTGTTGCATGGGTCATTTTAATTTAACATCAATATTTTTAAATCAAATCAGTTTTTTTCAGTACGAATAGTGTGTTTGTGTTTATAGAAAACAGACAACTTAAAGACACAATTATGGTTGCACAATCTATTACATTATTTGTTTGGTGTGTTGTAGAGATTGTCAGTTATGTGATTTACAGAATGTACCAGGGCTAAAATAAACAAACAAAGAATTAAGATGTTAATGATTAGACATAGGGTGCAGATGGTCCATTTTACAAGTTTTGACAGATATTAAGTATTAGATAGATTAAATGTCTTTTTTTTGAAGTATTGTCTTGAAGATGTAAAGAATGCACCAGTGTCGCCAAGAGATTTTTCTGTTCATTAGCATTATTAATACTTCCTGTTGATTTCTTGGAGTGAATCTAATTCAAAGAGAAGGAGTTTAGCTCAGACTGCAATTCCTTTTCTTTGTTTTAATTTCTTTAATTGAAAGTTTTAATCTTGGAGTCTTTCTCTTTGTATCTCTTCTTTTATTGCCTCTCATCTGTGTAGTTGGAGAAGAAACAAAGTTAACAAAAAACAGATATTTCAGCAGGAATATTGTGTTGTGTTGAAACAGCATGTAGAGACTGTTACTAATCTCTGCTTAAAATTCCCTCAGTAACATTACAAAAACAGCTTAATTATTATAAACAGCAGGAGAAAAAAATGCACAGATGCAGGATGTCTTTAATAGAATTGTTTTGGTCTTTATAAGATATTAATGTCATGCAGTCTCTGGTTTGAGGTAATTTGAAAGAATTATTGTACTGTAACACAATAAATCATTAACACAGAGGACATTTGAGAGAACCGTGGATTCAGGGAGTTTTTTTTTTAAATGTAGGCTAAAAATGTGACAATAATTAATCCATCATGTCAGATTCAGTGGATTGTGGAGTGAATTGGACTCATCCTGGTGGGGTTGCAGGAAGTGCAACAAAATCTAAGGTGGGTTCAATAGAAACAGCTACATGCTATAAATGGTAGCTAGATACCACACTGTACAGTGGGGTGATAATGTTTTTGCCTTTATGTGAGAGTTTGTTTGGATGTACTGTTAGCAAAATAACTTGTGAACCAGTGGATTGATTTGAATGAAACAATGTGCATTCCTTCAATGAATGCTAGGCCTTTATTTATTTATTTTTAATACCATTTGTTTTAATGTCGTGTCACAGTAAAGCTAGAGTATATTTTAGAAACTGACTGCTGATATCTGAGTGACTCAACATGATTGTGCCACATTTGCTAAACTCCCTGCAGACAGCTGATGCTGCAGCACTCAGACTGTCCATCAGCTTGCTGACACTGACCATATCTCAAACCTCCATATGGCTTCCACTGTGTCACTGTTCCAAGCCCATGGGTGGGCTGCAAGTCAATTGAAAATCCAGATCAGTGATGGGTCTCACTGTAGCAGCAGACAATATGGAAGAGGCTGAGCACTCACCTTTTAACCCCGCCACATCATACTGAAAGCCGACAAGTCAGGAGGGGAGAGGATGTAGAGAGAGGGAGGGGAGATAAAAGGATGAATGCATGAAAGGCCAGATGTGAAGGGAATGACAGTGGATAGATAAAGAAGACCTCAGATCTCCACTCATCTGCCTCCATCAGTCACTCCGTTGGTGCACAGATGGCTCGGAATTAATGCCTCCGAGAGATGAATGACAAAACAATGACAGAGTGATGGAAATAAAGTCAGGGCAGGTGAAAGGACACCAGCAGCTGATGATTAGTGCTAAAATATTTTCCATGTTTAGTATCACAGATTACTTGTTTGCATGCAAAGCTGTGGTAATGAGCTAAAAGGGATGGTGATGCTGTGAACAATGCTTGTCAGTCCTGCCGCTGGCAAAGCAGCTAAAGAAGAATAGAATATTTTCCATCTGAATCAAAAGTCTAAATTGAAAAGTCAATGTCTTAATTTCTTGGGAAAAGTTTGAACCACCCAGTGCCCAACCTCCTTCATTAAGGTACTTGAAAACCCTAAATTGAGCTTTTAATTACAACTTTATCCTGACTAGGAGAGACGCAGGTGGCATCCAAAGTGATTTCTGAGGAGTCATTTCTGGCATCCTGTTTTGTGGAATAAAGATTTGAATTATTATTGTAGCAAATCGGCGTTGAGGAGGCTGACTGTGCTTAATTAGGGAGTCTTTGTTGATAAAAAAAACAACAAAAAAACATTAATTGACAACCCCCAGACTGTTTTGTCTGTCTCTCAGCAGAGGCTAATCAGCATAAACTGCAGAAACCGAAATAAACAGCTGCCTGAAAATTATAAGTGTTCATTCACAACTGCATATAGTTTTCTACTAATGAGGGAGTGTTTGTGAATGGCAGTGCATCCGATTTTAACTCTCAATCAGAAGCTCCGTATACAAACACAAAGTGCTAAGACTTGTTTTTGGGGGCATATTGAATGTGGAATGAAGCAGCAAAAAGCCTTTTAGCAGACAGAGAAAAATAGCTCTGTCAGACACAGAGTGATTTTTTTTTCTTTTTTTTTGTGCACTGTGAGTGATTCAAATTCCCCCACCCCTTCCTCTTAGCAATAATGTGTCCACCCAGTCACAATTGGTAACTGTCAGCAGAAAAACTGTATAAAAGCCATCCAGTTTGATTTTTAACAAATCTCTCACCAAGCCCTGAAGGAGCTTTGGCTGGTGGAAAAGGCCACGACTGGGTCACTTTGTGCTGAAACTGCTTCACTACACAATAAAAGCAGGTTTTTTAGACTAAAATGTGGATTTAAAATAGGTCAGATTGTCTTGTAGTTTGTTAGAAAATTATTTTATGCTCAAGGTAAATGACAAACTGCAAAGTGTTTCTGTTGGAGGGTCAAGATTTCTTCACATAGATTGTTTATTGTCTATTTAGACCAAATAATCAGACATATAAAGTGATTACCATTGCTTGTTTTGTTACTGTGCAATGTTCAAATAGGATCACTTGCATCTTGGCATTCAGTTTAACACTTGCCACCAACTTGACTATTCCAACATGCATCAGCAAACCAAGTAACCTTTTTTCATGCAGCTTTCATTGCTAAACTTTAATTCTTAAAATGAAGTACCATCATGTTACATAATAAGTGGGCAGTCTCTGTTTTTCAGTTGCTTTGTCTTTCTTCTCCATATTCCCTTTCATTCACTGAAATATACAAATGAGTTTTTATAGAAAACATGTTAAACATTTCAAAAAGAACACTGAAAAAATATACAAGTTTTTGAAAATGATGCTTTCATTTTCAACTTGATGCAAGCAAGAACTTTTTTTTCCCCAAGTTGGAATCAGACTTACCTCTGAGTTGCATCAGCTCTTCTTCAAACAGCACTTCAAACAACAACACTGATGTGCTGTGCAAGTGTTCGGTAACTGAAGTAACCAGTAGGCTTCACAAAGGTGCCTTCAATGATATGCATCGTAATTATTTCATGTGCACCAATGTTCCTTTTTATGTCATGAAACTCAAAGACATAAATCAGGAGTGTAATACAAGTTGGCATTTAATGACTTGTGCATTTTCACGCAAAAATTTACTCATCATGTCAAAAGAGGAGAATGAAATGTAATGATGGTGGACTGTCACTTTTAATTTTTAATATGAATATTTTTTAAATTAGCTTTTGTCTAGTTATACTAAGGAAATATCCCAAAATTAACCTCACTATGTGAGTTTAGGTTACATGTGTGTGTAGGATTTCCTTTTCTTTCACAGCTTTAAAAAGACTTAATTCTTAAACGTGTTCCTGTGTTGCTTTGAGTGATAGTTGGGAGGGGTGAGGGGATTTGTGGTGAGGGATAAGAAGGCAGCAGGATCCTTCAAAAACACAAACTACGAAAATAATCCCCCTGGAAGATTACATGGCAGTTTTAAAGATAATTTTAAAAGGACTGGGATTACATTTGAAAACAAACCGTCTCAGTCTGCATCGCCAAATGCTGGCTAAATCTCAAAGGATGGGGAGAATTAATTGTAGATGAGCTGTTTGGTTCACATCTGTGCACAGACTATAGAGCTGCACAGTAACAAAGGACTGAGTGAATACTGGAATTTATAGGAATTAAACATTCATATATATATATATATATATATATATATATGAAAAAAACAGCACATATGCAGTATTCCCTCTTGCCCACACGCCGCTCCATGTAGTCACACATTGACTCATTCATAAGGGCAAGACTCTGAACACCCACAGGATCCAAACTCCAGGCCAAATGTGTTTAGTGACTCCTTTTACTCAGATGCCTTTCTGCCTGATATGGTGGCTAATGCACTATAATTAAGACAGCGTTGCTCAGACACATCTCGACGGCTGACTCACAACTAGAGGGCAAAAAGTCTCTTTTCTGTCTGCATGGAGAGGTTGGCAGGACCAAGGTAAAAATGGATGCAGAACAGCCACGGATGTGCTACTAATGCAAATCAGCAGTGAAAGTCGGCACAAGTGTGGAGGGAAAGTAACGTACGGGAGCCTGAGGCCTGCTTTGTAAAGATAATGTAACATGTCATGGTTTAATATTCTCACTTTAACCTTCTTTTTCTTTTTCAATAAAACCTCAATTGACCTTTCAGCCTGCTGCTCTGGTTTTCTACCCTAAAAAAGACAAAATGTTCAAAATATTGCCAAACTGACTGATCAATTATTCATTCAGCAAAAACTTAATAAACTGCTACACTTGTTTTTTTTTTTGTTTTTTTTTTACAGAACACCACAATTATTGGTTTAAATGACAAATGACAGGCTAGTAGCTATTAACAGCTCCAAGATACAGCTAAGTTAATTTGAACTGGTCCTGGTAGAAAACTAAATGAGTTGTCATCTAAATTATTTAAATGTTTTAGTAAGTCAAAACCGACACTTAGGACACTTCCATGGGCACAGTTTGTGGTCTGAAACCAAACATTTGTTAGCTCAGTCCAGAAAATGTGCCCTAATTAGATCAGTAAGACTGTTATTGCAAAATCAATTTGGCTTTGTTAGGTTAGTAACTTTTGGACAGGAAGCTTGAGAACCTCATGAAGACCCAAAAACAGGTCGGATATAGCAGGTTCAAACAAACGCTCCTCTGGCTGTGATGTTACATTAGAAATGTCTGCACCTCTTTGTCATCCTTTCATAATAAAGTGTGTGTCAAATTCCCTTTAAAACTCTTTCTATAACCTATGATGAGTTCAGTATACAAGATGCTTGTTTCAGCAGATCAGGACATCTTTAAATGTAAAAAAAAAAAAAAAAAAAAAGTTGTTTTGCTTGTTTTTTTGTGTTTTGTTTGCTATACAGAAACAATAGACAATTTATAAGAACAAAACAAATTATATGGAGAATTAAGTTTATTTTTTGTAATTTATCTTTAAATTACTGGTAACAGGAAATTACTGTTAACTAAAATAAGAGTTAGTTGGAACATCAAAGTCAACCCTTTAGTTGGCAGCTTAGCTCCAAGCTATCAGATGAAAGCACTGAATGTTGCTTATGGAACATGAGCAAACATGCTTTGAATATTAAATAGCAACAGTTCTGTCATGAATGAAATTAAAACACATGTTAATCCAGCAAAAGTTTAAATACTTCCTTTAAATATGTAAACACTGATAATCACCAAACTAAAGAGAAAAGGCAAAATATCTGCATTTCTCTAAAAAACAGAAAAAAATCAACCTGTTTGTCTAACAAAGGTCTTTGTCTTATCTCCACATTCAGTCATTAATTTATTCTCCTTTCATTCGGTCCTTCTTTCTTACATTATTTGCTTTATAAATATTATTTATCATCCAAAACCCAAAGAGTTTTCATGTGTCTTTTCCTCTGTCCTCGTGATTAGTCTTTAAAGTTCTCAATTATCTGATAGAAACAGATATTCTACTGTATTACATTATTTCTGTTTCACTTTCCTGTTATTTCTCTGTGTTTGAGCATCACTTCAGCCCTCCCTTCCTCCTCACCTGCAGCTGTCATGCCACATGGACTTATTATCATTTCAAAAGGGGACAGTTGGAGCTCCATCAGAGCAGCTTTTCGTCGAAATAGCATGCACATTTTAAATTCAGCCTCTTCATGAACAGTCAACAAGAAGTCCGTTCATAAAAAATTACAACAGCAAAGGGCCCATCTGATAGGCCAGCTTGTTACATCGTGTGACTTAGTCAGAGATCAAATGCTTTCCAGAAAGGCCGACAGCGTAACAACTTCTTAACATTCAGAAACGTGCACAATCAACAACTATAAAGACAAAACAGTGAAGTTGGATGTCACTTTTATTTATTTATTTTTTCTATCTTACCTCTTGTTATTCCCTATTCTGTCAGATTAAACTATGAGTTCCATGCTATTTTCTTTCTGAGAAACCCTCTGTGCTTATTTATACTAAAATAGGACGATATGATGAAAGGTTTTGTCATTTAGTTATCCTGAGCATGCACAGGGTAGTGGGTGACAGTGGTCTCTTTTAACAAGAAGAGACCACCTCTGCAGAATTAGACTGAGACAGACAGAAATACAGAAAGTTGGCTACAAACCTGCTGAAAGGAAGAAGAAAGATTAGTGACAATAATGGCTTATATTATTTACATCAAGAGCAAAGAGAGACGTGTGAAACAAAAGATACTCCCTTCATCTGATCCCTCAACAGTCTTGGCCTTTAGCAGCATGAATTAATGGCTCACTGATGTTATAAGCTTCAAAAAGGAAACTTTAGTCAGGTACAGTAAAGGCTGTCAAACATATAGAAATTAGACATCGTGATGAAGGAGCCTGATAATGAAAGCTGCTGTTCTACTTTTAGAAATTCAACAAGCAAACCTGCAGCCTGAGAGCAAACTGCTCTGTTGGGAAAATATGCAACTATGAGCTCTTTAAGATATACTTTCACTTGGTTATTAGGAGCTTTGAATGCAAGAACAGTTGAGTATTTTTACAATGTGAATTTATTGGAGTCAAATGGCTCCGAGTTATTCTAACTGTAATGTTACAGTAGTCAGTACTGTAGTATCCTCACTGCCTTCACATGTCAGAACCAGATGCTACGCTTATCTCTTTATCTTTATGTAGTCTGGATGTTTTACTTTTGTCAGTGATTTAAAGAAATACCTTCTGTGATTGTAGGTAAATAAAACCCTGGATTAACGGCATCAGTGTGACGTATTGTTGACGTGTCTGTGTGGAAATATTTGAATGTTTTAGCTCAGTTGTTGTTATTTAATTGGATTTTTCTTAATGTTTGTTGTCTATTTTCTCTAATTCAGATAGACAGTGTGATCTGATCATCAGTCAGCATGAGCTAAAGCAAATCTCGGTGCAGTTTGGGTTTTTTGGCTTTCAGTGATGAATCTACAAGTTTTTGTTTTCTACGCTGTTGCAGCCAAGCATGTGTCACATAAATTTTCTGAAACTGTTGTACGAGGACTGCCTTCAGTACAGTTTCATTTTGGCTGCAATCGTAGCAAGACTTAATATAACCAGGCTTTTAAAGAAGTTGGGCGCAGAGTTTTTAGTTGAACCCACACACTGCACACATGAAGACATAAAAATACTTCTACATGCATCACACATCAAAACATACACAGCAGATACTGATGTCCCACAGGGAAGACACCAAAAAACACTTGAAATGTTGTGTGTCTATTTTTGCATTTTGCTTAAAAGTTGGGTAACAGCTCAAAGTCCAACGGTGTGTGCCTGGCACAAAGAAACACGCTTGAAGAGATGTCGATATTTATGCATGTGTGCAACCCCTTCTTCTAAGAATGACGTGTGTTTACACATTTCTACTTTTATGACTTCACTTTAAGGCTTTATTTAGAAGAAAGAACAAACTCTGTAAAAAAAGAAGTCACTTTAGGTTACATAAAAAACAGATATCTCAGAATTATTTGGTAATAAACATATAAATGCATAAAGTATAAACCAAATGTCTCTTGTGTAGCTTGAAGATGTCTCTGCCCTTTTTCCTTGTAAATGATGTCGTTGATCTTGACAGCAGGAGTGTGTGACTGACATGTGCAGTGAGGCCCTGAGGTTCCCTTTACGATTTTGTCACTTTCCACATTCTTGTTGTCCCCTGCAGCGTGCTGTTTATGTGTGTCTTTGCATGTGCAAAAAGAAAAAAAAAAAGGAAAGAAATGCCCTGGTTTCCCTCTGCATACAGCTGGGAATATGATTTTGCTCACGCTGCTTTGGAAAATAAACAACATGTTTAGAGATGTTGTCAGCGCTGGATGACAGCTCGCAGAATCTGTAAAATAAAACACTTTTACTGTTTCTGATTTATTTTTTCCTGGTGACTTCACAGCAAAGGTGAAGAGCTTGCAGGGTGTGTGTGTGCATTGTAGACTTTAGTCATACAAACATTTGCTTGTACACAATGTTGGGCAGGTAAGGGTCAGTGAATAAACAAGATTTGGATCTTTGTCTGTCACACTGAGGGACAGTCACAAATGACACATTGGCAGCATCTGCATTTGTCAATGGATGACATTTTTAACAGAGTAGCTCAAGGATGACCGCTTTTAAGTTTGCTCTTGAGGTTCTTTCTTCTGTCTGCAATCCTCGGTCTCTACTCCCTACAACCCTGACAGCAGCTTTACTACCGAGCAACAAATTTCATTTTAGGAGCTTAAATGATGGTGATGCATTAAGTTCAGAAACTTGTTTTGATTGCTACCCAGTTTCTTCTTTCCCATAATACAGCTATGAACACCTTGATTAATGCCATTTTGTGGTCCCAAAAATATAATTTGGCTGAAATTATGTGGCGCCTTTCAAACAACAATTTTTGCTATTCTTGCTTAAGGTCCACTTCTTCCGAGGAACTGTAATTCCTAAACTTAGCTGACATTAAGAAACATTGTTTTGCTCAAAATATTAAAAGCTCTAACAATGTTAATTGTGCACAAAAAAGTAAAATAAAAACATCAAATAAAGGTGGTTGAGGGGGTACATGGGGTGAGAACATTGAGTCAAAACAGGCCGTGTTGCAGGTAGTTATTGCTGAAGAGGCTGCATGGAGCCGAGGTCATAAGGGAATTGTTGCTAATTGTGGCAAAGACCCCTCAGCCTAGTGGTAGATATCTGAGGTCAGGGGACTGAATTACTAAAGCAGTAGTTCTGATAAGCAACCTGCATATCTTACTTTCACCATCAGTCTGAACTACTGAAGCCACATTCATTACAGGAAACATTGATTAATTGAAAGCTTGTTCAGTAGCTGTTGGTTAATTTGGCATATAGTTGTCTGTACAGAGGAATCCAAAGGACCAGTGTAGAAAAAAACAAAGAAAAAGGGGCTGTTTAAACATTTACAGTGCTTTGCCTTTATCTACAGAAACTTTCATGTTATGTCTAAGTGTCAGCTTGTCATATTAAGTATTTGTTTCTGTATTTTACGTTCTGTTCCTTTAAACCTTTAAATTTCATACATTTCAGCTGGTTTTGCTTCCTGGCAGGTCTGTTTATGAAAAATGTTTTATTTTCCGTTTTTTGTCAAATCATTGCCTTTAATATTAATTCCTTGGTAACTGCTCTTTGGCTTGTTAACTTTTTTGTGGATTTCAAAGATCTTGTGTTTTGCTTGTCATGTGTTGCCGTCAGCATTTTGCGACTTGCAATTTTCAACTGCTGTGTTTCATCACAATGCAGCGTGTTAGCTTCATGCCACTTTTTCTGACTTTTTTTAAGACCTTGCAGCTTCTCATCTCTCAAACAGCGGTGACAGCCAGAACAGTGTCTCCTTGTGAAATAAAAGCCTGTTTTACTTGGATTACAACTAAGTGTTACTAATTAGCCCTCAACTGCTTCCCTTACAACACTGCTGCATGCCTTGCACAAAGGTGTGAATTTTTAAGGCAATATTCTGTTGTGAATATGCTGAGTGTCTGCTGAGAACTGTCTAATTTAAGTATCTGATTTAGTTTACAGTCAAATATGGTGTTCAGTGCAAATATTACTTATGTGCTGCAGCTTTCTTTGTTACCTCCTCATGAACGTGTGAATGAAACGGTGAAGACCAATTATTGAAAAATCCACCTAATGGCAGAAAAGAAACCAACCTTCCAAAGAGTTATTACAGCCTTTGATTTTCTTTTTGTTACTTTCAGGAGGTTGATTCTGTTTCTTCACTAACAAAGAAGATATCTAACAGTGTTTGTGCAGTCGTATATCAGATTTATCTTGCATGCCTCCATTGATGGGACTGTTTCAAATCAGATATCCATCATCGCCACTACAAAGTATCTTAGGTTGGATAAACTGCACATTATTTGATTTAGATGAAGCAGAGAAAAACTGACTACAAAACAACAGGACATTTATGAAAAAAAGTACATAAAATGTATAATAAATCTTTGATGTAAATCATCAGATCAGACTTTCATTTTCCTCTGACTCCTTCATGCTTTTTTAATTTATTTTTCTTTCCACTTATTTTTTTCCCCAAGAATGGAAAATGCAATAAATGATATCAGAACTGTGGAAAATCTTAGTATGCAGCCAGCGAGCAGCTGAAATCTCTGTCATCTGGATGATAGCAATCTGATTGCAGACAAATCTAGTTTCATCTTGCTGTCAGCAAGCCAGATTAAACTGTGGATGATACTTTTTATACCATGTTAATCTGTCAAAAATGATTATTATTATTTTATTTTTTTAAATCAGCATGCACCAAACAACATGGCATTCAGCTTGTCTGGACTAGCAGAGATCTTTGGTAAACAAAACAGACAACAGACCTTTTTTTGCCATAAACAAACCAAAATTTCAAATTTTCACTCAGCTTTGTTATTTCTGCAGTCTGTGGTTTTGGAGACAGATAAATAACAGATCTATTATGATGTAAACATGTACTATGCAGTGTTTAATGGAATAGTAATGTTTAAGATAGAAAATAAAGCTTTTCTGTTTCTGAGCATTGGCTTATCTGTCAGGATTTTTTGACATTTTATAAAACTAATATGAAATGTTCCTTTGAGTGAGTGAGAAAAGCCTACTAAACACAATACATTCATTTGAAATGAGTCATTTAAACAGTGATAAAAAGTAAATGAATAACTACTTATGAGTTATTTTGCTATGAATTAAACCACAAATGGCATCCAAGCTCCGGTAAAAACAACAGAAGAACCCGACTGAATGATTGAAAACCACGACTCTGATAGATCTGATTCTCTCAGGCACGTTTTATTTTTCTCTCCCTCTGAAAGATGTAAACACGAGAGCAGCAAAGCCATCTTCAACCTCAACAAGACTTTCAATCTACTTAAGATTTGGTAAATCTCTGTGCTCAGTGGCTCACAGAGCGTCTCGATCTTTACTGCCCACCAGGTCGCTCTGAGTTGAATTTTAGCTCATGTATTCAAACTCAAACAATGCAGTTCAGGTTGTAGTTGAGTTTTGTAGACATTTATAGTTTTATCTACTAATACAGATAAACATCTTGAGCAAATTATTGTGGTCATTTTTACTTTGTAGGAATCACTTTTAATGCAATTACTGTCTCTTGGTTGTTTATTTCTCCTTGTTCAGGTGAATGCATGTTTGAAATATGCAGTAAAATATGCTAAATGTTTTTGTTTGTTCATCTCTAACCACTGTTTGTTGGAAGTCAGTTCACTTTCACCTCAGTCTCCCGTGCTCCTTCTCAGGAAGACTGCCCTGCTGCTGTGGACCATCAGTCTCATCTGTCTGCCAGCAGCTCTGTCACCACAGCCCTGGCAGCTCCACACATCATTCTATCATGTACCACTTACCTCCACTTCCAAAGAAACATCCATCCAAGTACACCCACTCCGTGTCTGATCCGCCTGTCAAAAAACAGCCCCATATTGGTGTTTCAGCAAACTGAAAAAAATAAATAAATAAATGCTGGAAAACTCAAAGACATATGAGGAGAGTCTGTCAATAGGTTATAAAGACGATAAGTGATAACAGGGTTGTACTTGGGAACTTGTTTGTGGGCTTGAAACTAAACAAAAACAAAGGTTAAAGTTTTTTTTTGTTGTTTTTACTTCACTGTATGACACTAAGGTACTGGTTGTTGTCTTTAACTTTGTGTCATTTCCTCCCCCCGTCTTCTTGTTGATGCCTGAGGAACTCTGGAAAACTGGCTCTAATCTGTGATTACATGCCTGACGAAACAGCTGATTATGTCATGTTCTTGTTGTCTCTTGTTCTTGTGTTTCTTCTTTGTCACTCTTTTGACTCTGGCAAATGGGATGGATCTATTCTTGAGGCTAGATCTGAGAGAGGTTTTGTATTCTTAAAGAAGTTATTATTATTATTTCTACTTTCACCAAGAGCTTGTTTTGAAGGGTTTCTTTCAATGTAGTGAACAGTGGCTCGAGATTATTTTTGATAGGATTTCTTGCTGTTTTTCTGCTGAAAGGCAAATTTATTTGATTCATTTGTTTCAAAGTTTCAATTATTGTATTAAATTCTCCCCATAATAAACAATTGCATGGAGAGAAAGTGTGAGGACTTTGATTTATGTGATTTTGACTATGAAATTATAAGCCAGGAGGCAACATCAGAAATCCGATTCTGAGCTTGGAATTGCACTTCAACCCAAATGTTTGCTCCTGCTGTAAAGGAATTTAAGCGAAATGCCTCAAGAGATTCAGCAGATTTAATAAAAGGGAGTTTCAGCTAAATAACGCTGGTGTATAACTTGTGCCTCTTGCAACCCAGAAGGCGGATGGCAACTGCAAATTAAAATATTTTCCACTTCAGAAATGATATGCAGTGTACTTATGCAACACAGAGAAATGATGAAGTTCAGAGAAAGTTGGAGTGAAAACAGAAATTAAAATGTGTTTGATGAATAACCAAAGGGCACAGAAAATAGTTTCTCTCCAGCTCTTCAAACAGCAATATTTACATTTTCCCTTTACTTCAATTTAAAGTGAACTCTTGACTATGTATATAACTTGTATTGACAGTAATATTGTAGGACAAACTTCAATCAAAATATGATTTATCCTCTTACAGCATATAACACACATTACATCTTCACTGGATGTGGCTTTCATCCAGATTATCCATAATTATGCAAATCAAAAATTTACATTTTAAAGCTAGACATAGTATGTTGCTGTCCATCCTGCAGAAATAGCTGCATAGAACCAGATTTATTGTCAATAAAAAAATGAAGATGAAGATAGCAAATACATTAAATTGAAATATTTGATCACAGCAGTGCAATAACATCACCGACAGTTTAAATAATGAATATAATAATCTAATGAATATTTAAAGCTTCGTTTTTATTGTCTTTAAACAAGCCTCCTCATATCTGCATTTAAGTTGTGTTCTCTTCTTTCCATGCCTCATAATAAAAGTCTACAGCTCAATTTCAATTAAAGTCAACAGCATAAAAGATAAATCATTAATTTCACTTTGCAACACAAACTGAACTTTAGAAATTTGTTGATGATACTTCTGGGTTTCTTCATCCGAATGGTTGTAACTCACACATTGGTCACTGAATGAATGGAAAAAACAAGAATGTATTACAACTATATTTAATTTTGATATGATAAAACATTTTCTCTCTTTTTGTAGCCAAGTTTTGGGAGAAAAGCAAACGACTTTGCACAACAAATCAAAGTTTTTTGACACTCACAATCTCTGAATTAAGAGCTTCACCGACACACCAGGGAAAGGTCAGCTCAGACGAGTATTACTTTAAAAAAAGCAGTTTTGAAAAGTCTTCAGGCTCTGAGGGAGCTCATCTGAGAAAATATCCCCCGAAGATGTCATCAGGATTATCTCTGCTTAGGCTTTTAAACTCCTGTTTGGCAGAAAAACATGAGGAGAGGGCAGAGAGTTTAAAAGTAATCGACTCTGATAGGCAGGAGTAACTCTTAGAAAAGAGTTACTGACTGGATTATCCGAGGATCTGGTATGTTTGAATTTTTATTTATTTTCAGAACAAAACTATTAAAATGATAAAATTGTTTCTCTGATTTATTTATTGCATAAATTTCACCTTTATAAGTGCTCACCTACTTTAAGTTACCAGTTAAGGAAAACTAAGCTAAGTTTCCTGTGATTTTTCTTTTGTTTTGTTTTTTGTCTGTATACCATAATTAAAATCAAAACCAAATAAGGAATTACTATTTAAAATTGAATTAAATTGGGTGTTAATCCAAATCACATTACCTAAAAATAGGACACTGGGTGAAGACTTCATGCAAACCATCTGGTTAATGAAAAACAAAAACAAAAACAGCAAAAAAAAAATACTTTCCTTGGATTATAATTGTGTTCTGTTTATTAGGATTTAAACAGAAGTTGTTTACTTTTTATTTGCCATGAGCAAAAACGACTTCTGCTGTGCTTCACAAAGAGGATAAATTGAAAATATTAAAAACATGGAGAAAGGATGAGTCAGAGGTGCAAGGCTGAGGAAGCAGATAAAGAGTGACAGAAAAAGGTGTTAGACTAACAGTTTTAGAAAGAGGCAGACAGAGACAAATAGAGAGATGTGTTGAAATGCCTGAGAGCTGGAGGTGGTGGTGGAGGGGGTATCTGTTTCACATGTCACCAGACAGTGACACAGCTCCAGCCAACGAGAAGCCATTGCATGCTAATTGTCGGTTAGGGAGCCTGTCAGTCGTCTGGAAATGCCGCCCAAACCTCATTTGCATAATTTCCAGGATAAACCTGCCATTCATCACCGAAGAAAACTCAACGGCCAAAGCAGTTGTGGAGTTCATGTTGTGACATTTGACTTTGATGAAAAGCCGTTCCTCTCTGATCATAAGTCCTCATGTCCTCATGCCTGCTTGCCTCGCTACATCTGTATCTGCATGAGTCGATGTGCACGTGTGCATCAGTGAGTTTTAAAGCATGCACATCCCAATGTCTTGTGGTTTGTGATCGTAAGGAGGGAGATAATAACATTAGCGTTAGACAGGTCTGAATACAATTCATTTTCTGTCTTCTCGTAACGCTGCAGAAACACACACATACACACTTTGGCGCATTTTCTAATCTAGGCGGGTGATGTGGTGTGAAATCATGAGACACATATGACAGGAAGAAAGAGGAAGGAGCAGAATGTGTGAATAAACTCATTCTCTTGTCTATTTAGCTTACTCAGTGTGACTGTGCACTTTCACGAGGCTCTGAATTTGTCATTGAAGGTTGTGGCAGAAGCCTGTCTATGCAAATTTGACCTATGCTAATTTTTTTTTTTTTTTTGCATGAGAGCGGTAACAAAAGCATCTGTTCCTATAGCTTCCTGCAGGCCAGTAAAATATTCTACTTCCAATGAAACTCAAAAACTTCAAACTGCTAAACCACCATTTCCAAAAATAACAAATAATTACTGAAATATTCAATAATGGCTCGCTGTGAAGGGGTGAAACAAGAGCCATTATCATGGCCACATCAGAGGATTTCCAATTCAGATTTGTAGTTAAAATGAGTATGCACATTCACAGAGAAAGAAAGACAAGAAAACAGATTTGAAGAAAAAAGTAGGACCAGTATTCATTTATTTTTTCCAGGTTGGACTTGTCTGAAATTACAGACACTGGCTCTGACAAGTTGCTGTCCTTGTGTCCCAATTTATTGCTGCCTGTTATTGCTTTTTAGCATGTAAATGTATTTGCTGTTGTTGTTTCTTCTTTCTTTATGTATTTGTTTAATTTCAGAGAGCACCACAGAGGCTGCTCTCTAAGAAGAACAGAAACTGAGCAGAACCACTTAACTCCAAATTATGTAGTGGAAGCATATAACGTGTTCAAATGACCTGCCTGTGCCATTTCCATAACACAGCCATGTAATTTGTTCACTACTGACTAAACTGTGTTAAAATATCATATTTAATATATCAGTCTGATCCACCTAAGTGGTAACCACAGTGATGTGTCCCTGCCTCTTACACAATGACTGCTGGAGGTAGACACCAGCTCCCCCGTGATCCAGAAAGGAAAAAGTAGGTAAAGAAAATGGATGGGTGAATAAAAATATACTTGTTGATGTACTTCTTCCGTTTGTTTGAAGCTGGAAGAATATTGTTCCCTGGTGTGTTTGAGGAAGTCAAACATTGTATTTACTTGGTGACATCACATTGTTTTTGTGTAGTTACAGTTTCAAAGAATTGTTTTCAACTACCTTCTAGATATTTATGGGCATATTAACCTTCAAGTCATCAATAGGATATGGCTGGAAGTCTCAATCTTCCTTCTAAGACCTCAGTTCACCACTTGTTGCACAAAACCCATAAAACTATAAAGACCCCAATCCACATATGATATGGCTTTAGGAGCCTTGAATGGCATGAGCATACAAGAGCATAGAAGAAACATAATGTTTGTTATTGTAAATTGTGGGCTGAGATTTAAAAAAAAAAAAAACATGAGCGCAAACAGCTATTACAGGGCAACAACTGCTTTAATATACGAGTGACAGCAGGCTGGTAATAAATGTCCCTGGGGATATCACATCTCAAACTGAGAGAGGCAGAACTTTCTCTCATAGATCACAGCTGGAGGCAATCTCACGCTCAGCACTGAAATAATAGCCTTCTTTAGAACAACTCATTTTTCTTTTCATCTGTTTCTTTTTTTTTCCAATTTGTTAGACTTGAATGAGATTCTAACATGATCTGATACCAAAGTGTAAAATTAGTCACCTTAACATGCAGATACAGAAAAAAAGCTGCAATGAGATTCACTGACAATCCAAACATGCTTTACATTTGTGTCCAAGCACTTTGGCCAATCATGATGAGATAAATCCTATTCAACTTACAGATAAGCAATGCTTCAGTGGTCTTTGCACTAAATAGTCTAATGTGTTCAATAGACAGTATGCTAATTTATGACATTCCTTTGCACTAAACCAAAACATCCTGTCACAAATAAAAAGCCAGCCATGTCTTTCCTGCTGAGAACAGGCTGTTCCTGATTAAAAAATCCACATCTATCAGCTGAAATCTCTCCCTGAGAGCTGATGGACAGAGCTATAAAGCTTTATTTAAATGCTAATGTCACTCAGATTAGCATTCACAGGTGTAATATATTTTCTGCTTGACTCCACACACAGCAGGAACATTTCACCCAGTAAAGATTCACTCTGCACCAGTTGTCCAGTTGTCTTGGTGAAAGACTTTAAATCAATCTAATGATGTATTACTGCTCGAGGAGGTGTTTTGTTTAACCAAACCCATTTTTCACAAGGTCAGAGGTCAGGCTCAGTTAAATACAACTGCAAGAGTTCAGTCGGGTTACAGACGGGTTTCAAGTCTATTATCTACATAAATGCTTCTGGACGTCTGCAACAGCACTTGAATATTAAAAAGTCAAAGAGTGATCTGAAACCCACAGTGTCCCATATTCTAAGTAAATGCATAATTAGGTGATAAGTAAGGGATGCATCTGTTTCTCCCCATTGAAGCAGGTGGAAAACATGAATACAGTATGTGTTATTGATGTCCCACTGTGTTGGTGAGTTGTTTTAAATATGGATTCAAACAAAAGAGAGACACTTGCTCTCTACTTTGACATGCTTCTATTTTAGGGACAACATAAGGGTCTTGAAATACCAATAAATTTACCTTAACTTCTTCAAATATCAAGGCATTCAGAAAATATTTATTTTCTGTGTCTGTTTCTGTCTTGATCATCTCACATTATCTCACACTGAGCAAGACATTTTGAAGTCTTATACCAGAACATTTTAAAGGCTCCCAGCTGCCAGTACATGAAAGATATGTCCTGTGGGGCATAACTGTGGCTCCCAAAAAACAGACAGAAGTGAGTGGAGTAAAAGCAAGTCCAGAATGATATCAGCTGCCTTTGCTTTTGCTAAAATAAACACAGCCGGTGCATCAGAACACAGGCACCAGATGACACCATAGGAGACACCACAGGCTTTGGCACCACAGCCTTCAACAAAAACAGGTTGTATATTTTCATTTGTTACAACAATTTGCATTAAATCTGTCTATTTGTTTCGTTTTATTTGAGGTTCATGGGTTAGACTTCTATTTGAATGTTTTCTTAATTTAATTTTTTTTAGTTAAAAGGAAAAACAACAAGAGCAACTCAGAAGAATAAGCTGTAAATCAGTTTATTTAATGAAACAGTTGGATAATGTGGATAATGACTTTGAAGTTCACTTGTCATAACATTACAAAAACAGATATGATACAAGGAGCTTCTTTACCATAAACACACACACACATATATATGTGTGTGTGTGTGTGTGTGTATACCTCTCAGTTTTTCCCTCTAAATTGGGAGCTGCTTTTAGTCGAGTTGACACCTATCACATATGCAAAACCTAAATTTCTCTGAAGTTGGAGGAGCTCTTGCTTCTGTGAAGTCTCCTATGTAGTACTCTTCAAAGTCAGGACTTGTGATGTCCATTGCTCAAGTTCTTGCGTCATATTTATTCCTTTTTTTTACCCATCACTGGTTCTCATTCTGGAGCCTGGATAGACTTGATTTCCACCGTCAGAAGGAAAATAGTGGAGGAGTATGGTGTAAAGAGTAGCTCATAGTTTTTATTATCACCCTCAGCTGAACAATGATGTTTTTGCTCTTATCTGTGTGTGTTTGTTTGTTTCTACTGTTAGCAAAATATCTCATAAACCACTGGACAGACTTTAACTTTAGACTTTGATGTGTTAGTAGCTGAGAGTCATTCACAACACATACTCTGAGGGTGACATCTCACTATAACTCATAAGGTTTGTGCTTAACGTTATTTTAAAGAACTGACCTAATCAGCTACAACTCCGCTCCATCATTTGTCAATATAAGATGATTTTAACCTAAAACTCCAGCATGAAAGGCGGCGGGTGATATGCATTCCTTCAACAAAAGCTTAATTTTTTATGGTTTTTCACTGTGTCCTCCCTCTCTCTTTTCCCTCCATCTCCAGCTGACTCTTCATGTATGGAAGGAGGTATGGCATCATTATCCATGGGGAAGCTGCCATCCAGTCAGATAAATCGACAATTAGGACAAGAATAAGTGGAGGAGCATATTTCTATGCTAATAAGTTTTCCAGCAGCCAGTAGATTGTGATTAGGGTTCACCATTTTCAAAACACCACTCTTATTTCTACTGTATTTGTTCCTTTTATGCAAAACTGCTTTCTATTTATTTCTTCGTAGAGTTTTCAGGGCCACGGAACAGAGCTATCTCCTCTGGTGGGCTTTGTAAAAAAAGTGACAGATGAGGAACAAAAAGCTAATTTGATTCATGAGTAGATTTAATGGAAGACACAGTGAAGCGTGAGATGATCTTTAATGTATCTCCAGTCACTGTTCTCTGTAGGTTCTTCCCAGCTGTCACTAGCAGTCATTAGAGAACAGAGAAAGGAAGATGGTATACTTTGCACACTGTAAGATGAAGCAGGAATAGGTACTTAGTTGCACAGCTTTTGGAGAGAAATTCAACCCGCCTTCACTCAACGCTTACATGATGATCAAACACATAAATGTAAAGAGTGTCATACGATAATCCTCTAATTATCTGAGAACCCTTCCAGAAAAGAAATATATAGATTTTTTTATGTTTCAGACCTAGTTTAGGTTTTCTTTAATGTTTTTTTTTTTATTAAAGTTTGCAAAGTTCTGTTTACTTTCCCTATTTGCTATAGTTTTGGGATTCTGATTGAATCCAATGACATCAGAATGCTTTCACATTTTACCGTAATGATAGGATTTGCATTGTAAAGCACCTGTCTCCTGTCCTCTACACCTCCACTAGAAGCAAACTTCAGTTATCTGTAGTTCCTTATAAAGACAGGAATATCTATTTACCTTGTGCAAATCTGAGCAGAAACATGGAATATATATTCCTCCTGTGCAGATAGATTTATTGGAGTAATGTTTTGTTTTAATTAAAATAAATGTAAATAAAAAAATGTAACATTGGACTCAGTGCTGGTTAAATCTCTCACAGAAAAAAACACAAAGTATCTAAAACAAGTGGGATATGTGTCATTATTTTAAAGCAGCTAGAAAAAAAACTCATTTGCATTTTGCTTGAACCAATTTTGCAGAATGTTTTGAAGGACTATAGTCGAAGGAGGCTGCCTAATTTAAAGCCAATTCACCCAGAAGCTCATTTTGTTGACATAATTACACAATACAAAGTGTTTTGCTTTGTGTGTCTGAGGGGATGTTGCTTCTCACACCTTCGAAGAGATACACTTAGACAATCAGAAAGACAAGGGATCTAAAAAGCCCAAAGAAGCATATCCAATCTGATATAAAAGGTGGAAGTAGCACTTAAATTGGAATGCTTTCTTGATATTGTAGCAAGGGTGTGCCATGTCTGAAAGCAGAGGGCGTCTTTGAATCCTACAGCAGCCAGCAAGACAATGGAGAGCCTGCAAGGAAGGGCAACATAGTGGGGGTTACGCTCCCTCAACTATTATCTAAAGGAGAAATAAATATAAAAATGACAGACTGATAACAAGAAAGGCTGGAAGAAGGGGGGAAAAAGTCCATCAAAGGGTGAATATTAGATGCTTTATGTGTAGTGCTGTGTCTGCATTATTTAAAACCTTTCATTAACCTCAGCCTGAAACAGACTAAATCAATAGTCAGTGCAAGACACAAACCATTTCTGCGGGCTAACTGCTCCCTTTGCAGACTTCACGATCATCATTAGATATATGTGCTATGTGGGGTTAAATTCATTTAGAGATAAAACACTGCTGTCCAGGTCAGGGGTCGCATATTCAGTATTGATGTGACTGAAACTGGTTGTTTCAAACAGAGCACTAGGCTCGTTATTGATATGCACACCACATCTGTCTTTAATGTCTACATGGTGCTTTATCTGTCTTATTTAAGTCACTTTAAAATAAAATAAAAAAGCATAAAACTGGAGAATAATAAATACATGTGACCAGTTAAAAATAACAACAGCTAAATAAAACAGGGCTACAGAGATATGATAAAAAAATATTTCATTTATTTTATTAGATTTAATTCATTCAGATGCAATATCCATATGTTAAATATGGTCTCAATAGATTAAATCAAATATATTTTATTGATTAGATGATTTGACATTAGTTAGTTTGTATTACTGATCAATAAAAACTTGTCACATACTACAAATTGTATTTTTATTTTTAGTGTAACCACAGTCTTCAACTACACACAATATGATGGCAGTACATGGATTAGCAATGCAAAGAAGAGTTATTTGGTTTTATCAAGAACGTCGTTTTATGTCATTTTAATGTTATTTTCTTCTAAAATAATTTCTTATCGGCTCATCTCCTGTCACCTTTAGTGTTCCTAATTGTTCTTCTTTTTAAACTTTTTTCCAGCTTAAAAAACATTACATTTTAAAGTAACTGTTGAACTTTGAATTAATGTAACTCTGTCATATAATTATCAGATTTCATAGGTTAATTAGAATGTGCAAAAAGTACTGAAAATGCACTTTAAAAATACACATAAGATAAAACCTAAATGTCTAAAGAAGCAACCAAACCAAACAACAGTAAAAAAGCTGGAAACTGAACTTTTATTGCTGCTGCAGTGAACTTACCCCACTCTTCCCTAATTCACAGATAAACATTTCCAGATTCTATTAGTTTATAAAAACCACAAATCATCCTGAGTGAAATCTTTGGGGTCAGTGCAAGATTTGTCTAACCTAGTGGCATCAAATGGAACAAAAGTTAAACAACTAACAGCTGAAGAATGTTTTTCTGTCATTTTGCATTTAAAAGAAAAAAAGGAACAGAATTATATTCCCAGTCCCTGGTATCAGCATTTACCTCAGATTAACTATTCTCTGACATCAGAAGTATAAATCAACCAGAGGGCAGCCCTTCTCTGTGTTTGGATCCATTCTTCCTTTTGACGTACAAACTCCCAGCATCCTCTACAAGACAGAAAGAAAGACTAAACGAATGAAAAGAAACAAAGAAGTCCAGAAATGATGAATGAAAAGTAGCAGAAAGAGGATATTTAGAAATAAAAGACAGTTGGAGGGAAAATGGCAACAAAATGAAGGAGGAAATGGAGGGGAAGTTGGAAAGGATGGAAACAAAATGTTGAAGTAAAGAAGCGTTGAAGAGAAACTTAAATAAGTAGGTAAGAAAGGACAGAGAGATTTTTTTGTGCAAAGAAAAGTACAAATAAAAAGCAGGATTGCTGTCTGGAGAGAAGAAGAGAAGAATGAAGATGGGATGGACTGAAGAGCAGATGGAGTGAACCCAACAGCACACTGAGCCAAACAGAACAGGAGGGAGCAACTTCTGGCTCCTGGAAGATTTTCTACAGGTCATAAAGCATAAAATCATAAAGACACAAATCTAACTATATGTTTACAACCACAGGGCTGTTTCTTTGTACCATCACTCTGCACCCAAGAGTCTGATTCCATACAGGTATGCTTCTTTCCCTTTCCATCAAAACCCTTAGTTTCCCTTACTGATTTAGATAATCAGATCTTCTCTGACAAGACTATAGAACATCATTAACTTTAGATTAGGGTGCCTTAAAGAACTTAAACTTGAATATGTTACAATTTGCTTCACAGATCAGATAAAGCATGTCTGCACCCTCAAAAATCTCAGAATATCTCTGGTCTGATAGATTTTCTGTTCCACTCTGTGATTGCATCTGGCTGTGTCTTCATATCTTTCTCACCCTCACCTGTGCAAAAAAAAAAAAAAAATCAGTATTCCCTGTATGGATAAATCAGGTACACTTTGTGCCCAGATTAAGCTTGATATTGTCAAGGTTCTGTCTCCAGCTCTACTCCGTTGGTGTTTTGGCCCTGAGAAATCCAGACATTATTGTTCTCCGAGTTCCACAACACATTTTTATGATAACTAATTAAAAAAATATTAATCAAAAGAATTTAGAAATGTTCTACAATATGAACAAGTGTAATCTGCATCAGATTCAAAGCCTCGTAGAGGTCCTCTTTGATTAGCAGTCAGCCTTTATGGCAGAAAAAAATTAAACTTATCCTGTCCGCTTCTTGCCAGCTAGAACCTTCAGCTCTCACAGAGTCAGACGTCTTGAAGGAGCGGTTATATCCTTTTCATCTGTTGCCAAAATTTAATACTTGTATAAAAACCCCGGGCTATCAAAGTTTAAGTTGATGTTTTTTTTCACTTTTATTTTTTTTATGGTTTCATCAGAAACTCATCATTGCGGTTCATGTTACAGATTCCAAGATCGTGTTGCAGCTTTGCACAGCATATTAAACAAGCATAATTGTGTCTGATATAATGGAGCTCATTTATTTAGGCAGGTGTTTGTTCCACTTTTAAGAAGCCTGACAACTCAAACAATCTCCAGGGTGCAGGTGAAATCTCCCTGGAAAAAAAAAAAGACTGTCGGCTTAATAGCCCCTGCTTTTTGCTGATAAGTGCCAAGGTATCTCTTTGAAAGAAGGTGGATAAAGCTGCTAAAGCCTTTGTGTAAAGGCACCATGAAACATAGTTCAGTGTCTTTATGTTTTTCTCTTTGAAGTGAATTGACATTCAGCCTTAGAGTTTGTTGGAAAATGCACCTTACCTCTCAAGCTCTGCCAGCCTGTTATTTAAAGTTGGAGCAGCTCTCTTGTCCTTGAGAAGCACTAAAAGGTTGTCTGTTTTCTGTCTTTTGTCATTGAGATGTCATCGGGGTAGAGGCAGATGGAGGGGGACAGGTTGGCAGGCTGAACAGGGGAAGCCAAGGAGTCTGTCAAATTCCATCTCTGCAACAAAAACGTTAGCAGATGAGCACAACTTTCAGCAAAACCACAGGACAGTGAAGAGAGTGCAGGGAAGAAGAGGACATGCAACTGGAATGTCAGAGCAACATGTCACTGCTGATGGCAGTCAATTTGTCTGAGATTCAAAGGGCTTTGAGAGACTCACTCCACCACAGGCAGCAGTAGAGCTGATGGTATCTATGAGGGAGGTACTTATCTGTTTTCAATGGACATACTGTACAGCACTGTGCATATTTCTCATATAATCTTACAAAGGAACTGTAGCCATTCACCTTTACATCCAAAAAACACAACCACCGTTTTGTCTGAGTTCAATAGCAGAAAATTAAAAGTCATCCAGGTTGTGTTTTTATCTCTAAGACATGTTTGGAATATAAGTAAGTGATTGGAGTATCATCAGCATAATAATATCTATATTTTTCCATGCATTTGCATTTGATGTTTGCACAATAATAAGGAAAAAAATATCTATAGGTTAATTTGGGGTATCAAAATGTGCATCTAGGAGTTTTGAATGTATAATAGACTGAACACAGATTACATGAAGGCTTTGGTTCTCCTGTCTGTATAGCAAGTTGATTTTGGTCTTCAAAATGTGTTGAAAAGGGGTAACAATTTTTATAAAGACATCAAGTTCAAAATGGGATTTTATTGCCAGAAAATGTTTTATAAAAGCAAAAGTTATGTACAAATTCTGTCTTATTGTTGTTTTGCTGCTTATAAACTGTTTAGATGACACATAACATGAACAACTAAACTATAGAAATCTAATGTACCATCACATCAAATGGTAGCCTTTGTGTTTCCCATGTGCTGCTTAAAAATTATATTGATTTTTTTTTCCTTTTTTCTTCAGCAATTCCCCTGAGTGCTGCAGCTTCCCATCTCCTTTGTTTGTTTCCTTTGATACATTTGGGTCACTGTGACTGAAATGGATGCGCCCAGATGATCAGTGTTTGTCAGTACTTGGTGAAGACACGTTCTTGCAGTATTTGCTGAAGGTCACCAGCCTGACTGTTTGCAGTTCCCTCACCTCACGACACGTTCTTAGGCAAAACATTGATCTGCTGACTGGAATATGTGACTGAATGTGACTTGCAGCGTAACAGTGCTTTCATTGGTCAACAAGACCAGAAAAGTGCTTTACAAATTTAATTTACTATCTTGAGATGTAAAACTGGTTTCACGTTGAATTTCTCCATTATTGCATTATTTAAGAGAAGCCTTTCCTATCACTAGATGATGGCAAATTTATTTGTCCTGACTGCACAGACTAGCTGAAGCACAGCGTCAGCTTCAGATTATTTGGTATTCAGCTGTCAGATGATTAAAAAGAGGTCAAAGCATTTTATCATCATCTCTGTAGATGTGTATTAGTTTTAATTGGTTGTCTCACAATAGGATCATATTGAGGCTCAGCTGGCTTCAGCATCCACCAACATCTTTGATATTTGATCTTTGATCCTTTTTTTTTTGAGCTAACAGCTAAACTCTTTTGACAGAGCACTTCTGGTCATGGCTAAGTCTGGACTCGGGACCAAAGGTTACTGGCACGTTTCCACCTGAGCTTTCAGCATCATGTCAAAATGTATACAGCCAGCATAAATGCAGCTTATGGTCACAAAGCTCACTTTTTCCAAATATCATTTCATATAAAATTAAAGACCCGGCCTTCCTCAGGGAATGCATATTGCCTGCCACCTTTCATGTCATCATCTTACATTGAAAAATGACAGTTGTAGCCATTTTGGTCAAGCCTGGAAAATAATGTCATGTGCAATCTGAAGCAGTATTGTAGGATGTCATGGTCGGAGTATGTGCTGTGAAAAAATCTTAAAAATGACCACGTCAAATTTTAACACAACATCTGTAAAACTGACTGAAGAAAGGCTGTTTTTGTGTTGTCCAGTGTTGATTAGCTGTGGCAGCCATATTGAATAGGACTGACTCCATTAATTAATTAGTTGAAAATGTACATCTACATTTCATTAAACTCCATCTGGTGGTTCATGACATATTCTAATAACACACAAATGAAGTTAACTCTAAAGAGTTCATGAGAAACTATTAAGCAAAGATTTTGTGAGAATCACTTAGTGTTCACACTATGAGTTAAGGATGAGTCTTAGCTAAAACCATTCCAAAATTCACCTAAATATCTTTAACTTTTTCTGAATTATAGCCATTTCTGTGTTTTCAAAAGTCAGCTGTCTGTGGTGGCCATTTTGAATCAAAGTGACTAAAAGTTATTCACTTGTAGATGTACATCCAATGACTGTTTTCTGCAAGTTTCATTAAAATACATTAAATGGTTTATGGGATATTTTGCTAACAGATAGACAGATGCACACATGCACACAGACATGGGAAAAACACATTATCACCCACCTTTTGACACTTGGTTATAAAATGTACTGAAAAAGCAGTTAATAACACTTTAAACTATTTTTTTTGTTGTGTTACCTCACAATATTTCTTCCTAAACAAGAAGTTTGTTCCTTTTTTTTGTAAAATTAAAAGCAAGCTTTAAAAATCTACTATATTGAACACACAGGCCTCATATAGAGTCTTGATGAAACAAAAGTAGAGTATATCTAGAAACAGTCTGTGGCATCCCTTACGGAGGGCGTCTGCAGCCTTGATTTGCGGCGCTGTCTCCTTCTATACCCTCTGATTGCTGCTAAAACTGTCTCCACTGATTTTCAATTGGTTGCCTCAAATCTGTTTCCTTTGTTGTGAAGACCCCACATGAAGCCTGAAATTCTTTACATAATTCTCCATGTGGCAATGCAATAAGAATAAAATGTAAAACAATCTGGTGTTTAAAGGAATATGAGGATTTTAACCATGTTCATGTATTTAGGGCCAAATATATCAGCAGAACGTTCTCTGTCTTCACAGTGAGACATTTAATCTTTATTATCCATAAGTGGGCTTACTCAGCTCATAAACTTAGAAATTATGCAATTATAGATATGTGGAAAAGCATAGAACCATGTGACATTTAAATGATATTGAAAATGATCAAACTGTGTTGTAAAATATTGATTTTTACTACAATGCCAGTTTCTTTCTTTTTTTTTCTTTCTTTCTATAAAATTATTCTATTTTTATTAGATAGACTGTTACAAAGAATTAAAATTAAAATAAAAAATGAACTCCAAACTGAAATCAGATATGTCGCTGAAAAAAAAGAAACCTAGAAAAAAAAATGTTTTTGCGATTTGAAGTTTTGATTCAACACATTTTTGGGTTTTTTTGTGTGTATGCTAAAATAAAATGATTTTTTAACAAATCCTGTTTGCACTGAGCTGCAAATATCTGCAGCGGAAATAATTTTCAAGATTTATGTTTAACGGGAGCTGTGATGTAAGTAAGCTGTGGTGGAGAGCCATCTGAATTCATTTTATCCTCAGAAAGAACAATACTGTTCCTGCTGTAAGAGCTGTTTGTTTACAAGCTAACAATGTAAAAACATGATTGTTATTGTGTCATAATCAAATTCAGACAAATGACTTAGAGTGGTTCTTTTCTGGAGGAGCTACCCCAGTTGTAATTACTAAATGTGTCCAGTAGGGAGCGCACTTTTCTTTCCATGTTAAAGGAGTCTTTACATCAGCTCTTTGCAGCACTTAGAGGTGAACAAGCTTTTACTGCTCAGGAAACGCAGATGAATGAAAAAACCTTTAAGTGAAAGGTGTGAACATAACATTAACTGGATTGTCTATAGTTTGCAAATGGCTATGGAATAAAATATTATGATATACCTCAAGTTGCATTAAAATGTCTTTTTTCACTGTCACAATAAAGCACTCTGAATAGTCAATTTATGTCTTAAAATCTTTGAGATTGTTCAGTTTTAGTCCTAGAAATGGAGAATCTGAACCGTCAAGAGGAATTATTTAAAGTTTTAATGAATGGCTATGAGCATAAAGATGACTCCTAAATGAAAATGTCATCCCCCTTGTTTAAATTCTTCAGCTTGCTTTCCCTGAGGCAAGTAATTAGTTCATTTCCTATAAGTCTTCACATTGTGTGGCTCATATTCAGCCCAAATGGTTGCATTGTTTTATCATTTTTTGTCCTTTTCTGAATATTATTGTCATAAGTGATTTTAAATAGTTATACTTTTTATGAAAAACACATTAATTGTGCCATTGGCCTTTAAGTCAGAGCTACTGTTGGGCAAGACTTCAGTGATCTTTTAAAAGATGAGAACAACAGAAGGTGGGCAGGGCGGTGCAGGTAGAAGGTTTTTTATGTGGGGAGGGAGCTGGTTTTTATGTCGGGCTTCCCCAAACCTCTGCCGGTGGGTCCCGTGCCAGGAGCTCGGCATTACGGGCCAGTCTGCAGTCCGCTTCTTCTTGGAAACTGGGGGCAGCTGAGAGAGGCTTAACATTTCAAAGGTCTGGCGGCTGGCTGCAAAGTTTCCACCCTGAAAACGGTGTGGTGGTGCTGCTGCAGCAGGCTGGTGCAGGACACCCCACCACATGTAGCCCAGGTTAGTTCGGATTCTGTCAGGCTCGGTGATCCAGATTAGACTTCAGTTTGTTGATAAAAGGTGATTTATTTTAATTAGCTTCATCCTAAGAGATTATTTTTCTAGTTATATGCACAACTTGTGTTCCTGGTGACCTTTCCACTAAATTTGTTATCTTATTTAAGTTTTAACTGTAAGATTTGTGCCACGCGTCCTAGAGCCTTCTTTGTGTCAACAAAACGGATTAAAAGTGGAATTCCTTTTCTTCTTCTTTTTGTCACAGATGTCTGTTCAGCTGGAAGGAGGCCCGCAGCTGGAGACAACAGCAAAACTAAAATCTGAAAAAGTTTTTGATGTGACGCGTTCTGACGGCTGCGCCGCACCGCGCGGCTGCCCCGGAGCCCAGGGAGGAGAGAACAAGGTGGCCCCGTCTCCTGGGGGCCACCAGCAGAAAGCGCGCAAGATGACCCGCAGCCCCAAATGTGCGCGCTGTCGAAACCACGGCGTCGTGTCGTGTTTGAAGGGCCACAAACGCTTCTGCCGCTGGAGGGACTGTCGCTGCGCATGCTGCCTGCTGGTGGTGGAGCGGCAGCGCGTAATGGCGGCGCAGGTCGCGCTCCGGCGGCAGCAGGCTGCCGAGGTGAGGAGAGCGCAGGGACAGGTCAGTCCACCCGGGGACGTGGAGACAGAAAGCAGGCCTGGCTTGTTGGCAAGTCCTGTGGTACTGGAAACACTGCGCAAATGTTGTACAGGGGAAGTTTAACAAATGATCTCCTAAAGTTATCAGTTTTTATTTTCTTTCATTAAGCGTAAACACGCAGGAGTTAGCCAACATTTAATACAAACTGAATGCAACGTCTAGTTACTGCTTTTTATGAACAGATTATTGAAAAGAAGTCTGACATGACATTTAGTAAAACATGCTGGAGAAACAAATGAATGAAAATAATGAGCAAGTTAGTGTAAAACGTGTTGAAGGGATATAAAAATGTTAATTAAAAGCAGCCTGTGTGCTAAAAAAGGTGAAATACAGGGGTGGGGAAATGACAGGTGCTGTAGCACATTATGGTAGAAATAAGTAACTGTAATTATAATGAAGTAGGTTAATGGCTCACCCAAACTTTGTTTTTCTTCATTTATATTCATTTTTTTTTATATTTTTACAACTTGAATCAACTCTTAAACACTGGAGAATGTTTTATTACCCTTTAATGCTGTCTTTCTGTGTGACTAGAGCTACCAGCTGGTATTTCATGTCAGTCAAGTCTTATTCTGACAAAAATCTAATGAAAGATGTCTGTGAAAGTGGAAAATAAATAAAGAATAACACAAAGCAAAGATTAATTTAAAACATTAAATCATGCAGACCACTAACTTCAAAAAAATGTACCTCGATTTTGTTTTGTTTAAATCCTCTTAATAAAAACAATGTGTGACAGAAAATAACATTAGAAACAAAGGCTTTATAAATGCTATAATGTCAATAACTGAATTTCTATTCACATTTACATAGAAATTCCTATATCAATTACCAGAAATCCACGTTTCTCACTTTTTGAATCCTACAGATGTATTAATTCCATGTAATTGCCCATAGAAGGATGTCTCTGTAAAAAGTAATTATGTACAAATGTCTGATTCTTGTTCACCTATTTCTCTCAGGGTAAAAGGGGGGTCAAGTGTTCAGCTCCGTTGAGGAGAACAGCATATCAGTGTTTCAGCAGAGCAGCTGAGTCAAGCGTCATGGCTAAGAGTCTCCCGCAGGGTAAAGTTTAATTAACACCTTATTTCTTATTCACATTTCCCTTTTCACCCAGACTTTGTTAGAATGTGAATTTCTTTAGAAAGTGCCGGTGCTTTTAATGTGTTGAAACGTATTTATCACAAATTGTTGTACCTTTTTTTGGAAAGTAAACCAAAGAGGAGTCAGTTTGACAGGAAACTGTTCAAGTTAAAATCAGCTGAAAGCAGTACAGACCCTACCTGTCTTATTTATTCTAACTACCACAAACTACTCTGGAAGTGTTTGGAAAGACATGCTGTGTTGACATGCATCTTTTGTAATTGTAGCAGCATTTAAATGGTTCTGCTCCCTGCACCTCCAGTCTTCCTTAATTACATATAAGAGGACATACTTAATTTGTGTAAACAAACCCAAACACTGCATAACAACAAGTCACTATTTTAATTTAGAGTGCATATTAATACCTGCTAGCATACAGTTAGCTCTTGCTGGAAGCTTTGTCTACTTTTTAAACCTCTGAGTCGTCCTGCACCCTCAGCCAATTGAAAATGACAAAGCTAACCAACCACATAATTAAAACAATAAACAACAAAGCGTTCAAACAAAAAGCAAAGCAGTTCCTTGCTTGGAACTCGTTTATTATCCACCATATGATTGTGATTGTGGCTTTGCTTCCATGTTCAGGGTTTAACCCTCCGATGTCTCCAGACTACGATGCGTCCAGCTGGTCAAAGCAGCCGCAGCCACAGCGTCACCAAACACACTTCCCCTGCCCCTCCATCAGCGCCCGCATGAGGAAGAGACGAGCCTTTGCAGACAAGGAGCTGGAGAACGTGATGCTGGAGCGTGAGCTGAGGCAGAGAGAGCTGCAGAACGACTTTTCCTCTGCTCTCATGCCGTTACTTCACCCCCCTCCTCTGCCCATCTCCCCTGGCCTCCACTGCTGCAACAAGGACTCTTCCTCTGCAGGGACATCCAGCTGTGTGCCGGTGTACAAATATAAGCCTCTTTGTGAGTGTGGCCTCCAGTTTTATGAGCTCTTCCACCTGAAGAGCAGGTCCTCCGCAGGAGGCGACTATAATGATTTTTTGTTATGCCAAAGCTTTGTGCAACACATGGAGGGTAAGGAGGCGCAGGATGGTTGGAAAGACTGTGGGAAGAAAAAACAGCCCGAGCTCATACCTCTGCCATCACAACAAAGACTCAAAGATGATGTCAACACCATGCCACATGTTGGGTTTATCAAACCAGGCTCAAAACAGACAGACATAATGGACTCAGATGGCTCTTCAGCAACCACAGTCTCTCTATTTAGATCAGATCAGTGCGTCCTGACTGACTCAGACGTCCCTGCACACAACAGGACTTCTGATACCAGACCTCTGGCAGCTCGAGGTTGGATTGCAGAGCCTCTTTCCGCCCATGCAGGACCTCTTGCTAACTCCGAGGAGAGTCCTCAGCGCAGCTCGGTGAGGACTCCTGCTGTGAGGCCCCTGCCTTTCTCTGTGGAGGCTCTGCTGAGGGCCTGACAGGCAAATGGAAAGCAGACTTTAGTGCACTTTGTTATGTATGAACTTGAGTTTCAAGCTACAAGCATAAGAAATCTAAATTTGTATACATTTTTTGCAACATAAATGTATTATTTAAGTGTTTATAAATATATGCATTTTACAATTTTGTATTAATTACAAAAATATTTCATAGAAAGATACAAATATTTTACTCAATATATAATTTTTGTAGAAATCTTCTAAAGTATCCACCTCTTTTATCCTCCCATGCAGTGCAATAAAAATGAACTGAATCACATTTTTATCATTTATATTTGTTCTTTTGCTTAAAAGATACGGCAAATCAAACCTCACAAAAAAGGTAAAGCCTGTCTTTGTTTCTCTGTGATTAATTAATAAAATCAAATTTAGATGTAAATGTTTGTTTTAAGAGCTGATCCCAAACCTTTTATAAGAAGTTTGGAAGGAAGAACAAAGTTTCAACAAATGTTTCTGCTTAGATAATATATATCTGCATCTTTTCTGCTCCTTTTATGTATGTGCTCATTTTTTTATCAGTCTTTTTGTTATTCTCCAAATAAGAACCATTTTAACAGTTTTTTTTTTAAGTTTCTTACTGTGATTTCATGATCTTAAACTCTCTAATTACTTGAGTCACTGTTTCATACCTCATGCAGTGTAATTTTATCTCATCAACAGGCTTAAAAAAGATGAGGAAAATCACCAAAATGGTGAGCAGGAGTGCGCCAGTGTTGCCTAGGTGACATTGTTCTTTACTGTCTGCAGAGGTTGACGCCAGCTGAGTTTGTTTGAACACGCACTTGATCTATATCCACTTTCTTACTTTCCTCCCCTTCAGTTTTTTTTCTTCTGCTTTGTAATCTTGCAAAGATGAAGGTCAGATACTTTTGACAACTCTGGACCTTATGGCGTCAACACTGAGGCGATATCGCGGTCTTTATTTATGAATGTCTACCAGCATATCAGAGCACCTCTCTCCTCATCTTTTCACATACAGACAAGAAAGGCAAGATTGGCACCAAGGAAAGAGAGGTTTTTCAGTATTAAAGTACAGATCTTTGTGCTTTGAACACAAAATCTGTGTCACATATACAATATAAAAGCCTCAACAAACTGCAGTTTTCACCATGACAATAAAAAAGTACCAGATAAAGATTTATGCGAAGAATACCATTAAATGCAAAAATCAACCCCTCTTCATTTGGCAGGGCTATAATGAAAATAAAAGCTTATTTATTCATTTCCCTCATGTTTAATTTTGAAGTATATTTAGACGACGTGTGTGGCAGCCCTGCTTTAAGATGCCGCTCATGTTCTGCAGTTCTCATATGGGATTCATCCAGAAACAGACAGATTAGCTTTTAGTGCTCTGCGCTTTTTGATTGGTTCGATTTTATTTTTAATCGTTCATTAGTGGTTTGGGAGACAGGGAAGTCAAGGGGTGTTGTCAGATTCAGATCAGATTGCTGACAAAGCAGTGTCAACAGGCTGAAACATGTTTCTGAATCTAAATGGCTCCAAAATGTCTCTTCGGTTCATACCCTCTGCCTGTTGTCATCCTCTGTGTGCATTCATGCTGTTCGTTTGCTCATTTCTATTTCAGCCCAACTGATTTCACTCATTCGTGGCAGAAAAGCTTTGCTTTTTTTCGTCTTGTGAACTTTCTCGGCTGTAGAAGTGATGGTGAAAGCTGGAGAAAATAGAAAGGACAGAGGAAACTTGACACTGAGCCAGGTGATGTGTTATCAGGGCTTCAGAAGTCTTTCCATTCACCTCAAACTAAACCCCCTTCTTCCTTTTCTGCTTGTAACCAAACATCTTCATCTGCATACACCTCCACTAAGTATTGGCTGATTACTGGTTTCAAGGTATACCATGGTGTCAAAACATGGCGTCAAAACCACTAAATTTATCCATTATATTGTTCCTTTTGAAAAGATACCAGAGAGAATAATAAGTTTGTTTATTTTATTTTCTTTTGTTCCTCAGATGAAACACCAAACAGTTAAATTTATTCTCAATGCTTTGGATTAAATTAAAATGTCACCCTTGATCTTAAACTTTAAGTTAAATAGAAAATGTACTCAATAAAAATGTTGATTACAAACTGGTTTAAAATCCATCCTGAGTGCAGGAACGAGCTGACACACTGTCAACATATTCACTTGTGTTCTCTCAGTCTCTTTATTTATATTTGTGCATTTAAATTAAAATAACTATAAATAAAAATATTTATTTGGTACTTTTATACTTTTAATAATCATTATTAATCATTATGTGACATTATTTAGGCTACAAAATTAACAGTAATTGTATTTTTGTTTTTAAATGAAAGCAAACTTGTGGTTTAAAACCATGAATTTGTGCTTTTTTGCTGTTTTATTATCCCATCAGAATTTTATTCCAGCTCATGCCTAACAACCACAAACCAGTTCTTTGGTTAGCATGAAGCCTCCAAACTCCAACTGTATTTGCAGATTTATGAATATCATCTTGTTTTTCTTTCATTTTCTTAATTCCTTTTACAGTTTTTAGTGTTTACACCCACTTTGTGCACAAACAGCATTGTGTGGAAGGCATTTTCTCAATCATATGAGTGTTTCACTGGCCTCAGATCACAACCCAACCTCCCCACTCGTTTGGTATGATCAGTCGGCTCTGGCCTTAGACAGATCATCAGCAACATTTAGTATCAGGGTTCAGTGGAAAGCCTTTGATCCCCCTGCCAGCTCGCCTCATTACAGACTAAAAGCGGACTAAAAGCAAGCGTCTTGGTGTGGCAAGGTCATTTCCCTTGGCACTTCTGAGAGAGAGACAATCAGAATTTTGAATGTTTGGACAGAGAATAAATTTCTGCTGTGTTGAGATCCTGACACACCGAGTTCTAGTAAAAGTTATTTAATTTTTGCTCAGAAGAATTTGTTTTACTTTCTTGTTGGCGTGCTCGAAACAACCCCAGCTGAACTTGCACACAGACATTTCAGTTCTCAAATGATTATTCACAGCAGAGATGTCAGAAATCAGCGTTTTACCCTCAGAATAAACAGTCATTTTATACTTGAAAGTATGCATCATGTGGGATACGGGTTTGATATTTTGTTGGAACATGACGAAGATTATAATATAAAACTTCTTTGATATCTTACACCACTGCTTGTTTGGATATTTTCATGGATTGGGTGTGTGTCTGATGCCCTCACCAGCTATAACTGATTTGGATTGAGAGCTTAAAACAAATCATTCAAACCCTCATGGCATTTGGGTTTAGTTTTATACAGCAGGCTCTTCTATACTTATCCCCAGCATGCCAGGATATTGTTGTGGGAAGTTGCTCTGTGATCATTTGTGAATCCATTTCTGTCCTTACAGATTTAGGAAGGAGGTTTTGTTCACAGTGTTTCTCTTTAGCTTTCTAATTTGAGGAGATTAAAACAACGACTGACACATTAGGCAGATCACATTTATTAACTGTGAACACAAAGTTCATGTAGTTAATTGAAATGGTTTGGTTTACATGTTCTTATATTTATTTATCAGTCATCATGCTGCAGTTTATTTCAAAAGTTCTTATCTATGTTTTATTTAATATTTCCATTTATTTAATTTGTAAAAAGGCTTTTTTAATTCTGGAAATTTTCTGTAATATAAGATTTATTTGTAATATATTTTATCCATTGAAAACAATAGGAGTATTAATTAAAAATAGCTTGAAAAAGTAAACCTTTAACATTTTTTTCAAATAATTTACTTTGTCAAATCATATATATATTGTGTGTTTCAAAAAGGATGTCATTCTTTTTTGGTATTCAGCTTAAATGTATATGTATATATAAACTCAGTTTTTTTTAATTTCTCATAATTTTCCTGTTTTTGTATAAATTAACTTTTTTGTGATTGTAAAAATTACTATTCAAGAAAAAGTATCAAAAAGAGTTTGTGAACTGTAACCACACAGAGTTTATGTATTAAAAACAAACAAACAGACAAAAAAATCACTTTGTTTACTGAAAAATTCAGTTTTTGAAGAAATAAGCTTTCTTCTCTAGCGTTATGTTGCAAAATACATGAGCTTACAATGTCATTGCTTTGAGCACTTGTAGAAAAAGTTTTTTTAACATATATTGTAGAAAAGTTAAGTCATATGTGCTCAAATCAGTGCTACAAGCTCATATTTTACCTTCATATTAAAAAGCTAAAAGCAAAGTTTTAAAAGAAAAAGTCAGTTTTCACTCAATTAATTCATTCTAATATGAACAAATGTTGAACCAATACATCAAACTCAAGTGTGTTTGAATTCCCCTTTTATTGAGCTTTTTATTTTTATCAATAAGACACTATATTTGGCACGCTGGTGGCCGTTCATTTCGCTCCACACAGCTTTCCCCTCTACTTATTTCAATAAGTGTCATGCAACATTGAGTATCATGGCTCAGAGTGTTTGATCTGCCGTCCCTCTGCCCTGCAACAGCTCCACGCTCTCTCTGGTGTCTGGCAGCCGAGTCTAACTCAAAGATACTGGTGTAGGGTTACTCCACACTTGTGTGCACGCATTTGAAACACGGGCACGGCAATCTTGATTTGATTTGTGACCACAGACCAGAAAGCATTGCCTGAGTTTGCACAGACTGGTTTGGATGCTGTGCAATCATCTTTAAAAATATTAGGGATTTATTTATGAAGGCAAAAACTGCTGCTTACGGTGACTGATGGACAGCTAGACCCAAACCGTAAAACACATTTGCCTTTGCCTCTTCAACTAAAAACAGAGCCCAGCTTTGAGCAGCCTTTTACAGAGTTTGACAAGCCAAGCTTTTAATCATAAAGTGACCTCCTCAAGCAGATGGAGTGATTTATTTAGACTCTGGAACCACTACCAAGAGTCATTCATCTGTAGTTTTTGATTCACAGTAGTATCAGAGAGATGCTTGAGTTATCTATTTTGATCTGCAGAGGTCAAATCATTATAATTTTTCTAAAGCCCGGGTAGATGTATGGTCACTGCAAGTGTCAAAACCAGCGATGGATGAGCAAACACACAGATAAACAAGACGAAATCAATAGATCATCTCACCAGACAAACAATGTAAACCTGTTTGCACTTTACAGACTAGTTTTGTCCATTGCAGATGAATCTGGGAGTATTTCATAAAAATACAGAAAAGCAGAAGAAGTCTTCCAAACCTGAAATGATCTCAGTTTTTATGTTAAAATAAATGTCCTCTGGCTGGAAATATGAAAGTGGAGTCCATCTTATTAAAACTTTCAGGGAAATAGTCAAATCGTTTAATTGCTTCTCCTCAAAGATTCAAATTTCTACCGATTTTAAAAAGAAGATAATTCAGTCACAGCCAGATTGAGTCTTTTTCTGAAGCTCTCAGTAGAGTTTAGGGAACATTTTCTCTGTCAGAGTTGTTCTATAAACTCCCAGCGTCAGCCATCAGACCCAAGAGAAACAGCAACGCTTTAATAGAGAACAAGAGTCTGGTCTGCCCCCTGACAGAAACATTCCTAATTGACTGAAGCTGGCTTCCCGTCTGACCACCGCCACCCTTCATTTAACAGAAGAACAAACATACAGGCGCTCAGTTTAAAGAACAGCACTGTGTGTAATCGAGCCTGCCGTGGTTGGACAAGAAATTTCACAGCTTTTCAAAACATCTTTGAAACAGGCAGTGTAGAGTTCTCTGCTGCACCGCCCCACTTACCCTCATCCTGTACTATTAGGGATTTTCCACACATTGATATGTGTGTGTGTACAGTAGGTGGGTGTGCTTGCATGTGTGTGGACCTGCCCTGTCGCTATTCCAGCGGCCTTGGGGACGACCGAGGGTGCCTGGTGCTGCAGCTGCGTACCGATCCGGTTACCGTCACATGGTGCCGTTTGGCTGCTGAAGGACTACCTCTGCAATATTAGAAACCAACGCAAACCACAAGACCCCACTTCTCTCACCTCGGCCTTTCAATAGCTGTCTCTGCCTCCACAGAAAAACAGGATGCATCAGGCTCAAAATCCTGCACAATCGTTACCCTAACATAACATAAAATTTTAATAACATCTTCATACAACATGTTTGACTTATATGTGCTAACTAGCTTTATAGAATTAGGCAAACACTTTCCCTGGAAACAATTTGTGCAAGTGATTAAAGCTTATTAAACTATAATTATTGCCCTTTGCTAAAAATCAGGTGATAATGTAATTCTCTGTGTGTGTATGTGTGCACGTGTCAGTTTCATCTGTCTATTTACCAAATATGTCCTGAACCACAGCAGAGATTTTAATGAAACTCTCAGAAAATCCTAATTAGGTGGACATCTACAACTGATTAACTTCTGGAGTCAACCCAGTTGAAGATGGCCACCACAGCTTATTAACCTCAGCAAACAAAAAATGGTTGTAACTATGTCCATTTTACAGATCTTTAGTATGAAGTACTAAATTTGCCACACTTTGTGAAAACATGTTTATATGAGTTAATGAGCTTGCTACTTCATACAGATCTCATCACCTTCATCGTGTCATTAACAGTCAGTCTTTCAGCCACATCAGTGCTCATCTTTTCCCTCCCCTCAGCTCAGAGCGTGAGACATTTTTACAGATGTAGATACAAACAAAACAACAACAAAATGAATATGGATCAAATTTGATTTTCTTAGCAAATAAATATAAAAAAATAAGCTATAAATGTCTTCATTTTCTCCACTATGATGGTGCTAGAGTTCTTTTTCTAGTCCACACATCTTTAGAATAACCTGTACAGCTTTCTCGTTTTTAAGCTAAAACCAGTGCATACCAAGCAAGTGGCAAAACAAAACTCAGGATGGCAACAATAACATTAATGTAGAAACACCTTAGACTGCCAACACTATTAAAGCAATATTTATCCAGCTTGGATCAGACTTTGTTCTTAAAAAAAATCAGCTAACCTAAATTTAAACAATTCCACTGACCACATTCTAACTCTACGTAATCCAATCTGTCCTGATGTTATTCATGTTCTGATCCTCACACCCCCTGTATGCTAACATACTGGCACTCTTTTACAAGTGATTTATTATCCTAGAGGCTAACAAATCAGAGGATAGTGGAGTTTAATGTCATGCAAAGCTGTGTTTTATTGTAAAGTTCACAGACCTTTAAGAATAACAGCTGCAACAGGTCGTGACGGGCATTCGAGGAAACAAGTCAGGCTAAGATGCCCTGATAGAAGGAACCCTGCAGCTCAGTACAACCTGCCAAAATCAGCAACATGTTCAAAATATTTTACCTTCCCTTTTTGTCAGGAGAGGTTACCCTCAGCGACAAACCGTTCGATGGTGCATGTGCCAAAACTTAGAGATTACAGTCTCTGAGGGGGGAAAAAGAATGACATATAATTTAGTCTAATAGTCTTCAAACATAAACAGAGTTGGTAAAAGGCTGTTATTATAGATCTTAGCTTTAAGTGGAGCATGTGTTAAAACCATTTATGGTGAACAAAGCAACTGTTTTAGGTTAGTGATTTGGCTTGTGGTGGAGTAGACGTCACTCTGACTGTCCTTCTGTGCAGCTTCCTCACTTCTGGTTATTAAATGTTTTGTTTTAAAATAAAACATGTCCTTAAATAAAGACATGCATCTTGCTTTGAACAGAATCTGTATTTCTTTGTGTTTGACAAATGTAGGTCAAACACAAGTAAATACACATAAAAAATGTACTTCTCCTGTCTTTTTTACTTTTTTCTGCAGTAATTTAGCCAGTAAATGCAACATGATCTGGATACTGTCCAGTTCACAGGTTTGCTGTGTGCATAGCACATTGAATTACCAAAACACCTCTGAACAGCGTGTTAATATTGAAAAGCTTCAGCTCCACAGAGCAGTAAACGTGGCTTCTTCAGTTTAAATAACATTTATTATCAGCATAGAATTTTATGGAAAAGTGAACTGTGAGTAGCTGAGTTTTAGAGTCCTATCAAACCCACGATACCTTCAGTATATAGTGGTGGGGGCTGATGAAGAGGTAGGCAGAGATTGCACCTTATGCTCTTAACTGCATGACTGCACCCAACTATAGTCTAACACGATCCAATTTGCATCTGTCGTTGGTCCAGTGAAATGCCAACTTTTAACTCACGTAATGCTCTGAGTGATAAATCAAAGTTTAATGATGTTTCTTGAACAGCTCCTCCAGATAGGATTCAATATGAGGAGAAGCAATTCAATGTTGCTAACAGGTGGATGCAAAGAGGCACTGCTATAAATCTTAAAATTGTGGTTGGGTTTTTAATTAAAGGATTAAAAAAGGAGAAAAATGAGATTTTCCACACTGATAAACCAAAAATAAACAAGCAGAAAGATATATGTAAAGTAATAAATCATTTGCTGCCCATTCAGAATGAGAGAAGAGAGAAAGAGAGACCATAAAACTTTAAATTTATATTCTTAATGAGTTTTAGTACTTGGTATTACAATTCAGCCTCTGGGAAAAATATCTATTCATTGTATTTTGAACAGCAATCCAAACTTATGGAGTCTTCAGTTTTTTTTCTGACATATTTTAGGTTTCTGAAAATGTAAGTTTTGAAGAAAAGTGTGGAAATATTGCAAACTGTCACAAAGTGAAGTTGAACAAGCAGCCAAACAGGAAAGAGTTCATTTAACCTAACAGTAACCCTTAAATGCTGCAGGTCACAAACCTACAGACTGCAACATAACAGGAGCGTTACAGTTTAAATTCAACTCAACACAAACTGGAAGTGACCCGACAGAGACTAAAGCAAACAGAGCAGAATATTTTCTGAGAGGACTAAAAGTGGTAAGTCACTGAGCTGTGACTGCTGGGAGACTACTTGGTGAAAAATGATCCCTCAGAACAACTGCAAGAAAAAATGTGACTTTCCAGCTGCAGTCTCAATGGACTCTGAGTGTTTGTGACCAAGTGACCAGTGAACCGTACGGCATCATTTGAAGCAGACAGTTTTTGAAAATTAGGATTTATTTTTGTGTGCATGGCTTGCAAAACTGCATTCTTGGCCGTGCACATTATTTTTTTAATCCACCATGGCTCAATTTGTTCCCACATCCATGTTTGTGTTTTAATCAACTGAAGTACATGTTTGTAATGAAAATAGACCAATTTGGACTCGTTTTTTAATATTTATCATCAGCGTGCTTTTTAGACCGGGCCTTGGATATTTTCTGTCAGACGGCTTTGGGACTCCATGATGACTTTGTGACTTTATTTGAGAAAAAATTGTTGCACAAGTTTGTGGAATATGTTCAAAACTTAAGTGTTGGGACTGAGAGCCTCTGCAACTCACGTAAGGAGGTTGAGAGCCTCATGAAAGACGCAAGATAATCGAGAGACTCGTCACAGTCCAGTGAGACACTGAGCAGGTGAGTGTCGTTTAGCAAACAGAAATCAGGTAGAAGTGAACACAGCAACAACTTTACAAAATAAAACAGGACGTAAGGCTCAACACAGAACATAGAACCAGCGTTAAAAGTAAAAACACAAAACAGGAGTAAACAAAAATAGGGACCATTGTAAAACTCTGACTAAACCAAGAAATATTAAGAGCTGCTCAGATCCTGTAGATTATACGGGAATTTCTTTATTACTAGACCAGGATCAACTTGGTCTCATAATAAAATGTGAAAAAAACTATTTATGCCGGAGGTTTCTTCTTTTGGTTTATGACATTAAAAGGTGCTGGAGCACCTTTCTAAATCTCATAAACAATCTTGTCTTATCTTCTGAATAATAAAAATTGAGGTCTTATTTAAACCTGAGGTGGGACTTGAAAGCATTTCAACTTTTTCAGTCTTACAGACTGAAAAAAACAAAAAACAAGTTTATATATATGTTCTAAACAAAATCGTAAAACCCAACATTAAATCTGCACTTCTGTGAAACAAAATGAGTATTTTCTTTGCCTGAGGAAGACAGCCTTTTCTTTAACCTCCAGATAACATTTCTTTCCTGTGTTAGACTGGCATGATTGCATGAAAATGTTGCTAAGAAAAAAGGCTGTATCTGAAAGAAAAAGAATTTCTCCAACTGCATTTCTTGCAGTAATTTCTGAGAGTTCTGGCATCAACCTATGAGCATGACTGTAGTAAAGGTTTTTTGTTTTCCACTCGTTCCTAAGCTGCCCGCATATATAAAACCACAGAGAGCTTCTCTTTGGGGCACAAACAGAAATTAAACAGGTTTTTTTTAACAACATTACTCATTAACTCTCAATAATAACACCAGTCTGTTTCTTTTTCCTTCAGCACGTAGCCAGCTCCCACATCCTCACATAAATGTGCACTCTGTCTTATTTTCAAGCTGCCATTAAGCTGCAAACTCATTTTTTAGACAAAACAAACATCTGATTGGTACCTTCATCAGCCAATCTGCTCTCATGTCACTGATGGAGTTTTTTCCCCTCAGAATGTTGCTCTGTAACATAAGCTAGTCTGTCTTATGTTTTCACTTCAAACAAAGCTATTAATCACAGTAATCGCCCTCAATTAACCCCCTCTACCAGATGCTAGCTCTCCATGTCATACCAGTAACTGTTCACTCAGTCGCTCATGCAGTCACCTCTGCCAAACAGGTGATGAATCACCACCACAACGCAATCTGCGCCAACGGCTAATTCACCTAATATCACCGCTTCAGATGACAAAACATTAGCCGGAGGGAAACAGTGGAAGCAACCACAGGGGGGACGGTAAAGATCAGCAGCACAAAGGGGCGGAAATGTGTGAATAGAACTGTGTTAGTGCACATGCACAAGACTTTTTTTTAATATCTGCTTGCTGTATTTAGGAAGACATGGAGTCCTGAGGGCACAGAAACAGAAAAGAAAGAACTTCAGTTTCAAAATGAGTCCAAGCATATATTTCTCATTTCTCACAAAATGAGTTTTATATGTTTTTAAGAAATCCAAAGCAAGACAAAACAGAAAAAATGTAAACACACAGAAAACAGGGGCTTAATCTTCTCTACTTTAGGTAGGTAAAGACTTTAATGATTATATTTGTAATTTGGTATGATAAAATTGTAAAATGTATTTTTTAATTGCTATAAAGCAGATGTAAAACATACTGATAACAACAAGTGTTTCAACAGCTGTTAGACTATTTCTGTCCTTGTATAACTCTGTTTTTTTTTTTTTTCCTTGTGGAACAAAAAATGTAATTAGCAGTCATTTTAAATTTAATTCAACATAGAAAATGATCTCAGTACCCCAAAGATTATGCTTCATGACCCACATTGCAGCTTTGGGACCACTGCTGTATTTAGACCAAAGCAAAACAAAACTATTTTTTAATTCACTAAATAACCTTTTACTTGAAGGAAACCAAAGCAGACCTAAAATAAATCTAAAAAACTGTTTTCAGCACATTGTTTTAGTGCATCGCATGATGCATTTGGGAAACTTGCTTTTAAAGATCAAACATTCAATCATTCAAGGAGTTTATTGTCTCCTTGTTAACATTTGACAGACTATTTTTATTTGATCTCATCCACATTTTGGGCTTTTTGTCATTAAAATATGTTCTCTGTTTCTTTTTAATATTTTCACATGAAAAGAAACTGGTGTGAATGGGTTTGATCACCACTTAGAAAAACTCATCCATACAGAAGCTCATGGAATTTCATTTTAGTTGTTTTTATTCTGTTTTAAAATAAAAGATGAATTCTGAAGTATCTACTTCAAAAAACCCTTTTGGATGTTAGCCATGTTACAGTACCAGCTGTGTTCAGTTTTATTTTTGTCCCACTGCTCAGAAAATCTTGATATCCAAGACAGAAGAGCATTTCTTCAAACCCAGCTTGTGTTTTAGCCGTGCACACGCTGGATCAGCACCGTGCTGTTGACAGCAAGGAGAACGAGCGCAGATCTAATCAGGCACACTTGTAGCAGTCACCGGGTGATATCTGTGTTGCCGTGTGTTGTCTTTCTGCATCAAACACAAACTGGAATTTAAAGACTGGAATCTGAAATGGATGGATGAAACGCTGGGACTAATTGTGCTGCAACAGACCCAGAAAGGAGAATAAACTAGAAAACAAGCTGCTTATAATGTAATCATTATAATGATTTAAGTGAAAGCAAAAACAAATAAATAAGTTAGAAAAACAAACCTTATTCCCTCATCACCATCTATGTTCACATTTTATTTATTCAAGTATTATCTTATGAAAGTATCTTGTATGTGTTAAACCCTCTCTTATGACAGCAGTATTTTATATTAATGTGTAATCAATACATTCAGTAAACTGACATTAATTGCACTCAATACGTAAAAAATGACTCAAATAAAAATACAACTGGGAAACCTCCCTGATTATTAGAAGAATAGATTTTATTCCTTTTCTTTACCTTTTTTCACCCAAAAAGGATACCTTAAAGTACATTTTATGCTGATGAAAAGTGAGTACCTTAAAATTCCTTTTTTGTCCACCTTACGTCCAGATATACGACAGCATTAGGACAGTCACATTTATTAACAAGTCAAAGTTTGCTGAAATTTAACTACAATGTCAGCTTGGATAAAGAGCAGGGTGAAGAATTTGCATAACTAAGCTTAATATTATCAGGAAAATTTCAAATATTTAGCATAACTACATTATTAACCAGGAGATTGTCTTTTATTGTTTTATAATTAGAATTTTAACCTTTCATGGTGAGTCCTTGTCCGATGAAGCAGCTTTAAATTGAATTAAAAATCTGGACCAACGAGTAAAAGTGAGACACGCTCATGGGATTTAGAATAGTGAATCTGGAATAGTGCTGAATAATACAGTTCTGAATGTGCATTCCAAAGATAACTGTTTCAGGGGAGAGCTGCAGCTTTAAGTCTGTTTCAGAATATATTCAGTGTTTCGTGAACTGATGTAAATTCAAGGTGTCCTAAATTGGCTTCAAATTGAACTGTGTGGTCACCAGTGTTTTCTTACAATCCATCAAACTGATGGGTCAAACAAAAAAACATAAAAAAGTCTTCAGTTTACCAGAAACACTACACTCATTGCAGATTAAAAGCTTTTTCACAGACAGTGGTTTTACAGGAGGAGGTAAAGGGGAAGAAACAGCAGAAGATGGAGCTACGTTAGACTGAGAGGCACAGCGGTGTTTTTCTCCACTTTGTAACTAGTTATTACAGAAGGAGCTATAAAGTCCTAAAGACCCACTTTGACCATCATTTATCAGTCATCAGAGGAGGAGGGAACCCCTTCCTTTTCTCTGTGAATTTCTACTTGGAGAAAGTATACGTTTCCAAAAACTAAATCAGCCAATATTGAGCCGCTGACAGGAGTGAATGATGAGTAAATAAACTGTGAACATAAACTCAATCTGCTGAAAAACTGACAGACAGATAAATAAAAAGTGATGGTGTTAAAAATATGGTGGTTTGAAGATTAGTGAGCAGTATAGTTTGTGGGTGAACGAGTAGCAAATGTGGGAATGGCATGGATGGATATGAATGGCAGATGGTTCAACAGCCAGGAAGCATCTAAAGCTAAGATCAGACTGCATCACATGTGTTTTATTTGCATTTCATCTGATATTTTTTTTCCCTTTTTAGTCACATTTTCAACGAGTAGCAGGTGAAGTTTATGCAAAGGCCTGATTTTACTTCTTGTGATCTTAAGATTATTAACCTTTACATTCATGTCCATCTGAACAGATCTGATCACCACCGAAGCAAACCAGCTGAATGTGTCCAGACACCTGTTCAGGATTTTTATTCTGCAAGTTTTTTTTAAGCTTTCAAAGCAAATCTAAAGGGGGTTGGCCCCAAAATTGATCTCAAAATTGCTGTACGAATTAAATATCTCATTTGATCAAACCTGGGGACGTTTTAGTGTCCCACAGGAGAAAGTTTGGATGGATGGATGGATGGATGGATGGATGGATGGATGGATGGATGGATGGATGGATGGATGGATGGATATTCTCTGTTTAAACAAGCCTCTGGGCATCTCACATAAACAAAATAAATAAATAAAAATAAAATGAAATACAATAAAACCTTTCAGAGACAATGATAAATAATTAGAAATATGACAGTTGTTTAGTAGAACACTGATAATTACTGATGCCATGATTAACATGTATAAAAGTTAAAAAAAAGCAGACAAAGACTCTTTTGACGAAGCCAAAACGACATCATGGAAAGAAATCAAATAAAGGGATGGAGACAGCAGGGCTGCTGATTGTCAGACTGTGTGTCAGACCTGACGCCTGCACTTCTTCCCCTTTTTCTTCTCTGTCTTCCCACAATCTGCCCATCACTCCTCCATCTCAGACACATGTCTGCTTTCTCCCAGATACAACAATCCTCCTTTTTGTGTTAGGAAAACATGTTCGGCTCAGCAGTGAGAAGTACTAATGTCTACTTTCCAAGCTTTTCGATATTTGTTGAGATTAGCTGATAGATCACCAATTAGAAATGACTTGACCAACCCACAGGCCTGAAACCATGCAGCAAAAGCACATGGATAATTGATCTTGATAGATAATTGTTCTCATTTTGGTCTGCTGAAAAAGAATACAAACAAGATTAGATAATCTGGAATATCTCACTTTAAACAAAACATGTATGTTTTCTGTTGCCTGGAGACAACGCTGTTTATAAAACAAATTATGTAGTCTTCTTTTTTTTCCCTCCAATTTGTACAATGAGTCTCTCTAAGCTGTTAGTAAAAAAAGAAAGTAGGACAGATGACGAAAATGTTCAAAATGCACCTTAAAAAGTAATCCAAATTACAACTGTAAATAAGTGTATTGCTCAGGAAGAATTAGGGCCTGAACGTGTGAGAGGAGGTGTATTTTTGAGAAAGATGTGTGTCAGAGGAACCCTGCAGAAGCTTCCGGCTGTTACTCAGAAGTGATGGATGACGGTGAGTTTGTTTGTCACATGTCTCCTGCAGGTTCCTGCAAAGCAAATGTGCCGTGAATGCACATTACTCCAAAAAACACTTACATTCATGCACAAACACAGGTTTACCACTGTATCATTTAGGCTAAAGTTAGTGTTTCCCACACACATGCACACTGTCTGTCCAGCTGTGTCAACAGGTGAGCATTTATTTAGTTATGAGTTGGTGTTTGACTTTGTGGCAGCAGCTACACAGGGTCTGTGTGTAAATCTGTGTGTAAATGTGGGCCTTTGTGACGATAGGATTAATGACTGTAATTAATGATCCTGCTCCAACGGCAGTACGTCATGTTTTGTCACCACCTCCTCATATTTAGTCTAAACACACCCCATATAACTAATCACTTCAGAGGGCCTGCAGATCAAAGTATGCATGTTGAATATTGTTACCGTGTGTGAGTTTGTGGTTTAAAATAGGCACCTCTTTGAGTGTACTTGTGTACGTGTGTGTAATATTTTGAGTGTGTTTGTGAGTGCGTGTGAAAGTGAGGGACGCAGAGAGAGATGTGGATCTGAGCTCTTGACATCTGTCGTTTTCAAAAGCTTCACAGCAGCCAGCAGGGACTGAATGATAATCCATGTGAGACAAATCGGGTCACTGAAAAGAGAGGAAAAAATAGAGGATGAAGACAACATCTCTCAGTTGTTTTCACCTAAATGGGTCAATCAGATATGCAAATATATATATATATATGTATATATATATATATATATATATATATATATATATATATATATATATATATATATATATATATTTGTTTTCCTAATTGGTAATGCCTGCAATATTTCTTAGAAAAAAAATTTAAAAAACTGTTTTTTCCCTCCCTTGGGATAAATTTGCTCTGAACTCTTTCCTGTAGCCTGAAATAAACACAGCCACAAACTAGTACAAGGTAATGTAAATAATTCAGTGTAATACAACACACAGCACCTGTAATGCTAATTTTAAATTATGGGCTGTAGCTGTTTGTGGGTAAATTATCTGCCTGTGATTTATGCTCCCAAATTGCTTTTTACATGTTGAGCTTTTCATTCCAATGAAAACAGTGTGAAACTCCACCCAAACTTTTAATACAAAAATATGTTTTATAAGTTTTATGAACAGGCTCATTTGTCTTATTTCTTCAGACACATAAAACACAAACAAAACAACAACAACAACAATGATATCAGCATCTCAGAGCAGATTGTAACCATGTTTGATTCATGGCCAAATGATGTTGGGTTAAAGGCTTCTGGGTTCAAAACAAGGTACAAAAATAAATTTAAGTTTGAATGTGGTTGATTTAGTTGTTTAGTTGGATACAGACATTTACATTTAGGACCAGAAGTACTGAAAGATTCAAGAGCTTTCACTGACTATCATTGTACTTACACACACACACACACACACACACACACACACACTGATGATCCGGAGGAGATGTGATGAATGTGTCCCCACTTTTCCAGAGAGATTTGCACAGAGATACAGTATATTCTCTGAGGACATGGATCCAACAAGCTGTCACATTACTGGGTTCAAGCCTTTCATAGGAGATAAAAAATTCAATGGAAATGTTTGCATTATGGGTAAAGAAAAAGTGATAAAAAACTCTTTCAAAAAGCCCCTCAAGCCCCCAAATCTATTAAAAAACCCAAACTGTTGTGTCAATGTTTAAAATCTGCTCAGGGAATCAAACGCTGAGCAAAGAAAGTGGTGCACAGTTGGTACATTTGTTGAGTGTTAGTAATTCTTTAGCATTTAACACGCAGAGTGCACTGTACACTTGTAAATTAGACTTTCAGACTACTTTGACCAACCTCATATGTGCCCTTTAACAGGTGTGTTTTTATCATCCACATAATCTCATTGAACGCCCCTGTTTGTTATAATTGATAATTTTTACAGCCCTGAGGTATTTCTCTGCACTCCACCCCAGTTTCTTCGTCTCTGCAGTCCTCTGTCCCGTCTTGATCCGTGTGTCCTTGCTGTCTTTGGAGGCTGAGGGCTGACATGCCTGAACAAAGAAGGCCTCTGCAGCTGAATGTGTGGATAAAGTGGAGGTCATCTCTGTCTGTGTAACTAAATCTCGGTGTTTGGATGGCGAGGAGTGACAGACAGCATGATGAACAGTGATCCCAGAAAAGAATGAAGGAAGGTGAAAGACTTGGAAGCACTCTTTTTTCTTCTTAGTATTTTTTTTTCTTCTCCCTGGTGGTTAAAACAACTAAATTATCATTCTGTATCAAATTCATTCTCAAAAACAATTTCATTGAAATGTGTGCTGGATTTATGGGGTCAAGGCCAAAACAGGGAGTTTTTATAGGAATTACATTTTTATTTAAAAAAGTAGAGAAACAAAGCATTACAGCACTGAATATATTCATCATTCTTCTTCTTTTCTTTAGGCTGTTCCCTTTCCAGGGCTCTTCACATTGAGTCCTCCTCCTCCATCTAACTCTGTCTTCTGTGTCCTCTGTCCTCTGCCCTCAGTCCAACTCCCTCCATGTCCTCTCTAACTGCATCCATATGTCTCCTCTTTGTCTTTTTCCTGGCAGCTGCATCTCTAACATCCTTCTACCATCATTAGCAATAAATAACATATCTAAACAAGTCAAATATTTGGACAATTCTCCAGTGAAACAAGTGTGTCCAAACCTGTGATTGATACTTTTCTTCACACATTTGTTTCTACACCATCCCAGCCCCATTGCCTGTCAGTGTCTCCTGTTTCTTTTTGCATTTTACACTCTGCTGCTCTGTGGCACACAGTCACAGAGACATCTTAGCACAGATGCACCATGTGGGCTGTCCTGGACCCCTCGCTCTATGGCTCTGCTGTGACAGGCCTGTTCTTGAGCTGCCATGATCAGAGCTTTAATCTAAAGTTTTCATCAGCGAACACAACACGAGGCTGATTTTCAGAGCTTCTATTCCATATACTCCATGCACTATTGGTCACAGAGCAGAAGTCTTCTGTGACTGATGTTGCAGCCGATAAGGTACAAACTACTGAAAGCGATTCGCCAGAACCCAGAAATGGTTAAACAAACAAATGTCTGAGATAACTGAGAAGCTGCACCAGCTTTTTGACAGAACATTACTTCAAAAATTCCTTTAACCTACTCACAATTTGAAAAAAATGAAAACAAAAAAATGGTTAAACTTGGACTGAAACAGTTTGGACTCATGACTTTTACATTTCTAGAATCCTTGCATTAAGTCACTGTTGGCTTCTTAAATTATTGGTTAATAAACAACTCAGAAGTTTGGTAGTCATGTGTCTTTCTCTGGGAAAAGCGTTCTCAATCCAAGAACCACCATGTGAGTGCATATGATGTAGTTACACCACCCTGGCAGCTGCTGGAGTGTGATTGAATGTAATCAGTTAAAGATGGAGCCTATTAGAAAACATAATGTGATTGGAGCAAAGCACTCTGCATATAAACAGCCTTTACTGATGTTGTTTTTTTTAGTGCATACATCTCACCTCTGCAAGCACTTTATTTTCTGACACATTGCCACACTACAGACACACACATTAACACCTGCCCGCGCACGCACACACACATTTTTAACAGGAGAGCTGTAAAAGGATGGACTGTCGAGAGCCTTCCAGCTGAAACCTGTGATGATGGGTTGTTGGCAGCAGCTGCTGGCTGAGTACCAGCTCGCTGTGTAAAGCCATGTAAGCTCTCCAGGTGTGTGTGTGTACACGCAGAACATTCATGTGTGTATATGTGACTGTGGGAAGCTATATATTGTACCTGTTCTCCATCTCTCCACTGGAAAATGCCAGTCAGCAGTCCAGCTGCTGTGGGAGAGCAGAAGGGGAGCGTTTAACCAACAAACTGCTCCTCCTCTCATTTCACTCACTTAAAAGAACATAAAAAAACAGCACTTAGTCTACCTGATGTTTCTGAGGATCCATCAGAACAACAGTGGAGATATAAGTTCATCTTTTTATATATTTTCCAGTTTGTGTTCAGAAAAGGTGGGACCCAGCTGTGAAAGAGACAGTTTGCAGATGAGTCAGTGTTTTATGATGCCAGGTCTGATCTTTGGAAAAAGGTTCTGCATCAGTCTGGACGAGCGTGTGAAGATGATAGATTAGAGCAACGGCCAACCTTTGTGTTGAGCTGGAGATTAGCAGGACCCTCCAATGATCAATCGAAAGGCTCTCATGGCTCTGAAGCTCAAACGTAAACCAGCATTTCAAAGAAGCAAAGAAAATACATCTCAAAACTATATTTCTGGGTGCAAAAAACAAACTAAATAAAATAATAATAAAGGCCTAGCATTTCTTAAAGGAATTGCTTTTGCCTTTCTGCTCAGTTCAGCTCAGCATGTGGCCGTCTTAAATTGGGTTGATTTTAAAAGTTAATCAGTTGTAGATTACTTCCAGAAAGTTTCAATACAATTTGTCCAGTGGTTCATAAGATGATTTGCTAACAGACAGAACAAACACAAGCACACACACAAACACAGACATGAACAAAAACCTTGTTGCTTTTTGCCCTTGCCAGCAGGTGACAAAAAGATATTGATAGCTTAGAAACTGTTATTAAAGAAAAATGCTTCTTTTTTTGTTTTCAAGAAGAAATCCAACATATTTTTCTCAATAAACATATAGTATAAGATTAATTTTTCCAATAAATTGTTGTTTTCTGCATGTTTTTAGTTTCTTTATGAGAAACAAGTCTCTTTTTTAAAGGCTTCAGCACCACTGACCTTTATTGTGAAAGGGCCTCAACACAGTAGCTCTGTCTGTCTGGATTTAATAAGCTCATCAATCTCTATCTGCTCTCCTCCACAGCTAAATCCAAATAATAAATAAATGTGTTGCCATTTGTCACAGTACAGACAGACACTCATATATTTTAAACTCTGGGTTTACCTGTGCACCTCTTTTTGTTTCATCTCATTTTGACTTTCAAGTTTGAAACATTTTGAGACTCGAAACTTCTGAAAGGTGGAAAACATTAAAGAAACAACGGTGGAGTTGGAAGGTGACGTGATGAGATCAAGGAGGCCGAGTGAAAAGGAAAAATGAAAGGTGGATCAGCGTTACTGGCTGATGTAATGACTGAACGTCGTGATGATGAAACAATATCCTAAAGTCACTCAATAAAAGCAGCAAACGATGATTCAAACAGGCTCTGATAGCACCTGTCCTTCAGGTATTTCAGCTGCAGCCATAGGACATTTCTTCTGCAACATTTTATTTATTTAAACAAATATATTTTTATTTTGAGAAGGATCACATTGGAATTTTTTGTTTGTTTGTTTTGTTGGTGATTTAATACAAACTCAAAATCTCCACAGTGGTAAAGATCAGGAGTAAAATTGTCATCTTTTATTCATTTATTCTGGTTAACCCCAACTCGATGGAGTAATCCTTTTTATTTGATAAGATTTTGTGCACAATAACACATCCTTGAGTCAGATTACAGGCAAAATGAGGACAAGATTAATCAACTCTCAACTACAGAAAAAAATGTTTTTTTGCAAAACTGTTCTTTCAGATTGAACTCATTTAAGACATTTCCACACACTCTGCGGAATAAATTAAACTTTAATTAAAAAATAAGCACATCAGATAGACACTTTTTCCCCTTTTCTTCTAGTCTTCATATCAGACTCGAGTATTTAATAAAAAGCACTCCAATATTTGAAAGAATTTACTATAAATTTAGTTTAACAGTCATGAAGAATATTATAAATAAACAAATCCTTATGAACTTTACTTGAACTGATTAATCGTGTGCTCATACGAATGTTACAGGCGAGTGAAGCATCTTTGGGTTTAGAAAGTGTCTTCTCTTGTGTCGAGCGTCACCAAACACTGAACCGCTGCAGCAACCTGAACCCTCTTTTGTTGCTCGGGGTAAAGTGGTAGTTGTTGACAGATTTGACACCTAGCCTGCCAACAGGTGAGAATGGAAGACAACTGCAGCAATTTATCTCTGATTTCTCAAACCTTTGGGGGAAAAATATATATATATATCACTTGGACTGGTGAACTTTTCGAATAAAAAAATTGCTGTAAAGGTTATTCTAAATATGAACGTATGAGTGTGAAGGATCTATCATTAACAGCTCATTTGAATCTTACTGGTTAGGGTCACATTAACACTGTTTGTGACTTTTCTTGCATTAATAACACGAAGAAAATGAAGCTTTGAGTGATCGTAGCCACCTTCACACCTTGTGTGCCGAAGCACACTCAGAGATCATCATCACCACGCTGAACCTGCCAGTTTACAGATATATATGCTCTGTATTAAGTTTCCTAATTGATGACTTGACGTATTTATTATCCTCACATATCAAGGCTAGTTCATTTACTTTGTTGTCTGTGTGCCCAGTGATTAAGTGCTTCTCTTCACTTTCAGTGAGATGAAAATCTCTTTACTTCATGTGACTCCACAGGGTTTATAAGAAATGTGTTGTTTAGTAAAAGCAGTGAATTTTGCATGCCATGAGAACGTTTAATAAGCCAGCTGAGCTCCTAAAATATATATTTTTTAAAGTTATGTGCCTTTCCAACTTTAAGTTTTAGTTACTTTGGAATTGTTCGATTTCCTCTCTGAAGTGATGTTATCTTCTGAGCTCTTGTTCCGCTGCCGTGAGCTCCTTTCACTCGAGGGGAGTGAACGACTGCCAAGCCGTGTCAAAGCCAGATCTTTTTTCCAAACAAAGTGACCACTTTGGTCTGGAATTTGACATGACTGATAACCTCGCTGCTCTCTCCAAAAACAACCTCTCTTTTCAGGAGATGTGAGCTGTGGACACTTTGGTTTGTGTTATTATCCCTCCGGCTACACGGGCTTAATGATGCAAACCAGTGAGGCTGAAAACATCACAGGAGTAAATCAGGAACACCAGCAAAATTATGCAACATGTTGATTTTACCATTTCAGGCTCAAACTGTATTATTTTAGGTGCAGGTGTTAAAAAAGTTCCAGCCATAAAACTTGATTAGTCCTTTTAGTTTATAGCTCCCATTACCAAAAGCTGAAAACAGCCATGATTGAAAATATTTTTTAAGTTATTTTTGAGATTACAGGTTAAATATCTTGTTCTAGCAAACAATGTTTGTTATGTTCTGAAAAAAAAAAGATTTATGAGTCCAAAATTTTGTAATCATAAGAAACCAAATGGTTTTCTCTCATCACATATCAGGAATGTCATGCCAGCAGGTGATATCCTGACAACCAGTGATATAATTGGGATTTATTTTGACTTTTTTATTTATTTTTTTAATATATTCCGTCTCTCTAACAGTCAGGACAGTATCCTTGAAAGCTGAAATCAAGTGTATTCAAATGAAGCAGACGTTTTTCCACAAGTATCCTGTGACCTTGAAGCACTAAAACGAAGAATTGTGGGAAAACATGCGAGAAAGATATTTTGATATATGTCTGCTTGTGGTCAAAAAGACCACAAAAATCCCGTTAGATGCTTAGCCTTGTACAATGTTTTTGGGCGGAGGTTAAATAAACTTAAACAGCTCAGGGAAAATATTGTTCCACCACACAGATTGGTAAAAAAAAAACTACAAGAGGGAGCCACAAAGTAAAATATATTGTTATACTGAGAACGACATGAACCCCTTTTACTACGACTATAAAAATATAACAGAATGTCACAGTGAAAGCTGTTGTTGCAAGTAATTATGGGACAATATCTCTTTTCTTTTCATAAAAATTCAGTGCTTCCATATGTTTAGAGGAGAAAAGAATAGAAGGACAGAAGCTTCTCTTCTTTCCTTTTTAAATAATTTCTTATTTTTGATGCCATTCAGGTCTTTGAGGCTTATTTCACTCAGTTACCTTCTAAAGTAAAATACTATTAGTTTGTATCCTTTTACTAAATTTGCCTTTGGGTCCTCAGGCTTTTCTGACTCAGGTCTGATTGGGAACATTGTTTGGTGATTTCAGCTGATCATTGAGCTTTATATTTATTATTTTTTAATAATCATTGATTCATGATTTACTGTTTGCAGTATTTCTGAATTAAAAATAAGAACTTCCAACTGTGTACACTGTATTTATTACTGGGGGACTGTCATGAAGTTTACAGAATGTCTGTTGTTTTGACATGAAATATTGTAAATTGGTTTCTAACAGCTTGTTCTCCCAGTAATTTAGCCAAAAAAACAATCGTTCTTCACTGTGAAATTTAAAGTGATCAAAAAAGTATACCTTAATGTTATCTACATTGTCATTCACAGTGAAACCACAGCTGTAATTCCCCATAAATTCAACACTTTTTTTCCTTACACAGCTTCACATATGTTTTTAAAACTCTTATGAAATATATCTGGTTGATCAACATCCATGGATTGTTTGTGTGTGTGTGTGTGTGTGTGTGTGTGTGTGTGTGTGTGTGTGTGTGTAAGTTTAAAGTACCTATAAACAGGAATGCAGCCATTTCAAGTCATAAAATGAGATATAAATATATGCCTTAAAACTATGAAGGGTTGCAGAATAAATGTAACTGTTCGTAAAAGAAAGACACGTTTTAAACCAGATAAATTAACCTCGATACCAAAATCACAGGCAAAGTAAAAATAAATAAGAAGCAAAGTTCTCGATTATCATCATATCATGCACACGTACATTTCCTAAGAAAAACATGATTCATTGTTAAAATTAAACCTGTTGAAATATGAGAATTGGTCATTATTTGTGTGACAAAGCCAACACAAATGCAGACGTCAATAACATACAAGTAACTGAGAAAACTCGAATAACAGTGAATAACAGTGTGTTGATGTCTTATTTTCCAATGAGAGTAAAGAAAATGTTACTTTCTGTCCTTTTCGTTGGGAATATTTGTCACGTACACTTGTCGAATCACTGCCAATGTCTCAAAGGATTTCTTAGAAAAAAAAAGGAAAAAGTTGACATTGAGAGGTTAGCCTATCAGTGGGAGTGTGACAGAAAGAGAACGTGTCTTGAAGTTGGAAACAGATGACTAGAGTGAAACATAGATTGTGACACAGAGAATATGGTGCTCCTCAGTCTACAAGTAAAAGCTGTAAGAGGTTGACACAATCAGCATGAGTGCAGCAACAGGTGGAGAAGAGAAGAAAAAATACAGGCCAATAACAAAGACAGCTTGCATGTCTTTGATACAACTGGCAGGGATTAAAGAAAATAAAGATGAATGAAGCCACTGAGCCTAACATGTGAATCCAGTGAAAACAGCTTTAAAACGTGATACCACTGAGAACTTAAAGTGGGCAGATCGATTCAGATATTGATATTTTTACATGATATACAGTCTTGTGATATGTGTGGACAGCTACGTGTTACTCTGACAACAACACCGCTCAAAAAAGGAAAAAACATTACAAACAAAACTTAAGGTTGGAAAAGATTTGTTCTACAGGAATAGTTTTAAAACTGAAAATGTATGCAGAAAACCTTAAATCATCAAATCAACCAAATAATAACTAACAGTTATGTATTGGATTAACATTCTGATGATGCACTGAGCTCATTCTGCAGAGCTTGACTTGATAAAAACTCTAGAAAAGGCGTGAGAACTGCAGGAGTTCACTTATTGAACCAGGTTAGAGCCACTGCTGAAGTCCTGCAATGTTCGGGTCTTTTCTGAGGTTAAACCATGTTGTTTTGACTGTGGTGCCATCAGCAGTTGGGTCCATCCCAGTTTGTACTGCAGCTATATCTGCTGCACTCCGTCTTTTACCTGAGAAAGTTTCTTTTGTTGAGACAAAACAGAAGATTACAGACTAGACCGGTGGTGACATGGAGCTGCCATCTGATGGGAAGACAGCTTTCCCAGGACCACGATGTCTCCAGGGAGCTCCAGACACCTACATGGCTTTCCAAACACACCAGAAAGTACACCTGTGTGTTTGTGTTTGTAACAAAACAAGAGATTTGTTGTTTCCAGAGCAAGGTGGATAAACAGACGGCCCACAATGAAGAGGATTCTGCACCAAAAAAAAAAATTTGACTTTTGTAACACTATTCGCTTTAAAGAGAGGAGAGCAGAAATCCATAATCAGATAAGTAAACAACAAATGTATTTCTGCTATGGGGGTCAAAAAAACAGAAAAAAAAGATCAGATTAAAAGCTGAGATAAATTATTATCACAGTACGTGAGCAGACAAAGGGGTGAGATGGACGGGGTTTTATCTGCTGTTAGATTAGTGTTCTGGTTGACATGGCAGCCACAGACACGGGGGTCCAAAGTCAAACCACAGAACCACTTTCTCACGGTCTTTACTGCAGGCAGAGCTCTCAGTCCTCCCTCAGAAACTTTATCAAATCTGAGAGTTTTAAACTTCTAAGCTTTTCATTAGTGTGCACAAATAGACATTTTTTTAATCATACTCCTAATTTTTGTTTCTAATATTGTCTGGGCTGGTGAATTCCCAGTGTAGGCATCTCTGGCAAGTTGCCTTCAAAACCGCTTTTCTGCTACAGAAAATTAATTTACATATTTATTAAGTGGAGCTTGATAGGAAATGTTACAGCTTTCTAAAAGTCTCGCTCATTGACACTCGATGCAAAGGTCAGCAAACATTAGCGTGGGCAAGTCTTGGTGGGGATTTCATCAAAGTTAAACAACTCAAACCAAATTTCCCCATTCTTACAAAAATATCCACGTCTTTATTGGCCGCCATGGAGACAATTATGTGACAGGAAAAAGTGTGCACTTTTAATTTGTTTCATGTCAAAGCAATGGTGGAGAAAAAAAAAGGCTGAATAATACATGACATGGTGTTTTAATTAGAAGGCGTTAAAGGGCACTTGATAATCAAAACAGAGTCTTGTTAGGAAAGGTCAGAGGCTGGGAGGAAGTCAGCTTTAAAGGAGGATAGCTAACATTAGGATCCTGAGAGCAGATGTCACTTCAGCTCATTGGGAGGCTCACTCTGTCTGTATTTTAGATCATTTCCTGTTAAGAGTCTAGATTTGAGATCATTTGTGGATCAAATAAAGATGGAGATGTTTTGGGTTTTTTTCTGTTAAGAGGTTTTGATGGTGCGATCAGAGCCTTCATCAAAGCCAGCCTCATTATAATTATCCATGTTCTTTGAAAAGACTTTCAGCTTGATGTTATTGTTGTTCAGACCTGTTTCTCTTTCATTTTTTAAAAATTGCATTATGATCTAAACATCATGATGCACAGAATACGTTAAACGAGGACTCAGCTGTTTTTAAAGTGAGCTGGTTGAAAGTTTTATTCCCTTTGCTTTCTTTTAGAAGATGCAGTCCACTGATACAAAAAAAACTGAGGAAAATGGAGTACCATTTAATTACATCTTGAGAATTTTACAGATCTATGCTCTCATTACCCCTCTCCTCTCTTTATTCAAGTATATCACCCCCTTCTGAGCCATTTTAAAGCTAAACAGTGCTAATAACCAAAGGATAACTGAGATTCGATCAACTTTTTTAACATACAGATGGTTTTAAACGCCTCCCCTTTACTGTCACATGTCAGAGGAAGAGAGTAGTTTACTGAAACCTTGTCATATTTGATCAAGTCACGCAATCTGTAGGAGTTTGTCTGGCAAGTAGAGTTTGAAGGAACTCTTGAACTGGCTTTTGACTGGTCTCTGCCTGAGGATCTCCAAAGATGCTTTGACGATAACGTAGTCGGACACTGTGACAGGAGCCAGGGAACAAAGCTTGACACCACAAGCCCTCCCATTACACACACTGCTCACCACAGGAGACACGTCACCAGCCTGCAACCAAATCTTCTGTCCGTTGTTTGAGTTATTACTTATCTTTCACACAGGGCCAATAAAGCATGAATCAGGTTATGAGACAGGAACCAGGAGCTGAGGATATTGAGCGGTTTTAAGCTGCCTGCATCTGGAAGAGGAAGCGTGCACACACACAGTTGTTTCTGAGAAGAACAGACGTGACAGAGTGAGGGAAGGATGGCTGCAGGAGCAGGACGATGAGAGGAAACAAACCTGCAGAGACAAAAAGTAAAACTTCAACCTCTGATAGATGTTTAACTCCTACGATCATCAGAGGACCTATCTTATGATGAGAAGGGACGGAGATATAGCCATTTTGGTGAAAACCTTGTGAATGACATTTTGCCCAGTCTCAGGTGATACTGTGAGACCCTAAGAGATGTGTTAGTGCTCAGAGAGTGCTACTAGCACATCAAACTGTAGCTCAGTATCTGTACAATTTATAGAATGATAGTAATTTTTGGTGTTGGGTAAGGTTTGTTAGCTGTGGCAGACATCTTGAACTGGGTTGACATCAAATGTTAAGTTCAATGATTACTTTTTGAGAGTTTTACTGAATTCTGTCCAAAGGTTCATGAGATGTTTTTTTCTACCAGACAGACAGTAATGATTTTAGCAATTAGTACTAAAGCTTGGCTGGAGATAGGCACCAGCTCCCCGCGACCCGGAAAGGAGAAGGGGGTAAAGAAAATGGATGGATGGACTAAAGTTTAAGGCACACCATATTTTAGCTCGATATCTGTAAAAAACTGACTGAGTTAAGGCCATTTTTGTGTTTAATAAGTTAACTCAGCTGTGGCAGCCATGTTGAATGAGGCTGATTCCAAATCTAACTAGTTATAAATGTAGATTCAATGATTACTTTTTAAGAGTTTTGCTAAAATCCGTCTAGTTGTTCATGACACATTTTGCTAACGCTACAGACAAACAAACACAAACGCAGACGTGGGAAAAACCATTATGGTTACTCCACCTTCAGCAGCAGGTGATAATCCACTGAGTCAGTATTTCTGGGTGAATGTAATGTTATTAATGTGTAATTTATGACAGAGGAAGTGAAGTGTGGTCTTCACCCTGTCAGATTTGAGACCTTATAGCTGAGTTTTTACGTAATTTGTTCATATTTCTCACGCATGAATTTGTGCAGTCACAGTCTCGTGCACACTCGGTACCCGTGTGTCAACGCCTGTGTTTGCAAAGCTTCATACGTACAGTTCTGGTGAGAGAACCGCCATCTGTCATTCTCTGAAAACATTAGGAAAGCTCACGCAGAACTCAGGATGGTTGCATTTTCACCCTGTCTGGACACATTCAGTCATCTGATGCCTGCTGACTACATTTTGAAAGGTTTGTTTGTTACAAGGGGGGAAAGAAATCAATAAAGTTTGAAAAAAAAACACTTTCAAATGGGATGAAAAGCATCTGCTTACTCTCCAAAAAACTGTCCTGTCTGAGCCTATGATTGGTGTTGAAATGTACATTTCATGGGCAAAGTACATTTATTCAACGGCTCGTCTTAAGTATAAAAGCTACTTTTCTTCAAGAGCCGTTTTTCCCCCGAGCTGCATCTCAGAGGAAACACTTTTTACTTTTCAATATTTATTCAAAATGTTTAGCTGTTTTCGTTTTCTACGATATATATATATATATTTTAAAACAAAATAATTGTAAAGTGTTATTGTACATTAAATAACCAAAGGGTTTATAGAAGTACAGCTGAATAATCAATCATAAACCTGAGAATATTTAAAAGCTGAGCATCAATAATGAGTGAAAATATCTGGCAGATTTATCCAAATTATAACTATCATTAGTTGTAATTATAACTTTATTCACACTTACTTTCTAATATACATCCTTCTTTTACACAATGACACATAAATAATAAATCACTGATTTTTCACTAAATATGTAAAGTCATATTTTCTTTAGTAACATCTATTTGTGTTTCTTGTCTTTAAAAAGCAGCTGAATTCTTGTCCTGACGCTGTTTATGTTTTTTGATGCATCTATTTCCTTAGTTTTTTGTTTTAAACGCTGATGTTTTTGTTCAGTTCAACAACATCACAACAAATTTGACATCATTCGAATAAATCTGTTTTCTGGTGAATACTTTTATTGCAGTATTCCTAACATTTTGAGATTTTTTAATTTTTATTTTATTGGCAAGTCATTAAGTATTAAACTGAAAATGTTTAATTAAAATATAATGAAAATAAAATTCATTATATATATATTTTTTTAAAATCTATTGAAAAGAAGCAATTAGGCTTAAATTGTAAAACTCAAATAGTTTTCAGCAACAAATCATAAAATCCACAAACGTCTCATTTTAGCATTAATCAGTGATCCGAATCCATGGCTGTTTTATTCCTCTGAGCCACTAATAAACATAATTATACAGATTTCATATTGACAAACAAAAAGCAGGAGCTGAAAGAATCAATTCACTGATGGAATAAAAAAAGGATTTAAATGATTGTGATTAGAAACGCCTGACAAGTTGAACCTAAATCTAAATCAAACCAAGATTTGTTGGATTACTGAGCACACATCAGGACAATATTAGCTGCAGTTTGAAACAACACCACTTCTTCCACACTCAGCAGGCAGGTTGTTCCAAAGACACTGGAGAAGTAATCCTAGATCTTTATGAACATAAACCTGCTTGTATCATTTTGTCTTTTTGTGGAATCGCTCACAGTTGAGACTTTTTGGACTTTGTGTTGGCCTTAAGATTTCCAGGTCTCCCATGTTCTCTTTTATGCTTAACATTGTTTTTATCTGCACTGAATGCATGTTTGGGGGTGAAAAATAATGTCAATCAGACTTTATGGTAGCAGTGCATGATGGGTATTCATCAACCCTGACCAACTCTCCAACTACATTTCCACATTATTGTTCTGCTCTTCGTCCCTTTGATAAACTATCAGATATTTCAGATTTTAAATCAGGACTGGGCAACCCTGGTCCTGGAGGGCCACCATCCTGCAGGTTTTACTTGTTCCTCTGCTCCAACACAGCTGATTAGAACCAGTGTGTCATTAACAGGCTTCTGCAGAACATGGAGAGGGAATCTAACCACTGAATCAGGTGTGTTGGAGCAGGGAAACAAGGAAAACATGCAGGATGGTGGCCCTCGAGGACCAGGACAGCCCAGAGCAACATGATGCCACTCTTCTGCATCCTGTTATGTTTCCATACATCGATGAGTTGACCGGCTGCAGGAATGACTCTTTTTCATTATCAAATTTGCAGATTCCTGGTTTAAAGACTAGCAGCACATGATGAAAGCCAAGTCTGCTGTTTTGGCTGAGAAATGTCTGCTGGTGTAGCAGAACTTGATCTTGTTTTCTTGTCTTGTATGACCTGAGACACAAACACAGAGGTGAGCTGTTTCTTGCCCATTTTAAGCCTCCTGACCAGACGTCTCTGTTTCTGTTACAAATAAACAAGACTACCATTAGCATCTGTTTGTTATCCTACAAATCACATGTAAACACTGAACCAGACGGATGTTTCGAAGGCATAAGATGGTTGAACAATATAAGGATTTACTGATGTTTTTATTTTATATTATTTTTTAAGTTAATTTTACATTGCTATTTGAGAAATATAAACAAATACAGTTTAGATGCGCACGTGTAGAAAGCGTGCCTCATGATCTGAGCGCGTGGCTCCACCGCGTGGTCGGGGCTTGCAACTGCAGCTTCCGTCTGTGTTTACTGTTGCTAGGCAACGCACATGCAACCAGGAAGTGAACAGCGGTCTGTTCGGCAAACCTCTCCACTGCTCTCTATCCTGCTCTTTTTTTCTCTCTCCCTCTAAACATGTCAAAAAAGGAGAACGTGGATTACGTTCGTGAAAACATGATTCACGCCGAGATGATAAAAAAAGAGCGAAGACTCCTGATGCTCCACACCGAGTTCAGCATCAGCCCCTTCCGGAAGCGTAAGCTGACCTGTCCGCTTAAAGACAAAAAGCTCAGGAAGAAGCAGTCTTGCTATTTTGAATTAATTTTCAACTAAACAAAATATAAAAAGTACAGATAACTGCATGTTCTTGTTTCAGTGCACATCCTCCCAGACATGCCCATGTCCCGGAAACCAGCTGACCTGACAGAAGAAGACTGTGAGTTTACTTCAAACTAAAAAAAATAAACTGGATTCTGTTTCTTTTGCCGCCTGCTGCTCATCGCGCTCTGTTTTCAGCTGGTTTTATCAAGGCTTACAGGAGGGCTCACATGGAGCCGACCAAGAAATATCCCTGTGCAGTCACAGAAAGTCAGGAGATCGGATGGTTTTCAGCTCCACTGGTGAGGAACGGAGCGATTTCTGTGAAAATGCAGTGTGGATCCTGAATGACTTCACTGAAGCTGTTAAACTTAAAACAATCAGAATAAAAGTTAAAATTGGCAGTGCAGCAGCTAAAAGCGAACTCATGGCTAAAAATGAAGCAAGTGTGCTGAAGTAAAGGTTTTCAAGGTTTTGTAAAGAAAATTAAATAGACTTTAAAATGAATAAAAGTCATAGCCAATATGTCTTGAAAGGCTGAAATGGTACAAAAAAGTCCATAAACAGAAAAACTGAATGACGTAAACTACAGTAGTTTTGTACGTGTTGTGAGCAGAGCCTTAGAGCTATAAGTGTATTCTGTTATTAAAAGTATGATTAGGTTTTAAAATAAACCCAAACATTTATTATAAAGCTGATATAAAACAGTAATGAAATCCTCAGTTATTCAGGAAATATCCAGTCTGGACTTTTTTTTGCTCCGTATCTGTGGAGCTTTATCAATTGAGCTATAAAGAAATGGACAGAATTGATAAATCTCCTTGAATAAGAAGCAAAATGTCTTCAGCTCCAGTCACCTTGGATAAAAACCAGCTGCACATTTTTAAAAAAAGACCAATCATTTATTAACCATCTCAATTATTCTGGTTTTTGTAATGATTTCTGTTTATTTCTTTCCCTCTAGAATCCACCAGCCTTCCACGACCCCAGGTTAAATTTCCGGCGAGTTACCACACACGTCACCAAATATGCAACTTTCACCCAGCAAGCTTCAAATACAACCAAATGATGGGATTTCCTGTATTTGTCTGTCTTACAAAACATGCAACGAAAGCACAAAGTGGTCTCTTTTTTTTTTCCTTCTACTTTTATCTTTGCAAAGCAAACAAGTTTATACAAGCCAGACTCACCGTTACATACTAATCATATTAATGAGTGGGAAAGGGCAAAACTGACAGCAGCTCAATAATACAAAATGTCACGTCACATGGGGGAGAATCAATGAGTCAAGGAGCGGTGTGAGAAAAAAACACTAACAGTATCCCAAACTCAGAATACACAGTATCCATGAGACAGCAGGAAGGCTGGTGTAGATACTGATGTGTAACTACAGGAAGTGGCATTAAAACCACCATGTAAAAGTCTATGGAGACATAAAAAACACTTTATGATAATTTTTGGAAGGTGTAAAACAATTATTTTGCAGCTCAATGCAGTTCACTTGTGTCTTTTTATCTTGACGAGATGTCTTCCTTTGTGTAGCTCCAAGAGAGTTTACAAAGTCCTCCATATTGATCCACATTTACAGATATTATTAAAAATATATAGAGAGAAGCACACCGTCCCCTGCAGGTCTCCTGAGGTGGTGTTGAGAACAGTCCGGTCAAAAATAAAGTCCGAGTTCAGTCAGTTTCTACGAGCGTCCTTTCATCTTCCTGCGGACAGACTTGCCAGGACGTTTCTGAGAAACGAGTGAAGAGTTAGGTGTTTTCTTTTAATTAAACCAACAAAGTGCTTCTCTCCAAATGTTTTTACTTGCAATAAATCAGTCAAAGTTTTAAAATGTGACTCACGTTCTGTTTTCCTCCTTTGCCTCTCTGCCCTGCCTTTCCACCCTTGGCGTGAGCCACTTTGGCGCGGAAACTGGAAACATCGTTATAACTCTCCCTGGTGTTCCATTTCTTTCCACTCTTTTTGCCTCCGAAGCCAAACCTTTTATCCTTGTATTTTCTTTTAGCATTGGGGCTGTTGAGATATAAAAGTATAATTTAGTTTTTATAAAAATGCCACCCTGACATGACCACATGACCACAGTGTGCACAGGAAACAAGAAGAAAATGCCTCCTTACCCTTTTTTATTTTGGGCTTTCTTTGAAGCCGCAAGAGAATCTTTTTCAGTTTTCTGGTCTCCCTCCAGAAAATCTAACTTGTCAGTCATTCCTGGAAGAGAAACGAACGTTAATGCTTCATAAATGCTGAACGTGGAAGTTACATCTTCACATCTGTGCCTGAAGGAAACAAAGGCCACCTTTCTGATATTTCTTTACAGCAGAGATCATGGCCTTCTTCTCCTTCTGCCTTTTCTGAATCACCTCTATTTGGACCTGCATACATTCAGATTTGTGTTAATTCTTATTTTTGGTAAATGTATAAACTCTGGATCTCTGGAACAACACCAACCTTTTTGCCAAACTTCCTTTGCTCACGCAGTTTCTTAGCCTTTTCTGACTTCTCCAGATTCAACTGCTTTGCAATCAGCTTTTTCCTGATCTAGACAGAGGAAGAAAAATATGATTTTAGATTAAAGCTGTCTATTGTTCTGCTAAACAACATAAGAACTGTGAATTAGTGAGTCAAAGCTTTGTTTTGTGTTGTAAAAACATGGTGTCATCTTGTAGATCAGTCACTTGTAAGGAAAACTTGTCTCACCTTCTGCATATGTTGATCTGATTTGGCCATCTCAGCAAAGTAATCATCAGGCCTCTTGGTAGTAATATTAAACTTATTTAGGAGAGGCAGGGCCTCCAGGACTGTAGCTTGAGCTTGACGGTAGCTGCAATCAAAAACACAAAATCAAAGAAACTGTGGCAAAGATGGCAGATTACATTTTATTTAACTAAGCAATATTCAACATACTGGACGGTAAATAATGTTTGAGGTGACGATCACTTACAAGAACATCTCCCTTTGGAAATCGTCATCAGCATTAAGATCTTTGTTGGTCACAGCAGAAACTTGGCCTTTGTCTTCAACAGGTGGATTGGTTATGTCTAACCTCTCCACCCACGGCAGATCTTTATGCAAGTCCCTAAGGCACTGTTTCAAACCCTCCTGTATGAGGAGAAATTGGTAAAGCAGTCAACCTAACAGCTTTCGAGGCAAAAATAAAAGAGACATTTAGAGGAATTACCGAGTTTGTGTTTAAATTTCTTTAATGATGCAGTTGCCTGATAAGATTAATTTTCAAAATAAATAGATTTCCATCACCTTAATCTGAATTACTCACCACATTGTTGACGAACTTCTTGTTTTTCTCCACCAGAACGTTCATTCCAGGTTTTAACAACCCTTTATTGAAGGCTTCTTGAAGCTGAGCGAAGACATAAAACTAACTTCAATCTCGTTTTAGTGCACAACAAATACCTCACAGAACCTGACAACTTGGTAAACAGGTTTGAGGCCCTCTATTTTAACAGAAAAAGACAGTGTGTTTAGTAGCTAGCTTCAAAGCTAGCATCAGACTCACCTCTCCATCGGATAATTCGCTGTTTTCCTCCTCGGAGTCCTGGCCGAGCAGCGACTCTTCCTCTGCAGAATCCATTATTCCTCTGTGGCTGATCTGAAAACAAAAATATCCGTTCTTAGTGGTTTAAACACCTGGAGACAACTGGTGTGAATGTACAGTACCCGCTCACATGTGTGGAGCGGTTCACATGCGGCGGAAGTGACGTAGATGAGCGTTCGTCTAGGACAAACTTTCGGCGAGAACAAAATGTCAGAACTAAAGTTCCTATGGTGAAAAAAAACATAAACAGAACAAAAAATACAAAATACAGACATAATTGTAATATTAATGCAAAAGAAGAGAAGGTAAAATGAAAACAGGGGTAAAGATATTATAAATGTACTGGTTTTAACTGTTGCTGAATAAAAAAAATCACTATTTATTTTCTAATATTTGTTTTAAATACTATTTTTATTCTCCAAACATGACACACATTTGTGTATGCCATGAGAATTCATGTTACTGCCATGAATTTAATTTTAGAATAAAATAAAATAAATAGAAAAAAATGTCATGTTTGTTTATAATCAGTGTCTGCCCTTTTCACACGCAGGAAACCTGAATACCTGATTTAATCTGATAATTTCTACACACATCTGCTTCTTTCATTTGCTTCAAAAAATACCTGTTTTTGTGAGTGTAGACTGGCTGTCAGCTGTGTCTGCCAGAGGTTTTATTTTTTATTTTTTTAACAAAATCATCTGAACTTATATATTCTATTTGATAAACTGAAGAGATTAGGTCAGGTTTTGTTGTCTTTCAGCAGTTTTTACTCTCATGTTAAGATGGGCTCACCCTTAAAGTACAGTGTGCACGAGATGAATACTAATTGTGTGCTTTTGAAAGTGATCATGAGTAAAACTTGATCTTACTCCAAATGTCACATCTGAAAGATTTATCTCCTCTGGTCAAGCAAGGATGTCAGCCCTTCTGTGTTTTAAGGCTAGACCTTCACAGGTGAATACTAAAGTTTTTTGTCAGAGATAAAACTGAATATTACACAACATGACACTTTTAGTTTCCACCAAATTGTTAAAGAACAATAAACAAATGGTTAGAATTTTTACTTGTACTCACATCTCTAGTTTTTATAGCACATGTCATGTTTTTCTTAATCAGTCCATATAAAACAAAAGACTTGTATTTTACTATTTCAGAAAAAAGTAGTAAAATATTTTACTTATGTAAGTATGTACTTAGATCCTATATTTGAACAAATCTGTCAAGTATCACAATTATAGCTCTAACAGACAGCTGTGAAGGAATCACAAGGAGCATCATGGGGACATTTTCTTGTGACAAGGACAATAAATACAAAAATATAAAGCTTAAAGCTAAAGCTTTTCTCAGGGCAAAGGATTGCTCTTCAAAAAGACAATAGTCAGGGCTTACCACCAAGAGGCTTTCAAACACCTACATTAACACTGGGCCCAGGAATATGATCCAGTTCAAATTCAAAGTTTGAAACATTGTAATGAAAGACCTGTTTTCTTTGTATCATATAAACAAAAATATTACTAAAATAATAATAATAATAATAATAATAATATACTTAAAAAAAAACATTCACAGAAAATTTTCACTCTGAAACAACTACATTGTTTTTGTTTTATTGGTTTATTATAGCAAGGTTTTATAGTCCTAAACTCTTCAGTTAGCATTAAACTATTCTTAAGTTTATTGACCTGCATTAGTGTAACAAATAAGGAATTAATAAAAAAATTACTTTTATTACTTTGCTATAGATTGGTGTTTTTAAAACGTACGATTAGATTTTTGTTCCCCAGTTTTCTTCAGTATTATAATGAGACATTTAGATTGAAATTATAAAATGTAAATATTATGTATTTTGGAGCTCAACAGGCTGCAGACTGTGTTTATCTCTGATACTGGAAACGACTCTGGAAGCTGTAGATAGGCGACCAGAGACGTCTGTGATGATAACCGCTGTTCATTTAGGATTTCATTCATCCGCCTCTTGGTGGCTTTTTCTCTCCGTCTTCAAAGGAGAAACTCTTTAACCCAAGTGTGTGACTTTTATTTTCCCAATGAAAACTGTTATTTAAGATTTGTACTTCATTGTTCTTAATTCCTTCAGTCTCTGCACACTGACAGTTTTTCTAAGATATCTTCAAAAGAAAAAATTATGATGATTTGAGCCACACAGAAACTCAGTCTAATAAATTCACTTCTCTCACTCTTCATCACTCTTCATCACAGAATGGCACTAGATTTAGACTCAGCTGTATTTACAGAGTTAGGTTTCTTTTTATGGCTAAAAAAATAAAATTAAAAATCCCATCAAAGGAGCTTATGGGCTGAGAAAAGTGCTGTTTTTTTGCTAATTTGCTCTGATCTTTCCTGTCTTGAATGTATTATTATTATTATTATTATTATTATTATTATTATTATTATTAAAACAATGGGGAGATAACTGCTGAGAGGCTTGCTTGTATCTGTGCATTATTATTAATAAATTTGACTTGACTTGAATATTCTGATCAGACTTAGGCTGTTTGAAAACTGTAAACAACATAAGTTGTTTATTTTTTGTATGCTTTGCATTTTTCCTCTTTTATCTAAAAATAAACTGAAAATATGTCAAAACCAGAAAGAATTCTGATGCTGTCATGATTTTTTTCTTTCTTGACAGCAGCTGATGAGATGAGTCACAGCTGAGGGACAAACGGTTTATTAAAGCTGTTTTAGTTTGAGAGGATGCTGGGAATCTAAAGCAACAACAAGAACAGAAGAGCTCAGGTCATTCTTTATGAAACTATTAAAAAAGAGCTGGATAAGTAAGTTTGGAAAGTATATAATAATACACATACAGTAAATTCATTATTTGCTTTTCTTTTTAAATTGTTGCAAACTAATCTAAATGTGCAGCCTTTGGCCGGACAGTGCCTAATATTCTTTCTGAGGTTCTCAGTGTTTTCTCTTTGCAAACACAAAGAGTGAAGTTGGGTGTGATGAGATCCTAATCAATAATGCAAACAAATAAAAAAAGTGTGACAGTGTGAGCTGAATACAGGTGGGCTGTTAACAAACAATCCTGTGATTTATTGAGCTAATGTTGTAGAAAATCCTTACAGCAGCCCATTTTATCACTTGTGAGGACCAGGCTCCACTTAGAGCTTTAACATTAAAAAAATAAATAAACAAGTGAAGAGTCATAACTTAAACACCACCTAGTTCTGTGACTTTATGTCAGCTGTAAGTTTTCCTAAAAGGTGCTGGAAATGTCACTCAGACCGTGTGATTTGCTTTCGTGGGAGTGCTCAACTCTCAAACCAATTATTATGTTATTAGTCCCTTCTGGTGGGGTGTTTTATTTCCCATCTGAGGCATCCTGTAAATCAGCAGCTCACACCGACTTTCTTAAATTACCAAAAGGAAAAAAAAGTTTACTGCACTAAAAAGAGGCGACTTTCAGCTCCACCCCTCATAAATAAACAATTGAAAAATGGTTGTTTGACCATGAAAATAAAACAATACAGCAGCGATTTATACTGTGCACTTTCTTATTACAGAGCACGAATGTAATGCACTAATGTTTTACCTGTTGTGTGTGTGTGTGTGTGTGTGTGTGTCTGCATTGTTAGTCAGAAAATAATCATTGACATCCACAACTGACTGACTTTTGGAGTTAACAGCAAAACAAGCTTAGTCTGCAAAAATGCCTACAGTCTAAGTGTTACCAGATCATTCAAGTTTTTGCAAGATATTGTACATAATATTATTTTTAAGGTTTGGTTAAAAAGGTTAAACTCTGGCATGAAAAGCAGGGAGTGATATGCATTCTTCCAAGTAACAGTAGACTTTTATTTTAGGTTTTACTGTGATCATGTCTCTTTACACAGTTGTGTGTTCATGTCAGTTTAAGAATGTGGGAACTCCCAGTTTCAACTTGACTCCCAAATGCTTCAACAAGTTGTTGATATTTTACCTTTATGTTAAACAGGTGCACACAACTTATTTGATTTGTTTAGGGAAATTTTCCATTTGTGTAAATAAGTGTGAGATGACTGAAGAGCAGCTGGAGACTTGGTTTCTCTGTTTCTTCAATCATGAGGTTTAAGCAACACATCTGCAGCCGGACTCTAATCAAATATTCAGAGGAACCTTCCGGTTCTCCTTGTTTTCTTTCATCATTCCTAACCTCCTCCACTCCCCCCCCCCCATCCCTCCACCCCGAGCTCCTTCCTCCATCCTGACGCTGATTAGAAGTGAAGAGACAAATTAATCTGGGAGCGCCAGGTTGCCAACTTTCTCTTATGGAGGACATTCACAGAATTTTTAGGGGAGATGCAACGTCAGCTGCCATCAACACTAAAGGGATAGTGTGTGTGTGTGTGTGTGAGAGAGAGAGGGAATGTGTCAGTAGTAGCATCACGAGGCCTATGCATAATCACCTTATTATATCCCTGTGAATGGAATAGTGAATTGATCTGATTAGAGCCTGGATGAGAAAAAAAAAAGGCAAGACGAGAAGCTTGGCATGCAGAGCACCTCTTAGTGAAAGATGATGAAAGACGGAAGATAAAGGAGAAGAAAGGATGGTCAAAGAGGAGAACGGAGGATAAAATATGACAGGAATGTTTAGCTGTTTTAGGGAATGAAGAAGAAAAAAACGGGGAATTTGCAAAGAAAAGTTTGTAAACATGTTTATGTGAAAGTATTATTACTTGTGAAATTTTTTTTTATCTAAGTTACTGGAAATGTACTTTGATTAAAAGCTCCTTGGTGCTGGAGAAAGATGTTTTGAAGAACAGTGACAGTATAAATATACTCAATGTTTTCCTCGTCAACCTGAAGCACCTTCCTCTAACCTTTTTATTCTTGTTTCAACCTCAAAAATAAATGCCTAGTGCTCTTTGAAGGATTATAAATATTTTATGTCAGTAACACACATAAGTTTTCAAATGGATTTGATGTTTTTAGATTCATTTTTATATAAAAATAAAGACAAAGATCTGAGTGTTTACGTCGTAGAACAGACGATTCCTCTGCAGTTAATAACAAAGCACAAAGACTTTTTTCTTGTCTCTCCATCTCCTCGGAGTTAATTAACTCCAGATCATTGTGTTCTTGCAAAATTTACTTTCTAATCAAAAGAATCTACCGTGGAACTGAGAAACTGCAACTAATTCTTCTTACTTTTTGCTGAGTCAGCCCAGATTCTTGCATCGCACCGTGGCCTCCCTGCATCAACACAAAGTTTGTTTGTTTTTTTTTTTACTCTCTAAACTCCTTCATCTTTGTTCAAAACTCCGGATTCACCACAGAAAAGTCTGCGCTCACGCTCATGCACTACACACGCACACAACACCCAGTCAGCATTTCTCTGAGAGGCACGGCAGTAGATCATAATTAGAGCCAATCAAAAAGAAGCGTGCAGCCTGTTTCTTCCTGCCAGAGAGACGTTTAGTCCATCTGGCCACACTCAGGCCTTCTGTGCTTCACTAACTCTCTCACAACAACCAAAAAAAAAATACTTTTTTATTCATCTGAATTCTTGTTTTAACATTTTGACACATATAGGTACCTGATTTTTTATTTCAAGAGTCCTGCTTTTGTTATAACCCACAGCCAAAGACGAAAGCAGACCGATAATGTGTGAGCCCTTGTCTGTGTGTGTGTGAGTGTGTGTGTGTTTTCATTTGTCTGTACCTTTAGCAAAATATCTCCTGAATCACTGAACAGATTTTAATGAAACTTTCAGAAAGTAATCCATGGATGAACACCTATAATCGATTAACTTTTGAACTCAAGCCAAGATGGAGGCCATAAACGACTTCAGCAAACACAGAAATGCCTACAACTAATATTTGGTGTGGTAGTAGCTGATCATCAACCCCAACATATATGTTGAGCACAGAAAGGGGAAATATGCATTCCTTCAAGGAATGTTAGGCCTTTAAAGTTTCCTGTGATGTTTCTAAAACATCACACAGACAGAAGATATGGTTTATACGTTGCACACGTTGCTGATGTTTCCTCCCTCATGTCTCCGTCTCGCTCTCTTTCATTTATTTCCTTCTTTCTTTTCCTCCTTTATTCACTTCTCTTTATCTCTGTCTGCCCTCCTCTATCTGCCTCTTTTCCCATCAGTATGTTTCTCCCAGTAAGTAATGGCCTTCCTCACTGACTCATTGTCCACTCATTTATCTCCTGTCTCCCTATATCTTTCTGATTACCGCTCTGCAATTCAGGTTTTTACATCCCTTTGTGCCACCAACAAATGATTGCTCCGACTGTGTTGTTGTTTCCTGACCTCCACACAGCTTGTAGAGTGTGTTCTGAACCCTTTTTGTCCTTACATTATTTCATTACATCCTGCACTCTGCATTAGACCATGAGTGTAACTGTGTGGTACATCTTTGGATCTCGCACATCATCGTCCACTTTCACCTTTAGTTTTTTTTTTTTTTTGTCAGTGTCTGTGTGTGGGTACGTGTGTCTGTCTGTTGCTAAAATACCTCATGAACAATATCTCAGGACAAATTTCACTGAAGCTTGCAGAAAGTAATCACTGAATGTACATCTACAACTGATTAACTTTTAGAGTCAAGCTCATTCAAGATGGCTGCCTCAGCCAACAACTATCTGTAGCTCAGGCAGTTCTACACATATTGAGCCCCAGTTTGGTGTCGTGGAAGCTGAGCATCGTTCAGCACTCTGTGCTTGACGTCTTGCAATACTGCATCAGATTTAGCAGAATCTTATTTACAATGTTTAACCAAAACAGCTTAAACTGTTATTTCTTAACTCAAGATGATCTTAGTCTAAAACTCTGGCATGAAAGTTAGTGGGTGATATGCATTCCTTTAAGTAATGCTAGGCCTTTAATTGTATTTTTGAGTTTGATAAAAGCAAACTTTAAAGACTCAAAGCTGTGCAAGTTTAACATTTTTAATGCAGTTATGAGCCTCTTTGCTTCAGAAACTTTGTGATAATATAAAAGGCTACATGTATTATTCTGCCTTCGCTCATATCAGACAGCACTGTCGTAGTGCTTCTTAAATTAAATTAAAAGGCAAGACTTTTCATTATAGGACCCACTTTTAGTTTGATGTAAATAAACTCCTCAGGATTACTTGGATCATGTCTTGTATTTGCTCTTAACTCTGACTGTAGGTGTGTTGGAAAATGAACACGATAAGTGTGCTTAGAGAGGCAATGGGGTGTCTCAGTATGTTGCACTTTATTTCACCTTTTACTGCCAGATAATGATAATCAAAAAATGTTAGAATGATCATTTTATTATCAATAACTTTTTACAGCCTTTTATATGTTGTTCTCCTTGTTTGAGTTTAATCATCCGTGGTCACAATGCATCACAGCCGGGGAGGTAACTAAACTCCCATCTGGGTCATAAATCTTTACACCAAATCAGCATGAAAACATCAAATAGAACAGTCCGATATGGAACATTGCACAACTTGCTGCATATTTCCTCATGTTTTCTAAAATATTAATAGTAACCTATTAGAATTCTTCAGCTTGTCTTTATTTGCAGCTTTAGAAGCCAAAGAAGTGAAGTAAAACAGTAAATTCCCAACCACAGGTGAGCAAACATGTTCTAAAACTAATCAGAAACTGAAAGGATAGTTGACCTGAGGGGGGGAAAGAAAAATGAGACAGAGAAAAGAAAAAAAAGCATTAAAAGTCAAAAATTGATTCAGGCATCAAGAATTTCATTTATTAAACCTCTCCAAGCAATGCAACCAGAGTTGTATAGACTCTCCACTCAATAAAACCCATTAATACGGTTTTAAAGCTTTACTCATTTATCAAATGCTTTGTCGAAGTTAAATTCTTTGTTTTGAAACTACACTGTGTAGTTTAGCAGCGAGAAATCCCATATTTGGTAGGGATTCATCCTCCTGTCCTGCAGACTCATGTCTCTTTCAGAGCCTCACTGGAGGAACCGGCTTTGGTCATTGATTAGTTGTGTTTTTGTGGGTCACAGATGTTTACTGTGAAAAGCTCAACAGTGGGTTTCTGAATCAGAAAACTAATTGGATGAACAAATACATTTGACTGTGTGTTTGTGTTTTGAATGTGAACAGGAAGTGTGTTTTAGCTTTTGAGTGTGTGTGTGTGTGTGTTGGAGATCCTCAGCAGACTCATGAATAAAGATTTGCTCGGAGTGCAGCAGCTGCTCTGCTGTCAGATTGGTTTGCAGCTCTTACTAATTATAATCCATCTGAACACCAGCTTACATTTTATACGGGTTTCATGTGATGGTGTCGTTGGATTTCGAGGAGCTGAGCGCTGTCTCTGTAAGATAGATTTGATAGTAATTGTTACACTGAGATGTATGGAACTATATAAAAGCTTAACCTGATCATATCTCAGAAATTAGTCAGTTTTTCTTCATCCAGGGGGCCGTGATAAGAGTGCTTGAGGGGCTTTTCATCACCCTCCATCATGGAAGATGGGTGATCAGAGTGAACAGGTTGAACTGAATTGGAGTAAGTTCAATTCAAGATGGTCGCCGCAGCTAATCAACACAAAAATGCTCATAAATCAGATATTTTTACAGATGTTAGTGTGGTAGATGCTGAGAGTCATCCCCAACCACTACTCTGAGCGCTAACAGATCATTCAGCTGATTTGTTTATAACTTTAGCACAGAAGACGGCGGGCGATGTGCATTCCTTTAAGAAAGGCCAGCTTCGTTATCAAACCAAATCAAACTTTATGCATAAAGGACTTTCCATATCAGATCGATTACAACAGCAGTAGGTTATAAAAGGATTACATGATGGTGACTGAAACATGAAGGGTATAAAAATCTAAATGATAGAAATCATAAAAAACAAAAGGAGGAGCGAGAGAAAATCAAACAGGAAGTTAAAATAAATTATGACAGAATCTGTTTGTGTTGAATTGAATTGGATTATAACTGGACTGAACTGAAGTGAATTATAATGAATGAATTGAGCTTTCGAGTAAAATTTTGATTTAATTTGCACTGGATTTATTTTTGTAGCGTCATTAAATAATTACAATAAATGTTCTTTATGCAATTGTGAGATTAATCAGGTCCTGACACCTTCAGCCACTTGTGTTGAAGGTTTTCTTCCGTTTTCCTCAATTATTGCTTCAGTGCACAAATGTCAGAATCCAGTCTTTGAGTGACTGATGACTCTCTTAGCTCTGACTGCAGATGTCACTGTACTACTGAAGCAGAACAATGACTGAACTTCCCCCCCATCTGTGTCCCAAAAGTAAACTTCTTTCAAAATTACTTAGGATTTTTTCTCTTGTTCAGCATTTTCACACATGTTGGGTGACAACTGAATGTCAATGACTTAATTAGAACATGCAGCTCAGCTGTGTGTTTTGGCACCGTCTGAATTTCTATTTATTTATTTATTTTTACTTTGTTAGCACCTGTGTTACAACCCTGTATGATGTGTTTCACAGAAATGATTAAATCTTTAGATGGTTTTGGATATAAAATATTTGTAACATTTTTCACTGACATTGAATTCTGAATGTTTTGTCTCATAAATAGTAATGATATTATGCAGTTTATATTTGCTCAGAAACACCTTTTCAGCACAAAATGTTGTCTTGTGTTGATGATTGTGAAGTCATTCTTTAGTTTTAGTTAAACTACAGTCATCTTAGAAGTTACCAAAGACGTTTATTATCTATCCTTTTTTTAATTTAACAGATAAAACTCAAATTGTTATTGATGAAGAGATTACTTTGCAGGTGTTAGAGTAAAAAAAAAAGCTTCTTCTTACCTCTTCATTGATGATAGTTTGCATCATCTTGCCAACTTGGGTGTCTTTAATTTAAATGGAAATGAGTTATTGGTCCTTATAGATCAAAGATCAGGTAGATAATCAACCTGTTCTCTCAGTCAGTATCAATATTTTTGCACTTTGGTAAGATTTTTACATTGACAGAGGAAAGTGAGGTCAATATGTCCATCCATGCTGTCTTAAAGGACAGTTTGATGGTTTAGATCAGATTTCAGGATCAGTTTAAAAGCAGTTCTGTGCAGAGGTTGGACTGAGCTGTCCAACTGTGTTTAGGACAACTTGTAATATAAAACTGACTTTGTTGGAAGCTGAAGGCTCCAATCCAGGCTCACAAGTGGAAGAACAAGAATTATGGAAAATAAAACTTTTTTAAATAAAACTCTGCTGAGGGAAGTAATTCAGAAATCCAAAAACATCAATGGTGGACGGCGGGAAAACAAACTGGGACCGAAAACAACAACCTGACACTGAAACCAGGTGTAAATACTGAGACAAATAAGAGGTCTGGCAGTCCTAGAAGGAATGCATATTACCCGCTGCCTTTAACACGACAGAGTTTGAATCAGCCAGGGATTACTTTCTGAAAGGCTGATCAAAATCTGTCCACTGGTTCATGAGATAATCCCCGAACAGTGCTGACTGTAACAAGTCATACAGTAAATACATGAGGATGACTCTCAGCTACTACCACACCAAATCTGAGCCCGATATCTGTAAAACTGACTGTTACAGACATGTTTGTGTTTGCCAAAGTTGTTCAGCTGTGGCAGCCATCTTGAATCGGATGGAGATCAAAAATTCATCTGTAGTAGATGTTCATGCAGTTATTACTTTCTGAAAGTTTCATTCAAAACTGTCCAGTGGTTTATGGGATATTTTGCTAACAGACAGACAAACCTACACTCAGGCACACAGAGAAAAACATTATTACTCTTCCATCACCTTTGGCAGCAGGAATTAAAATTCAACAACAAACCCGTTATCACATAAAAAGGTTGGATTTGCACACAGTTTATTTATTTATTTGCTGTATTTATAAATAACAAACAGACTGTGATTGCTCTATAATGACTACAGGAATGGCTATGATGTTTACATTTGGAGGAAGACATTTTTACATTTTTAGTCAAATATAAATAAAATAAATTTTAATAAAGAAGCAACAACTGAGTTAATAAATTCAACAAAAATAATCATAACTTCTTGCTCTGAACAGAAATCAGTTTTTGCCATTTCCTGATCAAGAAGAAAAGACGAAGTGTTTGGAGATATTCAGGTTAGAAGCTGGAGCCTCTGTGGTTTTTCATTTTACTTCCTCCTGACATCACTAACTGCTTCATTTATCAGTCTCTCAGGTCATGCCCCATTTTATTTATTTATTTGTTTTCTTCTTTCAACCAATTCCTTGTTTCCTGATCAGAGTTAAAATAAAACAAAATGTAGTAACTTCAGTATGAATATGTGCAACTTTGATTTACATATTTTTAAAATACTGCTAAGCTGGTTTAGGATGAGTTTATAAATGAATATAAACTCACAGACTGTCAACATCTTTGCACATACAGGCTCTGAGTCATCAGTAAAAAGGCAGAATTCTGCTTCCTGTTTTATCCTTGTGAGTTAGTGCTTTTTTGTTATCTCAACAATGTTCGTGTCTTAGAGAAGAGACAAATTGTCAAGGCTTTACTCTTAAGAAACACTCACCACATAATGCATTTCTTTTAAGTTAAGAAACGGGGAACAAAGCAAATTGTAGCAAATATGTATAAAAAAACCTTTTATGAATGACTTAAAATGTCTCTTTCTTTCAAAATAACAAGAAAGGTTCTAATTTTAACGAAGAAAAAAGTGTGTGAGACAATTTTAATACAAACTTGACCTTTTTTCTAATATTTGTTTCATTGCCTAAAATGCAGCAGTAATCCTCTGTGGAGTGATGGGACTCAGTTAAAAATGTTTAGTTATTTTGGGTAACCAGATCTGAAAAGATTGCGCTGCTGTTGTTGTTAGTAAATGATAGAGAATGTGTTTGTCAGATACTCCCTCCATGAATGAGTGTGTGAGCTGAGGTAAAGGAGAAAAAAAAAAAAAGCAGCTTGGTCCAATGTTGGATTAATGCGTTATCACCTTCTGGCTATAGATGCAAAACACCAACATCTCCTTCAAAATGCTTTTTCAAATGATGGATTTTTGTCTGCATCAGTTTGCCTGAGAATCAGCACATTTTAAACTGTAACGTTACCAAAAGGTTGAGCTGAACTAAGACAAGAAAATGATTCACTGAGGCTTTCTGTGGAGACAGTCAGTATCAGGAAGGAAATATGTCTCTAAGTCGTAAACAGGGTGAGAATGGCTTCAATCTAAACAAGTTCCTGTCCTTTACCTGCCCTCCTATTTATATAAAACTATTAAATTTAAACCTTTTAAATGGGAGACAAAACAAGCAGAGTCAACAAATGCATTAACAAATGGGTATAAACTGTGTTGTATAAAAGTAGGAATGAAGTAGCCGTAATTGGATTTGAAATTAAATCTAAATTGGATGAATGATTTGGATTGTTGTTGTTTTTTTCTTTTGTGTCCTGAGATATATAAATAAACTGAATGACGAGATTTACTTACCCAGAAAAGAAAATACCATCATTAGAACATCATAGTTCATATCCTGTTTGTGCGTTTCATTTCTCATTTTCTGTTTAGAAAAAACAAAACATACTGTACATATTGTTTAAGCTCTGAGGCATAAAATGTCGTTCTTACATTATTATGACACATCACTGGGCTACAACACAGTTAAATAAATGTAAGGCATTTGGCCCAACCACTGAAAATCAATCAATAACTGCCTTTGTGTCAGAGATACCAGAATCAATGTGTTAAATTACAGCAAGCTTATTTGTTAGCACAACCAGCTGACTATAAACATACTTTTTCAACTAAATTTGAATTCTGGAAGAGACACTTTTGGACAAATAGGTGCTCAGATATGTGTGATGAACAAACGAAATGACGAGTTTCTGGATCTGCTCCACTCCACATCCACACTCACATTAACAATAACGTATCTATCCAACACAAGTACACTAATCAGCTGCTGTAGCTTTGGTCTATAAATAACATTCCTCTGTCTGCACATGACATTCTGTGGTAGCACCACAATAAGTGAGCGACTAACCGTGAAAGAGCTACTTGATCTAATTTTGGATCCTGGCCCTGATGAGGAGGAAAATATCAAAGTGCTGGGAGCTTGTGCTGCAAGAATGAAACCTGCTGAAAAGCTGAATATGATCCAGTCTCTTAATGCTCAGCTGATGAAGAGGCACAAGTTTAATGCCTCACTTTCAGAGACTTATCTGAACACAGTTCAGAGCCGAGCACACTTCTGGTTTCTCCAGGTTCTGATTGGATTACTAAAAATATGCCTTGGAAGTGAAAGAGAAAGAGGCAAAAGTCTTCATCCAGGATAGGCTAATGAGGGCTCATTTTTAAAATTCTTCTTCAGGCTTAGAAAACAACTCTTTCTCACAAACATCACAGCGTATTTGTTGAATACTTGTTATGTAGTTTTCACTCTGTGCTGTTTCTGAGGAGTTGAAAGCCCTCGTTTGGACAACAATTAGCCTGGACTGGATGAAGACTTTTGCCTCTTCCTACTCAAAGCTCTATGACTGATGCCATGGCTGATAAGGTACCAACTAGAGCTGCACAATGTTAAAAAACTTGTATGATATTGTTAAATATTATGATGATGATATCAGTAGCAATAAAGCCAAGTTTTCCTCACTTCTCTTCAGTCATCCCCATCTAAAGCAGGTGTGTTTCAGACCAATCTGTGGTGTTTGTGTGCTCACTGATATTACAATCATGATAAGTTTTTGATATATTGTGCAGCAGAATATTTGACAGAACATTATCTTTAAAAATGACCAGACTATATCTTTAAATAGTCATTTTAAGGACAATTTAGATTTTAAAAACTGCAGGCATGATTATCAGAAATGTAGCTTAGTTACACTGTTTTATCCTCCCAGTGATGGAACAAAACAAAAATCAGCATTTTCTGTCCATAATGTTGTGTAAACAATGAGTACAGATGTTATTGATTAGAAGCAAATGAAGTAAATAACTTCTGCTCTTCAGGCTTTTGGATTTTAAAGCGCTTAAAGCACAGCCCGAGTCACGTGGCCGGGCTCCCCACGAAGCCTGGCGGAGGTGCGCAGGTCGATCCTCCGCCTCCCCTCCTCTCCTCCCCTCCTCCTCTCCGCCTCTGTCTCCTCCCAGCAGCGTCCCCTGTCTCCGCCGCCGCGGCCACACCTGCGTCAGACCGTCCGAGCGGCCGGAGACACCGGGGAGCGGCGGGGAGAGCCCAGGCAGCGAGCCCGAAACCCCTCCAGCAGCTCGGAACCACAGGATCCGACAGGCGGCGGGGGCTGCACCGAGTTTGTGACCGAGCGGAGGCGCATGGAGACGGGCTGGAGGCTGACGGGGATCAGGAGACATCCAGACGGGCTGGAGCGCGCAGGTGAGACGCGTCTGAGGGGAAGGAATAAAGCTGCCCTAATCCAACTTTTATTTCCTTCTAATCAAACAATGTTTCAGTTATTTAGATCATTTTAAACTTAAATGGGAGTTTTATACCTGGGAATAGGAGCTGCATTCCTTTTATAAATGATTACACCTGGTTATATCTTACTTACTGAGTTTATGAACTTGATATCTCAAGTACCTTCCATGTAAATCGCGGGCACGCGCGCGTGTGTGTTGTCATTTACCGGTTTTCTTTTATCTTTATATTTTTAACTTGAAAGAAAATTACAAATAGGACCTTGTTATGGCTGCTTCTCTGATCTTCAAAGTCATCGGAAGTGCTGAAATGAGAAGCAACCTGTGCTGTTTGTGCCTCGGCTATAATAAACATTATTTATCCATTATGACACCAGGCGCCCTCTAACTAATGTTGCGTCAGGTCTTAATGGGTGAAAAATGTTTATTTAAAGCCATAATTTGTTCACCCAGGGAATGCTGCAGACCTGCATGTGGCTGAAAAATACCAAAATATAAAACCTTACCTGACATGAGGCACATTTCCATGAGTTAGCATCACATTACCACATTATGCATTTTAATGCAGCGTGAATGAACATAAATATTATATTAAGAGTTTGTAGGAAACCGATTCTGGTGCCACTTTTTCATCAACTGTTTACATGTTCTGGGCTTTTCTATGAAAGTGGACTTTTTGTTTGCTTCCAGTAAAACACAAGGAAGTAGAGCGTGTTGTATCACACCCTAACCTTTGCACTGGCAGGAAGGCCTGCAGCCACCAAGAGCTATGTGAAAAACACTGTAGATCATCAGTTCACAAGGCTGCTGTCATATCACATTTGCTGCACTGTGGAAAATCCATAAACTACACATAAATGAAGTGTTATTGAAGCTGTTTTCAATATTGCATTTGGAAAGGATCAATACAGTGCACATGGGAATGACCCTGATGTGCTGCACGTATAGATCTGCTGTAAAGTCAACTACAGACGGATCCTGACAGGGCAGATAAACTGGGTTACATGCTGTCGCTCTCGCTGTACCAAAAACACTTTCAAGGATCTTTTCAGACGAGGTCTAAACACTTAAAAACAAGTCAGGCTGAAAACAACATGTGATAGACCTCGTTAAGAAAGAGCCTCAAGTCAACACAGTGAGCAGGATGAAAGAAGAAAAACAGAGCGAGTCGGTAATTGAGTCTGTGGTGGAGTTACGTGAGGGAAGGATGGACACCACACATACATAATAAGAGTAAAGAGGAGTTCAAAATCCTAAATATCCTCCAGAGACATTTGTTTTTTTATTTACAATAAGTGCATGCACACAGTCAGCCATGCAGCTGCACTGATTATTACCGATATAAATTAGGTGCAGTCGTGTGAGCTTCATGAACAACACATACTACACACAGAGTGAGACTTTTGCTTTAACTGTTAGCATCAACCCTGTCTGTCAGAGAGTGCCTAATGAACGTGCACCTGCAACTCATCAACATTCGGTGTCACCAAAATTCAAGATGGTCGCCACAGAAAAAATAACTATAACCCTCAGTTTTACAGACAGTGAGCTATTTTTGTGTGGTAGTAGCTGAAAGTCATCCTCAACACTTTCTCTGAGAATTAACGCATCTCTTGAGAGCTCACAGTATAAAAGGAGATCGCTCATAAAGTCATTTACAAGGTTTAACTTTAACATCAAACGGTCTGTTTCTTAGTCTGGAATGAAAGGTGGCAGGTTATATACATTCCTTCAAGGATGCCCTGCCTTTAACTTTTCCTTTACTTTTGTTTCAAATCACTAATCTTATCTCTAAACCGCTTTACTTCACCAGTGTCCTGTCATGAATGTTTTGTTACCTTTGGACAAATCAGAGTTCATTCCCAGTTTAGTCGTTTGAATGAACTAAGCAGCAGCTGGCTTTGATTTAGTTTTAAGTATACAAAAATAAGAGTTAATTTCTTTGTATTACTCCCTTGGCAACAACAAAAATAAACAACTGACAGTCTCACTACAATTTATAAGACTGTGACAATCTGTTGATTCATCAGCCAATTTAGCCGTTATAAATGTTATCTGTAGACATTGCTGCCATATATAATCAGTCAGTTTGTGCTTGCTGTGCCTGGTGGTGGTTCTAACATGATCATTTACTCATATTGTGAAATCTCTTGTTGACACATCACCTCAGCAACCAACAAAACTGTGTGCTGTGATGAAGTGACAAGATGTGGAAGATAAAGATGCTGTTTTGTTGTCTTGCAAATTGGAATTTAATTGAATTTTAATTGGATTGAAAGCAACAATTCTCCAAAAGATTTTCACATTCATGAAGTTAAATGGGGAAAAACCGGTTGAATTGAAAAGCAGTGCATGTATATTTATCATGACTTTGTAGAGCTACAGTTACAGAACCAGGTCTGGGTTTTGACTGGGTCATTCCAGGACATGATTTCATTTAACAAATGACGGGACTTCTGGGAAAATTGTTGTGGGAAATAAAGGCAATAAATACACATGCATTCACCACTTTTTAGTTTTATATTTTTAAAGATTAAACAAAACCTTTTCTTTCCCATTTTACATAATATAATTAATATGGTGTGATTTGGAGAGTTGTTGTTTTTATTTAAATGTTAAAAAACCCAAATAAATTCCAAGTTGTAAGGCAAGAAAACAGAAATATTACCAAGTGGGATGAATACTTTTGCAAGGCACTGTATATTTTACACCGAACTCTGATTGTTTTCTTTTTGTATTTATGAAATTGTGCTGCAGAAGACTAACTAAAGAAAGAAAGAAATAAAAAAAAAAACTATTCTCACCTTTAAGTGAAGTACAACAGTTCAAAATACTACCTGTACTGGTAGCATACTGGTACCAGAAGGATCTAATGGTTTAATACCCAGGACTTTTATCTTCTCTGAGACCCATTTTTATCTGGCTTCCAGATCACTAGTTTTAACTTTATTTGTCTTAAATTTTAGACTGTTTGATCAGTTTTGGACATCAAACTGACCTACAGCCTGTGCTGGACTTATAAAACCATCTGAGTGGGTTGAGAAACCTAAATTAATTGGTTAGGGTTGAGAAAACAACTAGGCTTGCTTTCAAATTAGAGCTTGTCTTCAGTTGTTAAAGCTTTGAGATTGTTAGACTTTTCCATTTTCTATCTTGCCAAAGTGATGTGCCTTGTTGCATCTGCAAATAATACAACTTTTATTAAATAGTAGATTTTGACATTCAAGCAGGGTTTCACTGAAAGAATAATGTGTTTCATGTTGTTCAAATTGGTGATTATATCACTGCCATCAACAAATAACTACATTATGCCATCACAGAATCATCAAAGTCAACATGTTTGTTTTTTCTCTCTTAAAATCGTGAAATTGAAAACAGACTTTCTCTTCACCATAATGCTAAACTACAAATTTTTTCTTTTTAATAAAATATTCTGCTGGTTAGAAATTTCAGATAAGGACATCAATCAGCCAGGCACTATTCTTTAAAATGTTTAGCCCCAGATAGCTAATATCAAACTATTATATGCTGGAAATCAGGAGCAGGAGTGCAGCAGAGGGGGACCTGCATGTTAATTGGTGATTTGATTAGTGTTTTACTATTGCAGCTGTGTACAACATAGAGAGAGATAGTGGGTGAGCAGAGGGTTTATTTATTTTTTGTTGTTATTTTCTTTTAAATCTAGACTCACTCTTTCACTTCAGGGATCCAGGGGGTTATTACACCGGCTTAGTCATGACGCACATCATTCAGTCTCTTTCCACCGACTTAAAGACAGTCTGTATTTCAAGAGTTTGAGTGGTTATCTGCAGATTAGAAGGTCAGCGTTTCAATCCCCAGCTTCCTTTTTTTCACATGTCAAAGTGTCCTTGGGCGAAACACTGAACGCCACTTTTTCTTTGATGCATTCATCAGTGGATGACTGTTGTTGTGACTGACAGCTTTTAAGTCTGTGCAGACATACAATAATGTGTATATGGACGGGCAGTGTAAAAGTATATAAAAGCTGTCATTTACCAACAGACAAATCCACATGGTTTTTATTTGTTTTCTTCTTGGTTTTCGTCTCTTTTGGTAACAAAAAAAACACAACAGAGTAGTAGAAATGTTCAGAGGAATGTGCCGTTTTAAGGCTGAACATTTAACAGCTTTATTTGTCTCTTGTGCTGGTCAACACATTGCTTCACAGCAAGTAGGGCCCAGGTTAAATTTAGTCTCTGCAGACCTTTCATGAGGGGTCCATGGAGTCATTTTGGTTGCTTTGGTCTCCATGCACTGTTGTCTTACAGCAAAAAAAGGTTGGAAATGTGGCTGGGGGCTTTCTGCATGAAGTTAAGATATTCTCCCTGTGCATGCATAGATTTTCTGCAGGTGCTCTGGTTTTCTCTCAGAGCCCCAAAGCAAGCATGTTAAGTTAACTGAGTGTGAATGAATGGTGATTTGTGGCCCTCCTGAACTAGTGACCTGTCCTGAGCATACCCCACTTCTCACCTGTCAGCTGAAGACAGACACCACCTCCCAATGACCCTGCACAACATCAAGCAGGGATAGAAAATAGATGGACGGGTGGTTTTCTGACAACATACATGTTCCGTTAATTAGACATTCTGAAGTGAGTGTGTCTGTGTAACACTGTATTGACTCTGTGATTGAAGGGAGACCTGTCCTTGCTGTACCCTGCCTCATGTCAATGATTGACCCCTTGACCCTGAACAGGACAAAGATGGTATAAAAAATGAATTAACGCACACAGAAGGTTTAACAGGACCAACAGCCAATGCTATTCTGAGCTAGATTGTGCAGCATCATTTTTGTCAAGAGCAATGTGAATTAAATCATTCTTCAGGGCAAAAAGCCATCCCTAATAGAATAAGATAGTATACTAAATACCAAATTTTCTGGAGTTTTACAGATTGTTTTGTTGACTATCATGGCCTGAATTGTTAACATCTGTTTGTTTTGAAGATTAATAAGCCAGGATAGATAACATTTCATTGTTGTCACATAAAAACTGATGTACACGATTGCATATTTATGCCACAAGGACATTTGAGTCAGGCAGTGTCTTACCTGGATACAGATGAGGATCTGTTGCACATATGAGTAATCTCACCTTCTCCATGAACTGTGTCTCTTTAACACCAAAACACAAGAAGACAGCATAAAGCAGAGATAAGAAATGGACACATAAAGGTGCACTGGTGGTGGGACAGAGAGGTAGACAGGTGCATAAAGCTGTTGAGATAAGTACGTGTAGGAGGGAAAACAGATGGATATAAGTGTGTTTGTATGCAGATAAATTGTCAAGGGAAAAAGGTTCTTGTCCTGTCAGGCTGATCAGGGTGATGTTACACCACAAGATGAGAAATTAACTTGCACAGAAATGGGGGAATTAAACTGGCTGAGAGGGTGGAATGAAATGCAAAGGATGTATTTAAAAGTCTCCAGTAGTTTCAGTGACTTTAAGAGTCTACAATCACACCAGACGAGGCTATTAGCTGCAACAAGAAGTTGCTAAAGTGAAGACAAACGGTACCTGAATGAATTTTAAAAGTATTTGGTAATGAACCCAAATAATACAGTTATTCTATCTAATTGCTGTTGCAATATTTAATCATAAACTGTATGAGAAATGCATCAGGACACATGTTGGTTTGTAAACTGACATTTTAAGCTTAACATTCAGCCATCTTGGTTTTTCAGTGTCCAGAATGATGTATGACAACCAACCCCATAATTAGTGCAGAAAGACACCATAATAAATTGTCAGGATAGCCTCAGATTCCTTTATCTCTGTCTGCAGAGATAAAAGAATTACCAGTTTGAGAAAAAAATAAGTAAATAAAAAACACCCAAAGCTATAAATAACCCCAGTTAAAAAGGCTCATCTGTGCATTTTTATTCTCAAGTGGCTCATTCGGTTTAGGCTTGTTAAAAATGGTAATCACCGAGTTCTTGACTTGAAGGATTTTAATGTTTGCAGAACGGTATACACTTTATTTTGGTATCCATCTTAAGGAATAAATAGAATCTTATCCCTAAAACTTCGGGATGTTATGTAAAATGTAAATCAAAACTGAATGTTGCAAATCTTTTGCGTCTCTTCTTTTAACATCAGTCTGAAACTGAGGAGAGCAGCTGCTGGAGTTTTTGGACAGAAATGTTGTCCCGTTCTTGTCTGATGGAGGATTCTAGCTGTTCAACAGTCCTGGGCTGCCTTTGCTGGATGGGAGCAGATGTTGTTCTAAAACCTGTATATACTGCTCTGCATTGATGGTTCCTTTCCAGATGTGTAAGCTGTCCACTAATGCACCCCCATACCATCAGAGAAGCAAGCTTTTTAACTGCTTGCTGATAACAGGCAGGATGGTCCCTCTTTTCTTTATTTCCATGGTTGTCAAAAATAATTTTTAATTTTGATTTGTCTGACCACAGAACAGTTTTCCACTTTGCCTCAGAATATTTTAAATGAGCTTTGTCCCAGAGAAGATGCCAGCGTTTCTGAATGCTGTTCACATATGACTTCTTCACATGACAGAGCTTTAACCAGAATTTATGGATGACGCAGCAAACTTTGTTTACAGTCACTGATTTATGCAAATGTTCCTGTGCCCATGCAGTAATTTCCATAACAGAATCAGACCTGTTTCTAATGCAGTGGTTCCTGAGGGCCTGGAGATCAGGGGCGTCCTTTATTGACTTTCAGCCTTGTCCTTTCAGTTTTCAGAGATTTCTTCAGATTCATGAAGTCTTTTGATGATATTATGAACTGCAGAGGATGGGATATTCAAGGTCTTCCCAGGAACATTATTCTGAATTTGTTTTGCTAGTTTTCAACCCAGTTTTTGACAGACTAATTAACCTCTGCCCATCTTTACTTCAGAGAGATTCAGCCTCTCTAAAACACTCTTTATACCCAGCCCTCTTACTGACCTGCTGCCAATTAACCTAATTAGTAGCAAAATGCTCTTGCAGTTGTTTTTTATTTGTACCACTTACTTACACCATGTAGTTGCCACGATCCCAACTTTTTTGAAAAGTGTTTCTGCCATAAAATTCTAAATGATTTTATTTTATAAATGCCAGAATTTCTTAGTTTAAACATTTGATGTGTTTATTATGTTCCATTGTGAATAAAATGTGGGTTAATGAGATTTACAAATCATTGCAATTGGAGTTGGAAAATTGTAAGGTGTTGAAATAAATTATAAAGGGGAAGTTAGAGTATACAATGTGCAGCTGGTGTTAAAGTATTTCTTTTTTTCTATCTTCTCTCAGGTTTTTCCCTGTGACCCCTGTCAGAGAGAGAGCAGGGACAGTGACTTGACCATTGTCTCTGGACTGTTTCCGGACAGAGTGAGGCTCCCCGAGTGCCTCGGTCGTTCATTGTTAACAGAGAAGAAAGAAAGGTCCAGCTTGTCTGCATAAAGACCTACTCAGCATAACGTTTTTGGCCAGCAGCAGCAGCTACACCAAGAACAGCAGTGAAATCCTGGAACTACCCCTCATGCTCGGTCCCTTCCTCTCCAAGTGGACTTACACCTTTACCCTCTTCTCAGTTTCTTCCATTTTCCCACCTTCATAATCAGCTTCAGCCTCATTCAGAGTCCCACATGACAGCTCTGAAACAAGCGTTCCCCTCCCACTCCGCACGAGCCTGCTCTCCTCTCCCTCCAGCCCCCGTGGCGCTTGGCACCAGTGCCCATCACACAGACAGATGGAGCCAACCCTGACCCCTCTCCTTGCCCGTGGGGGCGCCAAGAGAATCAACGCCTGACTAGAGGAGAGGGGGGGTGGGTGTGAGGAAAAAGACAGGAAGAGGAGAAGGAACGCATTTCTTCGTCACCACGGCAACACATCTAAGAAACTCCTGTGGACTCTCCCCTTCAGCTGTTCCTGCGGCTCAGAAATAAACCTCACACAGCGGGACATTCAGCAGCGAGAGCAGGAGGACCTCAGATTTTCCCCTTGACATATTTTTTCTTTGATTTTCTTTTGGCAGCAACATCTTGTTCTACATTTTTCTCAAGACAAGGTGTGAACAAAATATTAAAGATAAGAAACAGTGGGAGAAAAGGGGAATAACAGATGCTGAAGGAAAGCCCGATTTTTATTTTTTTTTGCTGTACTCTGAATTTTAAATTTGGACTGTGGTCAGCAATTGAAATCTAAACAAATTAATTGAAAGTGCACTCACTTGGAAAAAAATCAAACCAATATATGAGTTGGATTTAATTACCTTATGTTCTTGACACTTGAGGAAACCAGAAGAAGGACATCCTGGGGGACTCCACACATCCTGGGTGTGCCTTTACCTTCCAGAACCTGTGACAACCTGCACTAAACTGTGTAAACCGGGGCTTTTCAGTTTCACATTTCTCCTGATTAAACATCCAAACCATTTTTTTTTTCTTTTACGAAAAGAAGTATTTTTCCATTTTTTTCTCCCTCAGCATTTATTCTCCGTTTTCCCATCCTTATCTGATGAACAGCGCTCTAATTAGCAAACAATACCAGACAACCAATTTTAAAAGAACCATGCATCAACAATAAAATGAGCCACTAATAGCCGGTGAAATGAATCCAGCTGGCCAAGATAACAGAGGGGGGAATACCGGCATCCCAAAGCTCCCCAGGTAACTGAAGTGCAGCATACAGTTTTTTGCTCTGAAGCTCAGCTCCTCTTGTGACCTTGCAGGCTGAAAACGAAGAGCAGGAAAATGCAGCGAAAGAGAGATATAACAATACTCTGTGTACGAGGATTACAATTAGTGTCTTTTGAGATTTTTAATCATCGCTCTTGATGAATTGGCAGAATGGAGAACATTAGGACCATTTGTGACAGCCTGTCCTTTCAGTTTATACCGCAGGGCTGAGCAACTGCAACACTTATTATTCCTGTCACTTTACAGACTGACATCTTGGATTGTCTTCAGATACTGTGGCTTCAGATGAGTTGTCATAATGATCACTAGTGCAGTTTTCTATTTCTTCTGGGAGATACTTCAGGTAGTGAAATGTTCCAAATGCAAGCAGCAGGTTTTCATGAATCCATACATCACAGCAGAAACTGGCGTCAGTCCAAGTTAATCTTAATACTGTTGGATTTTACAGTCAAATAATGTAGAATAATGAAATGGCAAATATTGTAAACAAGATAATAAAATGATGCATAAATAAGGTGTAATAACTTTATGCTAGATGAGTTTAGTCATTACACATGTCAGTTCCTCTGGGTGTCAACTTGTCTTATATACCTTTAGTGCCAACATGTAGGGTTACTGTTGTGAAACCTATTTATTATTAATTATTATCCCCTGCCACTAAATTCAATGGTCATAATGAGTTTTGCCTGTGGTTTTGTGTTTGTGCTCATTTGTCTTTATAATGTTAGGAAAATATCTCATGAACCAGAGGATGGATCCTAATTAAACTCTCAGAAAGTAATCTTTGGCTGCACATTTATAACTCATACACTTTTGAAGTCAACCCAATTCAAGATGGCTGCCGCAACTAACCATACTTAGCCAACACAAAAATGGCTGTGTTTTAGTAATTGAGCATCATATTTAACACATGCTCAGAGCACTACAGATCTTGCAATAATTTTGTTTTAAACTTTGGCCTTACATGTTAGCGTCAACCCTGTTTGTCAACAAAACATTTCATGAACCACTGGAGAGATTAATCAACCTTAGCCAACACAAAATGGCTGTCACTCGGGTTGTTTTACAGATATGTAAATGTCTTAAATTGGATTGGCTCCAAACATTTATCAGTTGTAGAGGACGATAAACCCTTTGGGATGAAAGTTCCCATCTTATCTTTCTGTGCAGGTATAGGACTAGTTCTTCCTTGTATTCTTGTTTTTTTATTAACATTTATAATTGTGTTTTTCATGTCAGCTAAATATACGTGGGCAGTATGTCATGGGACTGATAGCAGATTCCATATTTTATGAATTTCAGAGAAACCTTTCCATAGAGATTTTTGGCTGGCAAGTTACTAAACTGTAAAAACTTCACACAGAGATTTAAAGCACTAAAGTGTTTCCTTTAGGCTGTAAACAACAGCTGTTCTGTAAATTTATCAGTGGGATCTTTTTTTTTAAATCTATGTCAGACTGTATTTTCAGTGATCACAGTTTTGGATTTACAAAGTTGTTTTTATTTATTTATTTTCCCTCAGCCTCAGTCAGGGTTATTAACTCTAAGGTCTGCAGTGATTTCCAGATGAGCAGAGCACTGAAGTCTTTGAAAAAAAAAAAAAACGAATTAGGTGTTGTATGAATTATCTGTGTCTCTGTATCAATCTTTTATCACTTAAAAAGAGGCCAGTGAAGCAGCGCTTTTCCAGAGATATTTATGAGGCCAATATGACACGGATGATGTGGCTGAGTTTTGAGGTCATATAAGTGATATAAGTGGAAAGGTAGACACAGTCCAACAGTTCTGCCTCTCTGAGTGTGTCTGCGGTGGTCCGACTGTGATAAACACAACAGGAAGTAAGATATAGTTGTGTTATTAAGGGTTTGATTTCATCTCATGATCTTTGTTGTGAGTCGTTGCCTCTGGTTTGATGGTCTCCTTGGTTTGTGTTTCTTGGGGCTATTAAATGAAACGAAAACAATATTTCATAAAAAAGGTACCGCATGAATCAAAGAGATGGTTTCAAAACTTTAATAAGAGTTAGCTTTCCTTGTATTTTCGTGGAAAAGATTGTTGCTGTCACCTCGGCACATTTGGTGGCTCAACCTCTCCGACACTGAAAAAACACAAGCGCACACACCTCAATTATGGTGCTATTTCTGTGGTCCTACCTGTCACTGACACTGAGCTGAAAGCAGCTGGGATTAATTAGTTACTCACAAACAAGCACAAGTGCACACATACCACATATACACAAAATACACTTATCTCTCTAAGAAACATACGCAGGGGCATCATATTTGGTAAAATGCATACATTGTGTTCACATTTTCACCTTTTACAGCTCAATTACAACTCTTACAAACACACACACCTACTGTCCCGATTATTTATCAGACACAGGATGTGAAAAGCTGCCAGGACAGCTTGTTGCTAATAAACACCCCCCCCTCGCTCTGCTGTAATTACCTCACTCTTCATTTCACACCTTGCTTATGCACCTTATATCTCCTCGTGTCAGGTTGCTGCTGCTCCTCATCAGTGAGAGGCAAAACTGGTCAACGCTAACAACAAACCTGAACTTGCATTTAGTCAATTTAAAAAATATCTGTATAGCATTCCTTAAAGGAGTGGGTATTGCCAGCCACCTTTCATTACAAAGTTTTAGACAACATCTCATGTTGAGAAACGACAGCGTTGTAGCCATGTAGGTCATCACGTTATGAATGAATGTCAGCTACTACAATATCAAATTTTAGCTCAGTGTCTGTAAAGGTGGCTGTGTTATAGACATGTTTGTGTTGCATAATGTCAATGTGCTGTGGCAGCCATCTTGAATTGAACTGTGGGTGTATAACCAATGATTACTTTCTGAGGGTTTCACGAGTTTCAGTGGTTCATGAGTTATTTTGGTAATAGACAGACACACACACACCTTTTGGTGTCAGGTGATAATTTAACAAAAGAAAACAAAAAAACCTTCTGACAAATATTTGTTTTTGTCACTGTTTGATATGGATTTTGCAGATAAAATAATAATAATAGTAATATTAAGAAGTTTTAGTCTCGACAGTAAATAAAAGATCATGTTTTGTTTTTTTACTGGAGCAGAGTTTGTGTTAGCGAAATCAACAACCGATGAGGACAAGCTGTATCTCCTGTCAGCTGATGTGTGGCGTGCATCGTGCTGTGCGCTGCTGACTTCGATAGAAATAGGGCGGCTGTCATGTTTTTAAAGACAGGCTGTTGACTGCCATAACCTTCAGGTGTTGTTCATGGTATATATGCTAACATGATTGTGTTAAGGTGGACTGATAAGGATACAAATAACTCGCAGAGACAGAATATGCTGAGTTAAGGGAAAGGCTAAAGCAGCAGGGACTGAACACATTATGTCACACAGAATGAGCCTTTAACTCATATATAATAAAATGTTAGACAAACAGTACTCAAAATTTTAGGATTTAGAGGATAAGCATATGTGTATTTAAAAGGATAAAAGAAAAAGATTACATTTGTGTATTAGCTCCTGGATTTTATGCACCTTTAAAGGAGAGTTATTTATTCTATCGAAAGCTGATGCTTCTCTTAACAAGCCGCCGCCACCGTTGTGGCAGCTCATTACCATAGTGATAATGAGAGATAGAAAAGGTTGCTAGAGTCAGCACAAGTTTTTTTTTTTTGTTCTTCCTCTTTACACAGTCAGAACAGCAAGTTTTAGTGTTGAGAAAAACTGTTTGAGTGTGACTGTGTGCTGCAAAGTTACAGAAAGTTTGGGTTTGAAAGAACAAATTGACTCAGAGCTAAAGGGACACTGATTTCTTTCAAGTTTACTATCTGTAGCATATCAGGTCATTTTTAACATGAAGAACAAAAAACCAAATCCTTAGTCATGAACTGCAAGTGAACAACTTCAAACAGCTGAACACTGAATTCTGCTGGGGTGAAAATATAACTCATTCTCAGAAAAGTCTGTAAATATATATTGAAACTATCTCCTGAATTGTGGTTTACTTCCTTTTTGTAAAAGTGTGTATGGACACAAATATACCTGCATATAACAAATAAGTTCAAATTTGTAAAATTATCATTAAAGTACAATTTTAACAGACAAAAAGTTGTTTGGAATTTGGTCAATCAGAACTCTTTGCACTTTATAAACTAAGCACAAAAAGTAAAGAAATTTGTGTTAGGTTGACAATTTCTTTGTTGTAACAATGCTTCTTGGCAACCAATCTTATACTGTTGGAAAGCCTGTTTATTTCTCTTTAAATTATGCCACATTTGTTAGGAAAATGCATTTGTGTGTTGCGTTCATGAAAAACTTGCCAGATCTTCTCTGCCACTGTCAAACGACTCATGGTGGGTGTCATTTATTGGATTGGATGATTGAAGTCTGTAGAAACAAAACACATTGGCAACTTAACAGTTTAGTCATTTAACAAACAGGGGCCTCAGTAGCATGAGGAAGAACCATACACAGCTCCAACAGCCTAACACCTCCCCTCATGCTCACCAGGTTTGTTGCACACTACTGTGAGATGGCATCCCAATATCATCCAGCATTTGTTGCAAGTCAGCCAATATAGACTCCCAAGTTTTAGAGGTAGTATCTAACAAACCCCACTCTGTGGGGGTATACATCTCATCTTGGAGGATAGATGTGGAGTCTGTCGGTATGGAATTGCCACTGGTTGCTCACAGGTGCTGGCAATCAGGCACCAATCAGACACTTGATTGTCAGCACCTGGGGCAACAGGAGTCAAAAGCAGAATAAACTCTTTGGCATTGGCAGAGAAAATTTGGCAAGTTTTTCATGGACGTAACCCACATATTCAGCCAGGCGGCTCAATTCACAAATGCATTTTCCTAACAACGTGGCACCATTTAAGGGGAAATGAACAGACTTTCCAACAATATAAGATTTATTGTCAAGAAGCATTGTTAAAACAATGAAATAATCAACCAAACACAAACTTTCTTTTTTTTTGTGCTAAGTTTGTTTCAAGTTTTTTTATTTCTTTTGTTTAGGTTTATGGATGTAAACCATGTGGATATATAGTTAGGTTAAAACATAGTGTTTTAAACTTAAAAACAAAACAAAATGGTTCACTAAATGACAAATCTCCCTTGTTCTTTATCCAAGATGTCCAGTTAATGGCATTCAAAATGCATAATTTACTTTATTTCAGTTTACATTAAAACCAGACAGGAAGTTACTATTTTACTCAGCTTGCATCAAAGAGCGTAAGACATTCTAAACTAATAAGATGAGTATTTTGGTGCTTATTTAAACATTTGTGTAATCCATTGATTGTGTGTAGGCTTGTAGGGAGGAAAAAATAGAGAAGTGCTGAATCTATTTCTGTGCTGTGATTTATTGTCTGGTTAGGAACAGAATGAATGGACCAGTCAGTCATTGCCTTTTGCAAACCACAGATCTTAGAATCAGTGGCAGAGAGGGCACCCCATGAGAAAATAAACCCACACTGAATATATGTCTGTCTTATCTTCCAGGTGACTGCTGCCACAGTGGAGGGCTAAATTAAAAATTCTGCCGCTGCTTGGATTCTTTGCTTTGAATATTGATGCAGCAAAAGACTATTTGTATCCAGCGAGTGTGAACTATAAAGATTTTCACTCAAAGGCAAAAGACCTAAGTTGACTTTGGGAAACCTTTTTTTTTTTTACCAGTGAAAATAAAACTTAAACACTCTGGGCTCACTGAAGGATTTTATGATATTTTGGTAAAATATTTACCACCACCTCCAGACACATTTGGGATTGAACAGATTTTCTAAAAACTCCTGGAATTTCTGCTCTTTCCACCAAGAAGAAATCAGAAAAGGACCAACATCATCAGTGGATTCAGTTTATTCCTGTTGTGGCATCATCCATATTCAGCAGACTGGGACTGGCAGCAGGATGCCAGAGTTGGACAACTTTCCTTCCTTGAATGAAGCCAGAAACCCTGATCAGGGTCTAAATGGTCCAGCAGACCCTGCTCAGATTCAGCACAGCATCCTGGAGGAGCAGGTAGAGCTGTGGTGGTTCAGAGATCCTAGAAAGTCTGTACTTTGCTATTGCATCGCGGTGCTTCTAATCCTGGGATGCGGACTCGGAGGCGTTGGGCTTCTTTCCACCACCACCAGTGTGTCGAGCGAATGGAGGCTGGGGGCAGGCACGGCCCTCTGCCTGCTGGCCTTGGGGGTCCTGCTCAAACAGCTGCTCAGCTCGGCTGTGCAGGACATGAATTGTGTCCGAAGCCGGCAACAGATAGACATGCTAAAGAGCGGGGGGTTGTCGGACATTTTAGTGGTTTTAATCACGGGACTGTCACTGTTGATTTGTGGAGGGGTCCTCCTTCATTTGGCTCTGGCTAACCATATGCCAAAGCCTGGCCAAGCACTGAATGACATGTACATCTCTGGAGTCGTTTTGTTAGCAGGAGGGGGAGCAGCTGTTGTGGGTGTTGGGATATACTTTGTTGTGGTTGTCCTGCTTGAGAGGACAAGGCCCGGACGAAGGCTCGTAGACCGAGTTTTGAATATCTTCACTGTTTCGGGACACATGGAGCGTCAGGGTCGCAGAGAGACTGCCTCCAGCTTGGCTAACCTTATCTGAGAATCAACCAGACTAAAGTGTGCATTTTGATCCTGGCTTGACCTAATTAAAGCAGAGTTTAAGCCCAAACATAGAAAGAAAAAGTTGATTAAAAAGGTATATCATACATGCCTCACGTGGTTAAACTGTGCATGAGATAAAATTAATTCGATTTGATCTGTTTATTTGATGGGCATGCTAGCTATGGGTTTTCAGATATCTGACACAGAGCAATGGGGTAAAAAAAATAACCAAAATAAGATTTAAAATGTTAAAAATTAGCACTTTTTTATGTATATAAATACATTCAGAATCTCTGCCAAAAAATGCGGTGGAAAGTAGGCTGAATTTTATTTTATTTTATTCTATAAAGGCACTGGCAGAAAAGCACAGACTATTTAAAATTATAAATGACTAAGTGGTATTCAAGGTAATCAAGGAGATTCAGAAATTAATTTGATATCGGATATAATTTATAACTTTGCTTAAGTACAAAATGAACTGAGTTATCAGCTTTTATTAAGAAGAACCAGCAGCCGTCAACAGATCTGGTCTTAAAGGTAACATCGGGTTGTTTAAGGGTTATTTTTATTGTGCTGGCTGGACATTCAGTATAATGTTATTCACCCTGACAGTCTGTCTTTTCAAAGTGTCCTTGGACTACATCTGATCACTTCTTGCTCAATAATTGTAAGTTCTGAATAAAAGCTGGTAAAAGTTGAAATACAAATGGTATAATAATAATACAAAACCAGTTGTCATTTTTTTTCAAACTCGCACTCGCATGAAGGATACCATTCCTGACGCAACCTGGGTCCGAACCTGCAGATTCAGGATTACAAGGCTACATACGCCCCCCCTTCTGGAAAAAGTCAGAATACAAAAATCTCTTTTTGTCTGTTTACACAGAAAATATGATCATGTTCATCAATGTTGGTTTTTTTATCTGGTAAATAGTTCAGTTTTATAATAAATATATGGCATCCATCCATTTCCTTTACCTGCTTTTTCCTTTCTGGTTCACAGGGAACATCCAAAGGTATATGTCACAACATTGTATATTTCTAAGACCGAAGACAACATGACTGTTGGACAACTAGTCTGTATTATGACACTGCAGAATGTAAAGATAATTCTGTTTTTTTATGTTTCCATCAACACAGTATTGTTTTAACTGAACATTAAACCAGTGTTTGTCATTTCCCTGATTTAACCACTGCATCATATTCTTATTTAATTAAAAATTATCACTCGGTTTGAAAGTTAAAAAGAAAGAACAACCAAATTGCATCTCTTTATTCCTCCTCATTGTTCTGCATTGAGCCCTGTTCTTGCCTGTTCCTGCAGCGAGGCTCAGATAGACCCTCTGTTGTCACATTACAACCAAACCACAAAGGAAAAACTAGCGAGCATCTTTCAATCTAAATAATTATCTTTTCATACCGAGAAGCAAAGTGGGAGAATCAATAAAGACAATTGAAAACCTCTTACCTGTTGTTTGATATCAATTTTTAAATCTGTTAAAAGTCATCTTGCACAAACCGGTATGACTGTATAGATGTGGAAGTAATATTCCACTGAATGCATGAGCTGCACTCATGTTTTCTTTTTGGACTAGATTAGTAAATTACAAGCACTTAATACCCTAATCTTCACTATATGAAACTCCTAAATTGCCCATTTTCTTAGAACATATGAACCCGTGTAGTTTGTGTTAATGTTAAAAAAATTTAAAGCATCAAATAATTGTAGCTACCTTAGATGATTTTTTATGGCAAATAAACATAACTATGGGTATACATTTCAGATGGTGAATGCTACAGGAGAGAATTTTTATGACTCTCACATTCAACTACAAATAACAAAATTATTAGCATCAAGCAAAAATAATGGCATTTCTAGCAAATATGGATCAAAAGGCAAAACTATGTAAAAGCACTGTGTTTTAAAATTGTAACATTTTGCACACATTTGTAAAATAAAAGTGGTGGTTTATGAAACAGATTTTCAAAAGTATCAAAATACTTTTGCAATTCAAACATATGCAGATTTATTACAACCTGCTTTCATTTGATCACCCTTTGGCATTCATCATTCATTGTAAAAAAAAAAAAAAAAACATACAAAAAACAACTTCCCCAGTTCAAGAGACTTTCTGTTTTCCCACCAGTAGTGCAATAAAAATGAGTCCGTTTTGAAAAATACAATTTCAGTTTTGTTAGCAGAGACATTTATAGCCCCGGCAGCTTGAATTTATGAGCTGTTTTTCTGTCTGATGATGACTCAGTCATTTCTCACACAGCAGAGGAGAAAAATTAGAAATTAAAAACCATTGCATAAACATTTCCAGTTCGTGAATCCCAGTGCACTTAAAGAGCAACTTAATGTTTTCTAACTGAATTAGATGCTGACAGAGCTGCCTTTTCACATTAAATATCACCTTTCTCAAGAAATGTTGCAACATTCACACTGAAAAGTAAAAACACTTCTGATTAGAACATTAATTGAATAATACTTTAAAACTCTTGTGTACATATTTATTAAAATGTTTCCAAAACCTTGAGCAGTATTTCACTCCTCTCACAGGGAAACCAAAAAAAGAAAAGGATTTGCACGGTTTCATTTGAGTGTGCCACGCCTTTTACTTATCTGCACACAAACATGCGTCTTGTTGCCTTGAGACAAAAGGGGGTCACAGTCAGCCATTGTTGGAGTGATGACAGACAGCAAACTGAGGGCACAATGCACAAGGCAACGATCTGTAGGGGCTGGCATAGGCTAGCACCGTTGGCTTCCTCTTGACACAAACACATACACAGAGACCGGAGCTTGTGCTGCTTTTTTACTATAAAGTCAGAGATAAGCAACGACACACTGTGCGGCCATGCATGACGGCCATAGGAGGTGAACAGGGAAACAGAGGGGCAGCTTTGATACAAAGGAAAGTGGATTCTGTGAAGGAATAAGGAAGTTTTCCATCAGCCCAACCAAAGAAAATTTGAAGAAATAAAATAAACTAGAGAAAATATATTATGCCCCTCAGTCTTTGCATTCTTTGTGTTTGTGCACAGTCGTTGTTCAGAGTTGTGGTCAGGTGCATCCTGTTTGTTTTAATTACCCTTGATGTGTGTCTGGAATCAGACCGGAGTCCCCCTGTGGTAAAATTAACTGCTTGGATGGAGTTTAGAAGAGCACACTCTTGTGTTTGAGATCCCATAAGTCATAGTGCATTACAGGAAAAAAGAAGCCATAAAGTCTAAAGAATTCCTTGCGGAGCTTTATGATAAAACTGTGGTAGGGTTTGGACCTTGGCAAGAGAAAAAGCAAACAAACAAACAGCTGAAAAAGCTCAGTGGCCTCGATAAGAGTTCATTGGAAAACATCTGGAACCACAAAGACTCTTCTCAGATTTAATCAAATGTGTCAACAAACAGCAAACCAAGAAAGGTCCTAAAGCATGAAAGAAAAGATTTTCTGACCTGGTTAAACATAACTGTTGACATTATACGGAGCTCCAAGGACAACAGTAGTAAACAAAAATCACAAAGTATCTTTATAGTTTCCTTCCAATGAGCAAGACCTTCTTGTAATCTTGGTCTTGACCAACAGTTCTCCTGACTTTCCGCAATTCTTTAAAGGCAATTTGTTCGAGTCGATTCTCAATCATCCAGGGTACGACAACCTAAGTGGTTAAATAGAAGACAACTGGTCTTCTTCTCTTGTTTCCTGAAGACGTTTCACTTCTAATCGAAAAGGCTTTTTCAGCTCGTGAACCGAAGCCTTCTGTTGAACCGCTGTAGGTTTTAAAGGCTTTTATTCAGAAAATTGCTTCTTTTATGTTTTAAGACCATTCTTTACTTGTGGCCATTTTCAAGGTTCTTTTAAATATATTTTAAAGGTTAAGCCATTTAAGTGACTAATGAATTATTCATTTTCAATCATTTCATCCATTCATTCAGATCAGTGTTGTTTGCACACATGACAGACAACTTAGCAAATAATTTTGAATTTTGAATTGTATTTTCATGGGCACTTTGTATAAGTCTGTAGTCTTAGTTGTATCTACTAAAGTAAAATAAAATATAGAAAAACATTGCATTTTTATGCTTGAATAATTAAATGGTCAGAGTTAAGTGGCTTAACAACAACATTCATCTGAATTTTAATCAGGCATAAGCCCTAAACTGATAATAGTGAAAAAGCAAAAAATGTCAAAAGGAAAACTAGAACCTTTTTTCACACACCCGCTGTGCCTCATCACTACAAAAAAAAGAAGTTGTACTTGTAATTCACCATTGTTCCCTTTTGGTATTTCACACAAACCAACCAGAAGCCATTTGGCCTCACATCTTGTGTGCTTCCACACGTCAATCTGGCATTGCACGATCAGCTGAAAGACAAAAGCATTGTTGGTAAGAGCAGCGCGTTGCTCGCACCACCTCCCACTTCACACATACATGCCAATTCAGATCTCTGACTGCCTTCATCGCCGGCTCAGAGGCCCCTGTACTGTCGATGTGCACCGAGGATGGATGCATCGTGGCTTTAAAGTGCCTCTGCAAGACCAGAAAAGTTTGGCTTATTTGAAACAAAATATAAAGAAACAAGACTTTTTGCATGTTATAATACGTCTGGCAAACTCCAGGCGCTGCTTGTGTTACCATGCCATCTGTAAGGTGCTGAATGGTGGCGTGGTGTCACGATATGGTTGGAAAAAATACTCTTATCAGGACTGACAGAGGGATGAATGAACACAGATACAGAGAGGGACTTGAAGAAAACAATTGCCTGTCGTTTAGTGAAACTAATGACAAACTAGATGCTTTTTTTCTGTGATGCAAGAAAACAAGAAGATCCCAAAAGAAGTTACAAAAAAATTGTTTATTTCCAAATATATCCCTTTGTTTCCAACAAGCAGTAGTCAATAAATAAACAAGAATTTTAAAAATTCCCACGTACAGAACTGTCACAACTGGTTCCCACAACAGACAATGGAATGATTGTAAGAAAGTGTTTTAAAAGCACATGTGGATTTAAAATAAAGACTCTGGATTCTCTGTTCTGCTGTTAGCAGGGCAGCTGAACATAGAAAGTCAAATTCACCACAAACTGGTCTCAGAAAAATAAAAAGTAAAACAAAACAGAAGTCAAAAAATAACAAATGAAAATATTGTTACTTTGCTCATTGCCCTTCCCACAACCCCTTTAAACTTCATTAACCCTCACTGTTGTACTTTGAAGCCTCAATCCAAAGAGAAACAACCAAAACAATATAAACAACAAATAAAATATGACCAAATTCTGCACTGTATTTATTCCCTTGAGTCTGCCTCGAGAACAGGGACAAGGTTATAACCCCCATGAGTCTTCGGTTTTATGTTGCACTGTCGATGCCTCGGATAATATTGGGCCTTATTAATCATTGACCTGGTTGCTGGTGTTAGTTTCACAGAACTGGGGATTAAGTTCCCAGAGCCACTGGGGACTGCAGGCAGTTTTAGGGCTCTGAACTGAATGTGTATAAAAAAAATCACCATTCAAGATAAAATGTGTCAGTGAAGTTTTTTTTTTTACAATGAGGACATAAATGACAGATTATGAAGAAAGAAATCCTGTGACAGATTTAAAGCTGTGGTTAAGTTCCTTCATAAAGCATCATGTAGTATTTTCTACAGATAAAAAAGGAAGTACATGGCACATTTTGAATGTATAAAATCACAAATCTGCAGTATTAATGAGCCAGAATCAGACTGGGTCAAAGAGTTGTCAATTCGTTCTTAGTGTAATAAAAAATATTTACTGGAGTCCTGAGGAAACCCTAAAAAATGCATGTCAGAGCTAATGTAACACTCTTTCCTCTTTGAGTTTTGCAACAGACCGAGGGATGATTTCCAGTTACCGTTAACGGGGGGGGGGGTTTCTTATGTCCTCCTACACCTGTCCTCAGCTGTCGGCTGCAGACACTGAGCTGGAGAAATGGAGGGAATAGAGACGAAGACGGGCAGAAGGAGAAAATACCCATTCGTCTAGCAGCATCTGTGCCCTTTAGTTTGTCCGGAGCTGGTAATCTGCCAAGAAATGTAACAGCAGAGCATTAACGCACAGCTTTGTTCCCCTCATAGCCCCCTGAACATCGCATCAATGCCATTAGAAGCACTATTAAATCCCTAAACAAGATTTGCACAAATTTAAGCTGTAGGTGCATTGTAATAAATCATTTTACTAACCTTGGCTGCCTTCAGTACATCATCAAGTTTCTGAAGGTTGTTTTCGAAATGAAATCTAAATATCATATTGACTCAACCTTTAATGAACATATTAGATGGGCTAAAAATTAGATAATTGTAACCACACAGTTTATCATGTTTTATCATCAGCTATGCAATGCGATAATTGTCTAATCATAAAATGTGCAACAAGGAGAAAGACAAATGAAGTCTCATTTTCTGTGACAAATTTAGGATTCATAACTTTTTTACTTGAATGTTTGTAGTTCTAGACACAAATATATTACTAACCTACTATAAGACGTTAGTGCGCAGGCTCTACCACTGTCAGATGTTTATAAAGTTTATAAAACAGGGTTATTAGTTCTAAAAACAAACTATTTAAATTACAGATATTTTAAAACCATCGTTTTCATCTATAAAACAGCTCTCTTCTGCAAAATTAACCCCTAACATCAGGATTTATTCAAATAACTCCTGCAATTTTCCATCAGTACTACCAAAAAAGCTTTCCAATATTTTGAGGCCAATAATAAATAAATACTGTAAATAAAGTCAGGACCCCTTTTCATAAGAGAACTTAAGGGAAATAAACAAACCATGCCAAATAGTGACACTAAATCAGCAGCACAAAAAATAATTTCTTTCACAGAGATATTTGCAATAATATAAAACATTCAAAATCTAATCTTAGATTACAGCTATCTTCAACCGTTTGCAGATAAATAAAGCTTCCTTTTGTTGAACATTTGGCTCCCTGAGTTACACATTAATGCCAATAAAAGAAAACTGAATGAGTTACTGGTGAACACCAGAAGTGATACTGTAGCTTGAATGCTAAAAGAAATCAGTCAGTTTTGTGGTTTCATCTTTTAGTTGTGTTTTGTTTTTCTCCCCAGAATAATCAATGTTAATAATAGTCAGGGGACTGGCTGACTTTAAAGGGCACGGAGAAATGTGACATGATTTCAGCTGGTTTTTGTGTTGAAGAATTTGACTACCCTGCAGAAAACTAAAACTGCTAAATTGCAACCGACTCTGCAGGAACCTTTTCAGGTTAAATCTCATGTAATTTAATTAGATGAAATCTGACCACAATTATCTAGCTGAGTAGTAAATAGCATCCACTAAAGTGGCATATAATCCCAAATTAGATGTTAGTTAAATCATATATTGTATCCAAAAAAATAAATAACAACAAAGCACAAAGGCAGTGTGTGTCAGTGACGTGCCAACCTAAAAGTCCAGTTTGTGTGTATTATCGTTTCCTGTTCTGACCTGTCGCAGTCAGATATTAGTGATGTTATAACTTAGAGCCGTATGGTACAGCAACTCAATGCCTGTTCAGTCATTAATAAATCAGTACCTTCAGTCTGCAGTATCAGGGCATTATTTAATCAGCATGAAAGTAGTGGTGAGTGAAATTAGATCTCGTCCTTCTCCCTCCCTGTGTGACCAGTGGCAGCAGTGAGAAAGGTGATAGCTTCTCCTCAGTCACCATAATTTCATCACTCTTCTTACTTTTACTCGGACTGAACCTTTGTCCTCCTTTCCATCCCCTTTTTTTCTGTTTTGTCTCCATGCTGCAAGATCAGCAAGGAGGCAGAGGAGGCTTGGCATTTGCAAAGTGCCACCCTGGGAGCCCTTTGGCACTCTTTGGCATCATTCAACCTTTTCAGTCCTTTGAAGCAGGTTGAATGTATCAAAGGACTCTTAAATTTGTGTCTGACAGAGCCAGGTCATGAATATAACTAATGCAAAAAAGTCCAGTTCTTTGTGTAAAGCAGGAAGGAAACTTGAAGATTTCTAGCTGTGGTCTAGCAGAAGGATTGAGTCTTCATCTTCACATCATTTCCATTAGTGCCCTTAATAAAACCAGCAAGAACAGCAGATTTTCATGTAGTGCTTTAATATACGGTAATGTGGCCCTATCCTAGAAATTGCTTTGTAATTTGCTCAGAATTCACATATATTTTGCTACACATTTAAAAACATGCTGTGAAAGTAGTACCTCAAGTTAACGGCCTGGCAACACCTCGTTGCTCTTCCTGTCACCTCTGAGTTTGGTAGATATAGTTTACTCTCTGGACACCATCTCAAGATCTCACACAGTCGCATTGTTAAACAAACTCAGCTGGCATTTCTGTTCAAACACGGACAGCAGTGAAACATTTAACCAAGCCTGAACAAAGCCACTCAGTTTGTGGAGTTTCCATCCTGTTTCTACCTGCACTGAAGCCCCTGATGGCATGGCTCGTGGTGATGGAGCCAGGCATTAGATATGATGGATGTTGTTTATCTCAGTCCGTTCTCCAGACTCACAGTGAATATTGATGCAGGAAGACATTCTGACTCTAAACTCTAAGGGAAAACATCGAGTGTAACATCAGGGTAAGCACTAATGGTTTGGACTTAAAACCTTCCAGCTTTTAAGAAACTAATTCAAAAAGCTGAAAAAGTTTACTTTTTATTATGTAATGGCACTTATTCTGTACATGTGCTCTTTTCTTGAGTAAATGTCAAACAAATATGAGACCAAAAAGCAGCCACAAAGTCAGAGTTTGAAATTATTATGTAATAATTTAACCCAAGGATGTTGTCTATTACCTTGCTGCTTCTTTACTCCTGAATGCTTATTCATGAATCCAAGTCCAAGCAGGAAACCAGCAGAGAGTGTGTGTGTGTGTGTGTGTGTGTGTATTTTCGATGTTGAGATGTGCTTATTTTCTCACCTCCACTTTGTGTGATGTAGCGCACCCACGGCAATGCCTGGTAACCGCTCTTCTCTATGATCTTTAGGTAGCGCACCTGGAGAACGTGAAGATGTTCATTTATTTTCAAACACACGCAGTATATTACCTGTAAAGCTAATTCACCTTAATGGTGCTAACTCCAACATTTACCGGCACGTTGTGTGTCTGCAGCAGTGTGTTTCCAGCTGCTCGCTTACAGCTGATGTAAACAGAAACTCATGCATTTCCAAATTTGATAAGTAAGGATTTTATGCAACACCCAAAGATTAATTTCCCTCCATAGGATAAGATCAGTGTAAGATTATCTACATTAACCATGGATATGCAACCCCAATTCTGAAAAAGTAGGCGGGTTATGTAAAACATAAAAAGAGAGAATGCAAATCTCATAAACCTATATTTTATTCATAATGTAATATAGTAACATATCAGATGCTTAAACTAAAAAAAAAAAAAAAACTGGAAAAAAAATTTTTTTGGCTGCAGCACATTTCAAAAAAGTTAGGACAGGGTCATGTTTTTAATCTGAAGCCTCCCCTCTTCTTTTAACAACAGTGGAGGAAGTGAGGAGAGCAGCTGGTGGAGTTTTTGGAGGGAATGTTGTTCCATTCGTTTCTTCTTTGCCATTTTTTTGTTTCATGATGCACCAAATGTTTTCAGTTAGTGGGAAGTCTGGACTCCAGGAAGGTCCGTTCAGGGCCCGGACTCTCTTACTGTTGTAATGGATGCATTATGCTGTTTAGCATTGTCTTGCTGAATTATGCAAAGCCTTCACAGGAAAAAAAAAGACGTAATCTGGGCATATTGTTCTAAATCTTGTATATACTTTTCTGATGGTACCTTTCCAGCTGTAAATGCTGCCCATGCTGTGCCACCAGAGGGGCAGGCTTTTGAACTGAATTTTGATTTATCTGACCACAGAACAATTTTCCTACTTTGCTGCAGTTCATGCATTAATTTACTGTTTCATTATGAATAAAATTGTAGTGTATGAGATTTGAAAATCATTGCATTTTGATTTTATTTATATTTTACACAACACAACAGCATTTTTGGAACTGTAGTTTTACGCAGTTGCTGTAAAAAACTTGTATATGACTCTTACTGTGAGTCATGGTAGTCATGGTTTTATAGGTACTGGATGACAGAAAACCAAAATGACAGACAGTGTGACAATGTAAGAGAAAAATCTTACACAGAAACTTTCTGGAACTGCAATATAAATTTATGAACTAAGAACTGGGACTGCGACTTTGAGTCATAAAGACAAACTGCACAGTTGTTCTTAAAACGCTTACCTGAATCCCAGACACAGTGAAATAGGGAATCTCAAAATTAACGGTTATCGGTCTCTTTGCCTCCAGCTCGTCATTCTCTACACTGGGTAGACCAAAGTGTGCCCGCATCATGTACTCCTTACCCCCCTGCAAACACACACACAGAACAAAGACCAGAACACAAAGCTGTCACTGAAATCTTTCAGGTGGCAGGCCTGAGTCTGAGGCGGTATCCCACTGGGCTGTGACTGCAGGAAAACTGCAAGCACATTTTGAACAGCCAGGTTTAGAAAACCAAGGCTTGAAAACTGCCTTCGTGGCCGTGCACATTATTTTGTTGTCCAGCTCCGCCCACATCAGCTTGCTTTGTACCCACTTTGGCAGACGTCCCACACATTTATGATTAAATTTGCTTCTGAACTGAAGACAAGCAGATGTGCACCAGTTTCTTTTCTTTATTAAAATCATCAACATAGTTGTTAGATTTGGACTTTTGCCTCAGAAGTTTTCTCTCAGGTGTCTTCCTAATGAATGCCCTTCGCCAACTAGTTGCAGCCCAGTGAGATATTACCTTCAGTACTAATAAATTGCATTTAAAAACAAAAACTCTGCAAACATGGCAACACAAGACAACTCCCTTGTCTAACAAGATAAAAGATTTTATAGGACTTGGCAAAACCCAACTCCCAAAGAGGCATAAAAAAAACAGGTTAATCATTGTCCTCTGGCCTTATCAGTTCTTTTTATTGGCAGACCATCAGTCAAGTTAAGTTTTTACTTTTATAGTACGTACTTGTTTTAACATTTAATATCTATTCCCTGTGTAGTCTAAATAATAACCAACTGTCACATGGCTGTCTCCATGTGTCTTATTAGGAGCCTGATTACTGGTTGGACAAAAGATTTTTAGAATAAAGCAACAAATTTAACTGAATATTTTACATGTCACACCCAATTTATATAAAAACTGCTTTAAAAAAAGCGTAGAAAATATTTGAGGGCAAACTGACTCATTTTTTAAAAGCTTCATTTGTTTTTGCTGTTCTGAGATGATGATATTTATGGTAAAGTTGCACATATCAGCTCACAGACTGCAGGCTTGTGGTCTTTGAACTGCATTTATCACAACAAGCCACTGCTTTGCTTGTTTTCACTACCTTCCTAATTAATTACTTAACTGTTGCTGCCTGTGAGAATATGTAATTTTACAGCGTTCAAAGGTGAATAACATCGTGGAAACATCTTCTGAGTCACACAGCAGCTGGGTAACAAAATGACATCAGTAATTCTTAACCTTCCTTGACAGGCCGAAGGTGTAATGAATTACAGAGGAGATATCAGAAGCTGGCAGATTAAAGGAATCTCCACTGAATTAATGTGAAAAGTCAAACTTTAAAGTAAAGAATCGCACTGAAACGGCAGATGAGACATGTGCGGATGGGTCAGTGATAATGTAACAAATGGCTCCTGTCTCGCATTTATCACAAAACAACTTCATTTTGTCATTTAAAAGCTGTTTAAAGCTTATATAATTGTGCCTCTTTATCATGGAGCTCTGCTTGTAAATCTTCTCAGAGAAAAAGAAGAAAAGTTTGAAATGAACACAGAGTTTGCACCACCTGCTGTGAGAATTGTAGAAATGGATGAAATATTCTGCATTAAAAATATATAAATAATCTAGATAAATTGCATTTTATGTAATACTGCACTATGAATAAAACTAGCTAAAAGCAGCAAAAATGTTAGTTAAAAGCCAAAACTAGCAAAAAGCTAGACTCACTGCAGAAGAACAAAGTATTGTTTGAATGGATTTAGTGTAATAAAGGTGGAGCTGGTGTGTATTTGCCACTAACAGGGAAGGATTTGATGTTCCACTGCACCACGTTCTTCTCAGGCAGCCACTTGGCGCTGCCTGTGCTGGTCTTGAACTTGGGTGAGTCAGCATCACTGGGCACCGGCACCATGATGGCAACATTGTTGGCAGTGGAGCGGCTCTTAAACTGACTTCGGGCCTGTGAAAGGTGACAAGACAGACTTCAGAAGCCAGAAGGTTTTCATAACAATAACATTAATAGGAAAAAGAACAACCATGTCTACATTTCAAATGAGGCCTGAGTGATAATTGTAATTATGAGTCTGTATGGCCTTCGAGGCATCACACAGATGGTATCTAGTAATCCACTTGAGACATAAACGTTATAAATACTACAACACGTTTGGGTGGAGGGACAAGAGACCAGCTGCAGGCGATAGGACAGAGTCGGTTTTATACAGGAAGTGTGTGCGTTGATGTTTGTGTGTCACTTGTCATTACCTTGACTTTGATCTCCACACGACTGTGAGAGAACTTTTCAATCACACTCTCGATCCATATAAGAGGCTTCACCTGTCAGGGACAGATCGAACGACAGGGTGGACAAGGTCAGGAGAGTTAGAGAGCCTCACGCCGCAAACATTGCTTCAGTGATAAAAACGACAAGAGAGAAAACAAGATGCTGTACTCGGAAAAGTGGGATTAATAACGTTTTATTCTCATTTAAAAAGGACCTGGAATTACAAAGCTAGGTCAGTAAATAATGACTTTTTACTTACTTATTATTTTTTTATCATAACAGGTAAATAAGGTGAATCTAGCTGACAGCAGATTAAGATAATTTAAATAAAATGCAGCTAACAACTTACCAAGTATTTTTAAATATGAATATGCACATTCAATACTATGAACCAAGCCACTGTGTGTATTACCAATACACTGCACAATATTTTTTATGTATATGCAGCTGCAACAAAAGTATTTTGTATTGTTAAGTGGGACACATTTCTTTTTTTCCTAAGAAGAGGTTCTGAACCAGCCAGCTCTGTCTGTGATCTCTGCCTGTTTTTGCACAAGATTAATGACAAATTTAACGATGCTGCCATAACGAAGACGCATGCTGGACACTTTAAACTCTGTGACTAACAGCTACTAACTGAAGTACATGAGAGAACAGAGCATATAATATGTCGGGACAGGAAACACAGCAGGCATGGTGTGAGATAAGAGTGAGAATAAGGAACTGGTCGAATGCAGTCGCCTGAAATCTACATTTACTGTTTTAAGCTTTGTATTCAGTTTTACCAACAAAGGAGTTACTGAACTTTTGTACAAACTATAGTTCTGGGCTTCAAGTAATCAGATAAAGTGGAAACTCATGAAAAGTCAAACAGAAGCAGGCGTTCGTGGTTGCTGCCACACCTAAAACCCACATTTAGCCAACATACAGGACACTGAACCTGAGAGTTTCAGACACAAGATTCAAGGTTGCCACAATAGATTCAGTCATGATTGTTTTCTTCAAGTGGATCTGACAGCTGAAATTAACAGTAACATAAATGTCTTTTTTCATTCATTCAGTTCTAAAAAATAACATATCTAAAAACAAAAACAAAAGAAACAAACAAAAAATAAAGAAAACATGCTGAAATTGTGTTTTTTTTTCTGCACAGCGCCCTCTTGCTGTGAGTTGGAGTTTTACAAATGAACTGAAGTGTGTGCAAAGTAAAGATGAAAAGATTTTAGAATAAAAAAAACAATTAAATGTGCGATGCAGGTGTTTGAGACTGAATGATGTGAATGATTCATGTGTTCTCAGTGATTTGCAGGAAGTGTGTGTGTGTGTGTGTGTGTGTGTGTGTGTGTGTGTGTGCGTGCCACTCACTGCTGTGTTGAGGCGGTACGACATGAGCTCGCTATCGCCGTCAGGGGGGATGAAAGAGATGGTGCGGTCATTCTCAAAGCGTGACAGACGGACGCACTGATGAAACTTCACGTCCTCCAGTTCTACTGTCTTGCTCTTCTCTCCTAACACACACACACAGACACACACACAAAGATTGAGAGCCTTTAACGCAGCCTTGGGGGAAATCAAGGTCAAGGTAATAATCACTGACAAACATTCACTCAGTCACACACACTCTAACACACTGCACACCACATCCATTTGCCCTCTTCTTGTCCCCCACTGAGCAATTATTTTGCTTTTACACACAAGTGTGCAGATGATTTGCCCTCAATACCTGCTGCCATCAATTCCCTCCCCCCACTGGTGCACAATCAGCTGCATCCCAAACACAGTCACACCTGCACTCATGAAATCAAATTAATGAGTACAGTAGGATTGCCCCAAAAAGAAAAATAAACGGAAACACTTGTGTCTGTTTATACAAGGGTTTCATTTTTCTGTCAGTAAACTTGTTCTCACAAGCCAGTTTTGTTTATTTATATGAAATATTACTGAACTAATGACAGTAATAAGGTTTTTGTTGTCGTAATACATATTTACAACTAAAACTGAGTAAAAAGAGTATTAAAATGTAAAAGAAAAATCAGTAAACTGTACTGTAATTTTAACAGCAAAATATCAAACTCCTTTATGCCTCTGGTAGATTTATAAGGAAAACTTTTTATTGTATTTGAACAGATTTTTCAAAGTTTATCTGCAGTTAACAAGTATTTTCATATTGATAATGCTGACCATTATTTTTTATAAAAATAATTACAATCCTGTTCTGTAAAAGTCGGGAACGTTATTATATATATAATCTAATGTTCCTCTCAAAGTCTGAGTCATGGAGTGCACTGCTGCAAGTTGTAAAAACCAAAATCTTTAATGTCTCCATCTGTAGTCTGCTGCATAGAGCCCAGCGTTAGGTTCATCCCCCCCACTGTGGTTAATAGAAGGTGCTGAGTGGAGGAAAACGGCTGTAATGACTGTGGGCTTGTGGGCCCTCAGCTAAATCCTTCCATTCAACAGTCAGCTAAAACCTGCTTTACCTGCTCTGAATGCAACCTGGAGCGGCTGGGAGGCCTTCAGGAGGTGTGTGTGCATATTCATGCATGCAGCCTCCCTCTTCATTGTCCTCCTGAGTCTGTGTACGTGCAACGTTTATGCATCACCTGTCCTTGCAGATGTGAGGAAACTCGCTCACTTCTGCCTGCATTGATTTTGGTTTTGTGGCTGTTCGCTTGCTTGTGAGAAAGTTTAAGTGTGAAACATTCCCTTAAGGACACGACTTGATGAGGTGGGTCTAGAAAAAAAAAGAAAAAACTACTCTCCTTGTTCAGGAAAGGAGGGAAGTCCGTTAAAAATACCTGCCAGTTTTATTATATCCTTGTATGTGTGTGTGTGTGTGTCTGTTAACAAAATATCTTGTGACCCACTGGGCAAATTATAATGAAACCTGCAGAAAGTAATCATTGGCTGTACATCCTCAACTGATTACCTTTTGGAGTCAGCTTGATTCAAGAAGGCTGCCACGGCCAATTGACCTCATAAACACACAACGATGACGGTACCTCATTTCATTTTACAGATACTGACCCAAAGTTTAGTACGGTCACAGCTGAGACGGACCGCCATCACATATTCTGAACACTCACAGATTGTCCAAGATCTTGGTTTAAAGTTTTACCAGTAGCTATTTAAAGTCTACTCTGAATATCACAAACCACTGGATGTACTTTTAATGAACCTTTAAGGAAATAGTCATTGCATGCACATCTGCAGCTGATTAACTTTAAGAGCCAACCTAATTCAAGGTGGCCGCCACAGCCAACTGACCCGAGAAAACCCCAAAATGGTTATAACTAAATTAAATTCTGCAGATATTTGGCTAAGATTTGGTGTGGTGGTAGCTGAGAGTCATTCAAAACACAAACTACAAGTGCTACTCATTGAACAGGATCTTTGCTTAAAACTTCAGCATTAACTGTTGGAGTAAACCCTGTTTGCTTGTTAGCAAAATATCTCATGACCCACTGGACAGATTTTAATGACACTTTCTGAAAGTAATTATTGGATGTTCATATATAACTGATTAGATTTTGGAGTCAATCCAGCTTGGGATGACCACCATAGCTAATCCATATACAAATGGAAATCTTGCAGATGGTAGTTGCTGAAAGTGCATGAAGTTATTTTCAAGGTTTGCCCAAAACAGCTACTTCTGTCATTTCATTTCTCAACATAAAATAATCTCAGCCTAAAACTCTGGCATGAAAGGCTGCCGGCAACAAGCGTTCCTTTAAGGAATCTAGGACTTTCACTTCTTTTGTCTGATTTCAAGTAAGTAACACACGAATGACAAACACACTGCATGCACTACCAGAAATGAAAGTCATAGGGGACTCTGTCACCGCCTGTCATTGCTCGTCCCTGAGGGGCCAAAGGAGAGGAAAAGTGTGTGTTCATGTCAGAGAGGGGCTCAGGTTCACCTTTACAGCCACTCACCTGTTTCTGAGCTTTTAAAGCACAGCCGCTGACAGATGGAACCTAATCTTTTCTGTCTGTCACAAGAAACCTGTCGGCAATCATATTTCAAAGAAGTCCAATGCATCTTATTGTTCTTTGCGTCACCAAAGGAACTGTTAAATCTTCTAAAATGTTCAAATTTATGTCTGTCAGTTTAATCTGATTGTGAGCAACATGTCTGCTCATTTCATTTTGTGGCTGTCATTTGAAACATAACAAGATAAAGCCGCAGTTTCACAATCCTGAGGCTGTGGGTTCAAGCCCAGGCTGCGTCAGGAAGGAATCTGGCATAAAATAATTGGCAAAAATCGTCACTGTGGTGACCCCTGCAGAAGGGAGCAACCGGAAAAACAAGGAAAGAAATATAACAAAAAATTACAAAACGGTCACCTACTCTTTAAACTTCTGATGGATAAGATGTTAAACTGAGATAATATCAAACAAACATAGAAGTGATAAAGAATTTTACAATCCTCAGCTTAAATCGTCCACCCAGTTCTGATTCATTCACCTTTAGAAACTCAAAAGTCACTTTCCCTAGTTTGGCTTGAATATCCTTTTTAAGGGAGACAGCAATTAAATAAAACAGATCTAAATGAGTAAGTAATTTAAAGGTTATGGGGTAGTGGTTAGCACTGTTCAAACCCCCGGGTTAGATCCGGGGTCTTTCTGTGTGGAGTTTGCATGTTCTCCTCATGTTTGCAGGAGTTTCCTCACACAGTCTAAAAACATGCATGTTAGGCTGCCTTCAGACCCGGGCCTTCCTTGAAAAAGAGATCTGTGATCTCAGTGGGACTTGCCTGGGTAAATAAAGGTTAATAAATAAACTTATCCCTGTTGTGGCAGTTCAGGACTTCTGTCAGCAGAGGGCAGCATTAAATGATTTATACTCTTTTTCAGTCTTTGGCTGCAACCAGATAAGATAAAAAAGAGAAAACCATGCAAGGAGAACACAGAACACTTATAAATGATATGTAAAAAAGTATAGCTACCAAAGATGAGAGGAAGCGTAATATTTCCATTAATATTCAGTGTGAGTGTGTGTTTGTATTGACCGGTGTGTTTGATCATTATTCCTGATCAGCATTTCTGTGGATATGTTGTTTCCCACATTGCTACGCGCAGCAGGCGGGGGAGGCTGTGGGCTGCAAACACCGGACAGCCTCAGACCCTCACCTTTCATCTGCAGGGCTGTAGCCCGAGGTGAGGATTATCTCAGAGGCAGGCAGTGATGGAGCCTTCCCTCTTCAGTGAGGAACTGAAGGGGTGCTGAAAAAAAACTTAGGCTAAGGAGGAGAGAGGAAGGAGATGGAAGAGGAGAATGTGCAGGAACAGACAAGGGAAGATGTAACTGTGGAAAAGAATGACGAAAAAAACTGTTGGCAGAGAGGGGGGAGGTGGAGGAAGGATATTAGCTACACATGGGATTCAGACAGAAAGAGGAGATTAGATGTGAGGGTGAGTTCAAGGTGAGTGTGAGCAGCACTTGGCTCGGAAATTAACTAGCACATATTTTATTTAAAAGTTAAAAATGAATTTAAAAATACAGAGATGGTTTATAAGATCCCAAATGTCAGTCTGTGTAAAATGTTGACAACTTGAGATCATCAAATTTAAGCAACACACAACAGACAATGAAAGGAAACATGTTAGTTATTTTAGGAAGTTATAAAAAGAGGATGTATATAAAGGATCACCTTTTGAAAGGGTGATTTTGCTTTTGCTCACTGCCTTTATTATTGTTCTGTTGATGCATGAATAGACTTTTACTTACTGCCTGTGATCTCAAACAACACTTTGTCGTTGAGGCCCAGTCGAAGTTCTGGCATTCCCGACAGGACCACTTTCAGCTTGATGCTCCCCACTATTTCACTGCGCAGGACACTGCCGTTAGCACTCACCTACAGGACACAAAACACCCAAATCAGAACGTTTAATGGAAGATGTGTTTGTTTACGTTCTATCATAGATATTTCATCTCCATCATGCAAGTTCAACAGTTTTACTCTCTGGAAAAGTGAGAGTTTTAGGATCTACATAAGTTAAAAATGGTAACTTGAGAAAAGGAATTTTCTGCTGAAGAAAGAATTGTTAAAATAAAACAGAAGCTAAAATCCGCAAAACAGTAGCTAAAAGTAATAAGACCATAGGTAAAAGCTAAAATAAGCATAATAATAGCAAAAAAAAACACAATAAGTAAAACTAAAAAATACTGACAAACTTGGAATGCTTAATTTCTAGCAAAGCACAATAAAAATACACATTACTGATGCAACTGGTATAACACAGAAATGGTGATTATTGACATTTTCTCAGTAATTGTTTCAAGGAAAGAAGAAAACTGGATAAAAGAGTGATGATATTAATACAAACACACCCTTGTAGCCTTAAAATCACACCCTGAACATTTTATTTCTAAATAACTGCTTGAAAAAACACAAATATTATAAATAATGAATAATACAGGATAATAAAATATCAAATAAACACAAAAGAAATGCTCTTATTGGCCCCCTTTAAGTGTTTTGTGTTTGTTCTGTATCGGTTCTTGCAGCTTGGTGCACTTGTGAAAAACATGAAACATAATCTAAATATAGAAGAACTGTGTGTTTATTTAGGTGTAATATGAACAAAGCAAACATTATCCTCACCAGCAGATTTACTGACTCTATAACATCCATGAAAACCTCGTTCTTCCTGTACTTGATGCCCTCTGACCTCCAGGACACAGCGTTGGTGACAGTGGCCGGGGGTCGAGGTGCGCCAACCTCGAGTTTATGACCCTGCTGGGTGATGTACCTGAAAGGGACAAGAACAGAGAAAAGGATTTAAAAAGTTCCAGCTGCGTCCTGCTGAGTGGGAATGAAGTCCATTCATCACCTGAGAGCAACAAATAATGACCAAAGCCCTCATTAGGGTGTTTAAAGAGGCTGAATGACAAACAGCCGCACAGGTAAAATATAATCTGATATTTAAAAGACTCTAATCTAGAAATAAAAGAAACAAAAAAGTAATCTAAATGGGCGATGGCAACAAAAAGGTTGGGAGTTTTCTGGCGACTTGAACTAAACCTCTCAAAGGCATTAATCCCACCTCATGACTTCCAATAAATGAGTTACTCTGGCGTTAATGAATTAAAGGAGCTTTGGGTTTTTTTAGCAGGATAACTATTCATGGACATAATTGGAAAACAGAAATTTACATAAAACCATTGTGACTGTGGTCATGGATAATAATGGGCCGGGTGCGTTTGTTGGATTATATAAAGCTGAGCTTCAGTAAATAAACCAAACAAAAGTGTTTTCAAAACTGATGAGTCATGAAGAAACACTACAAGAGCTTTAATGTGTTTACATTTAAAAACTCAATCTGTAGATTTAGGAAAATAACAGAATTTTGGAGCCATAGAGCAGCTGCTGTGCATCACCTGTCCAACTAGGGTCAGTCTGTGTAATAACTAGATTACTGGGTTTTAACTAAGCTTTGTTTAAATTTATCTTCTATTGCGACAATTCTCTTTTAAAATGAAGAGAGAAAAAGAAAAAAATTGAAGTTTTAATGGTAAATTTGTTTTAAATTATTATTTTTTTCGTATACAGAAGAGTTTGGGGAAAAGTAAGCATGTGATCAACTCTGTGCTGTTCTTTTCACAACAAATCTAAGTGCTCAGGTTTGAAATCAAAACAGTGAATTTGCCTTGCAAAGAAGATGATGGGGTAAAGATCTGCAGGCATACGTAGATTTCTAAGAGGACAGGCAGAGCAGGGAGCCCACTTTGTGTTTGACGAAGCTACTGTAAGGAATGTTGATGTTACTGAAGGTCCAGACAGTCGTGAACCCTGACCTGTTCCTCGTTCAAGAGAGCAGCCTGGACACACAACCTGTGTACAGTTTGACTTATGAAACATTCTGCAAAAAAGAAAGTCAAATTTAAAATTTAAACAACAACAAAAATAAAGATTTATGCTTTACTGATGCAAGGTGAAACAGGTTCTTCAGAAATAAAAATAAATGTGATCCACTGATTTGAGTAAATCAGTAAATCAGTTCACCCCATTCTCTTGTGAAAATCTAAAAAAAAAAAATGATTGCACATTGGGTTACTTCATGTCTAAGTGAGCTGATTTGTTTTAGTCTTTGAACTCCAGGGAGAAATAATGATGTGTCATGAGAATAAAAAGCAGCTCTACTTAGATAAACATCATGTGACCTGGTCTGTTTTTATCCAAGCGTCTGCATGTCATCACTGCGTACTCCTCCTATCACCATCAGAAGAGGAAATTAAGTAATACAAACATTAACTCTTATGTATTTACAGTTAATGACATTTCATAAACCAGCATATCATGACATGGCTAATTAAACAAATGGTACCTCAGTCCCTTCATTACAAACGAAGGGACTGAACGTGTGCTGTTGCCCTGAACTTGAACTTTCAGGGGAGACTTGGCAAATATTCACAAAAAGGATCAGATGCAGATGTTCTGCAGCCACAAGCTTCTGATCTGCTTTAAACAAACTCCATTCATTTCAAACACTGACTCGCACACAAAACAGTGATGGAAGCGCTCTTCCTGCAGCAGTCTCCTCTCCCTGACCTGGGGCCTGAACTACAAAGCAGGATTTAGTAGCTTAGTGAGGTATCTTCAGATTTAACTCTGGGTTCTCCATGTCATGAAACTCGTTTGCTCATTTCTGAACTGAATCACCATGGTAACCTACGCTGAAACTGAGCCTGCTTCAAAGAAGGTTGGGTTTAAAGTAAAAGGTGGTGTAAAAGTACCAGTTTCTTACTCAATGAGAAGCTGAAACAGATTTACAGACACAGTGATTGTCTCTTCTCTCTTCTGTTTAAGAGTCAAACATCTAAACTGTTTGACTTTCTCCAAAAAGCATCTTCACGAGCAATATCTCAGACAACAGGAATAATTTTGTCACCTATAAACAGAAAGGAAATCATCTGAAGCCTGTTCCTGTTGACTTTTAAACGCCTGAACCAAACTATTATTCTTTTCCTCACCGATTATGTTTTTGCCAGTGTCCATGCGTGTGTTCGTTGATCTGTACTGTTTGAATCACTATCGTTTCAGTACAGTATTCCTTTATAGCCCTGTTTTGATTGCTGCTAACTTCTGAAGGAAACATCTGGTTGGTTGCCCAAACAATAACTCTCTGAGTAAAGAGAAAGCAAAACGAAACAATAACCTCGGAGCCAGACAGCAAAACAATAAGCTGCGACCAGATGAAAAGACCCGTAAAGCCAAAATGAAAAGCTAATTTGCGTGATGGCTGTCTGTTGACATTTAACCTACAGTTACAATAAAACTGCCAAGTGTGGGCGCCCTGAACTGATTTAACTGTTTGAACACACACCAAGTGTCATGACCCATGAAGGCTGTCGATTCCTGCTGATGAAACAAACAATCCTAACAGAGAGCTCTTGTTTTCCCATCAAATACACAACTCTTTTTACGTGTCAACAACAAAGAGGGCTGAACAAACAAGTTTAAGATTGATTGACAGATTAAGGCAAGAGATTTTCCCTTGTTTTCTGTCCCAATTCTTCCCACCTACAGGGCCCCGAATGCCTGCTGACAAGTGGGAATGTCTGCGAGAGCTGAGAGATGAAAGTCTGTGACAAATGAGGGTTGGGGTCGACGTTGGGTTGTTGTGTTGCCCCGATTCTCCTCAGAAATGCTAATGAAGGGATCTGGAAGCAAGTTTGGCACTAAAGTGACAGATTAGCATAACAGTAGCAGAAACAAGCACACAATATGTGGGTTTGTCTCTGTTTTATTAAACAGTCTTTATCTTACAAAGTAAAATAGCCCAAAATGACTTATGGTTTGCTGCAAAGTAAATAAATGAATCATGCATATATGCAGAAGAGTACAAAGATATACAAATGTATGTGCATATGCAACATCACAGACTCACTTGCATCCACCCACACACACACACGAGCACATTTACACTCCTATCAGGTAAGCAGTTTAGCAGGGCAAGTTAACAACAGTGTTTTAATTATAGCTGGGTCATGAAAAGGTTAGAGAACTGGACTAAACTCCAGAGACAGACACAGTGAATGTTTGTGTCTAGTGTCTGCTGGGATGTGAGTGTGTGTGTGTGTGTGTGTGCAGCAGAGACGTTGGCTGTGTGTCTCCTTGGAGAGGAGAAGAGTGGGGCTTTTCTTCCTGAGAGCCTTAACTCTGTCCAGCTGACGGTGTCACTGTGTTTAAGTGCCAATAGGAGCCTGGTGATTATCACCACTATTCAGACACAGAAAACACACACATTTTACACTTTCAAACACACATATCCAAAGCCAAGATTCAACGGAAAAACAGCAAAACATACATTACTGTGTAGATGTTTAAAATCACCCCTACTGTTTCACACATTGCTTCTAAGGAGCTCAAATTTATTGTAATCTGTTAAAGTGGTCTCGATAAGTTGTCCTCTTGGCTTTTCTTTGGACTTACGCTGCTTTTTTGGACATTTTCAGTCTGGTCATGAGCATGTCTGCATATCATGGACACTTAGAAAACAAGTGGAGGACTACATGAGATGAAACAAAACAATATCGACAGCAAGAGTACCTGAAGAAAAAAAGATCCAGTAAAGACCTGACACTAACTGAGAGACGCATCATCCTTCAGCTGATAATCTACCACATTCCAAGTTTTCAGGTAATAGCTATTTGAAAATAGCCTAGCTGATGCTAAAAAGCATTTCATGTCTGTCAAACTCTGTTAATTTTACTATTTTTCATTGATTTAGTCCAGATAGGGAACAAACTGTGTCTTTGTGACACAAGTACTTGAAGATTTCATTTAAAATGGGTTCTTTGCTAAATTGTCTGTTGTGTGTAAACACAACACTGTTTCATCCCTTGAATTTAGAAACCTTTTTTTAATAGATCAGTTAAGATGCTTAAAAAGCAAACAAACAAAAAACTTCCTCTGAAGGGTCAGGTACTGGACTGAAAATGATTAAAAACACAGTCAATGTTCAGAGAAAGATCATTATAAATAATGATGAAACTCCTTCACAACATGTGGCTCTTTGAAAGCAAAATATGATGAAGGGACATGATAAAGAAATGAGGGGTAATTCAAGACTCTATTAAAGCCCAATAACTCCACAGGAATAATAATACAAACAAAATAAAAAACAGGTAACAGTATACTTGGTAAATGTGAATGTTACAAGTTTAACGCTCATTATTATTAAAAAGCAGAGTATTGAGTGGACAGTGAGTCCATTTACTTTTACTGCAGGCTCCAGAGTGAAAGTTGATCCTTTTCCTGGGAACAAATGCCTCTTTGAGAACGCAGGAGGAGGGTTAAACACAACGCTGCGCTCATCCAGAACACAAAACACTGCTGGAACTAATGGCAAAGCTGTTTCATTTTACTCACAGAGTAAAACTCTGCCATTAATTTAAACTTTACTTAAAACTGACACCCACAGCATTTCAAGCCCAATTATTATATGCTCTGATTTCCTCTCTGCTACATACTTGCATCATAAAATAAAAAGCTGTTAATTGAAACTTACACATTTTACCCTGTGGATAATACAAGCATCACCTAAACAAACATGGCTGGAATGAAAAATAGACTGAAGTGGAGCAGTTATTGGTTTCAAGGGGTTTGAAAGTTTAACCTTAGCTACACATCAGCCTGATGTTTAAAAATAATAACAATAAAAATCAAATCAAATTTTATAATTATCACTGCAATGTTATAAATATGATTACTATATTAAGATAGCCTTGAGATATCAAACTGTGCCATCTTCTTGTGTTTCAGACACCTAGAAATCATTGTTCCTGGATGTAAGAGGTTTCAGATAAACTCAATAATTATTCCGCTTTTGAAAAGAATGCAGTTCAACACAGCACCCCAGATGTTGAAGGATTTAAACAACAGCTCAAACAATCAGATTTACACTCAGTGAACTGAAGAACCACATTACTGATATCAGAATATAAGCATGTATTTAATGGAGGTGCACAGAGTTGATTGGTATTGTGAGGATCTACAACCATGCAACAGCGAGGTTTGCAGACTTCATTCTTTCTCAGATAAAGTTACTACAAAGATTGATGCTCAATGAATTCATTTTGAGCAGAATATCAGTTCAGTCAGCATCATTATCAGACACACCCACACCCTGTCTGTGTAGGACTTTTAAACCAAAGTGTGCACTTTTTGATTGTTTCAAGTTTTCATGTCTGTCCAGGTGGTTAATAAACCATTCTGTGATGTGAATAAGCATGATTTAAACCTTATTTTGCTTAAAAATACTGCAAAAAGATGTTAACAAAAACATTGTGGCAAGTTTTATTTAACATAAATACGTCATCTGCTCTAAAACAACTTCAGCTTGAAGTTTGTCAAGATTATCCCTCATGTTTTCAAGACCACCAACCTGGAGCAAATCTGTTTTAACATCATTCCTTATTGCTCTAAGGGCTTCACAGGTTGGGTGTTAGTTTTCTTACTCTTGTAGGATCTTGCTCTCTGTTGTCTGGGGGAATCCAAAGTCCATCACTTCGTCCATCAGCTCATACACAGTAACAAAGTTGTCCCGAATGCTCTCTTCCTCCAGCTCCTTAAAGTACTCCTTAAATACCTACAGACAAAAATAAGATGTATCTGTCTTATTTATGTCTACAACAGGATTTGCAACTTCTTCAGCTGCTTTTTAATATTTTTTGTTGCAAAAATAGTCACAGGAAAATATTACAATTTATGTTCAAACACAAAAATAAAAAAACAACTTTCCAAGATAAAAAATGCTAAATACTGAAAGTGAATGTAGTCAAACTGCAAAATGTAGAACATTTTTAACAACAAATCCAAACATCCAGAGTCTAGATGTCTAAAACCTGAGTCGAGTTAAAGAGCTGAACTACAAAATTACATCAGACTTACCTGTACTATTTTATAAAGGAAGGAGTATACAAGAGCAGCATTGGCATTCTTCTTAGTCATTGCCACCACTGCAAAAACATTTGTTAAGAAAAAAAACTGTATATCTCCAATTTAAGAGAAAATGACTTGAGAAGAAACACATGTAGAGATGTTTCAGTCTTTGCCCAAAAAGAGCAGCCCTAAACTGCACGCCGCATGCACTAAAGTTACCAGAAACCATCAGATTCATGAGCAATTAACAACATGGCTACAGGGAGGTAAAACAGCTCAGCTGTTGGAGTAGTTACTCACAAACTGCAGCATGGTGCTGAATTAATGATGTGCTGGGAAGTCTGACTCCACAATCTCACAGAAGAAAATGGGGGAATATACTGAGCAGAACAAAGAATATCACTGACTGTGATTCATGCTGCGTAAAAACAGACACTGAAAAAACTTAGAAAAAAATCCCCCTCCTGGATCTGTTTAAGGAAGATAAAACAGTATTTACATTATACTTGCACAAAACTGACAGGAAGGCTTTAAGGTTTAAAGTGGAACTGTGAATCAGGCTGCGACGCTGGAACTTCAGAGCATCTACAGTGACGGCTTCTTCTAATGATTCAAAACTGAACTCTTATTGGATACAGTAAAGGTTGCTGTGTTTGATCCACAGGAAGTGTGTTGAGCCGCGGCTGACCAGTGGCGTCATTTCAGCATCTTCCTCCCTCTTCATCAGGATGGGCATGAAGTGGTCAATCTCATTCATGTCCATGTTCCCCATGTAATTACGGCAAATCAAAACCTGGACAGATCATATAAAGAGGAAAGAGAGAGAGAGATATTACAGAGAAACCAGCCATTAAAGATTTATAGCTTTGGCTGAGATATCAAATCTGCACTCGAGCTTAAAAATGTTTCCGCAACTATTGGGAGACAAAAAGAACTGTAACCTCTCCAGGCTTATCTCCCAAGAAAATGTGCAAACTGTGTTTCAGACTTGAAGCTCTTCTTTGTAGCCTTAATGGACTGATGGATATCTCAGCATGAATGATGAATGACTTGACATAGAAGAAGAAAGAGAGCAGACTCTGGCAAAGTTCACAAGGTCATCAGGGTCAACGATTCGAAGAAACCACACTGAAACTATTACTTCAGGAAAATAAGGGGTAAAAGTTCAGACATGCAATAATCCAGAGTCAGATAAGTTTTCTGGATATCAATAATATTTCCATTTCATTTCTCATAAAAGGTGGTTGTTTTTGACCCCTTATACTTAGCAGTTAAACAAAAGATTAAACATAAAGAAAGCATTGAATGATGGAAGATGGGGATATGTGCACAGAAACATAAAATATCAATTAGAGTTAAAACAAAAAGTATGTACTGAAAGATTTATTTATTTATCCTTATCATTTATCCAACCTTTTTTTAAGAATTGTGATATTAATTATTTACAATTAATAAGAATCATAAAGGGCTATAAACTGTACTTTATTTGAGCTCAGTAATGAGAAACTAAAACAGATTTGTTTTAACTGTATTTAATTTAATCTGTTTACTTTAATTGTATAGCACTGTGGACAGGTCACACATCCCTCTCAGGGTATTTGTGTGTGTGTGTGTGTGTGTGTGTGTGTGTGTGTGTGTGTCTGTCTATAACCAAAGTATCTCATGAACCATTGGGCAGATCTTAGTAAAACCTGCAGAAAGATGAAACATCTACAACTGATTACCTTTTGGAGTCAGCCAGATTTAATAAGGCTGCCAACTGACATAAAAAATAAATAAAAAAGACTATAACTTAGTCAGTTTTACAGATATTGAGCTAAAGTCTGGTTTATTAGTAGCTGAGAGTCATTTACAACACAGTCTGAGTGTGACATCTCGCACTATCGCATGAAATCGTGCAAAACGTTAATTTCAAGGTTTGACCAAAAAGGCTACTCTGTCATTTCTCAGTATAAGATGATCTTAGTCTAAAACTCTGCATGAAAGGCAGTGGGTGACATGCAATCCTTCAAAGAAAGGTTTAATTTAATTTTGGTCATGACATCCAGGACAGACACAAACCAATCTATGCTCTAGTTTACATCATTTGGTTCAGAAATCACACACATTGTGATTGTGAAATTGAAACATATAGTCTGAATTCAGGAAGTAGAGAAAAGCTTCACACACACACACACACACACACACACACACAGCTTCCCTCCTTCTATAATAGAGCAGTTTGTTGTGCAGAGGTCACACATGGACAGATGAAACAAAGGAAGGAGGAAATAAGACATAAAAAGGACATTCCAGCAAAGTAAAGTAATCTGAGGATGTGGACAGGCCAATGCTCAGGTGCTGTGAGAGAAGATGGAAACCACAGAGCGAAAGGGTCAGAGGTCGCCGGATAGAGAAAATGAGATATAGATGGATTATTGTATCAAAAAGAGCTCCAACACCATTAGCCCCAGGGGGGAAGGTGTCCAGACTTGTACTTTGTAGTTGTGAAACCAAACTGTAATAGAAAAACATAACCTTCAAAATGTTATTCTATAAAGTATTTGAAGAGGAGGATCAGTCACCACCTTTCACTGCTGTGTTTGGTAATTCCTCCACAGTGCTCGTGTGGAAACATCTCTATATAACTGTGTTCAGGACATGAAGGGGAGAGAACTGGTAGAAATAAATGATACAAATCAAAAATCTGGTTGTTTTTAATCAACAGTTAAACTGTTTGTGTTGGTTTAAAATTCACGAGTAAACCATCACAGCCATGAACAAGATGTCAACGATGAATACAAATAACAAACCATGAAAGCACAAATTAAATGTTTTAGATAATTATTTATGAAACTATCAAGACACACATTACTGGAGCATACCTACATTGTCAGTAAAACAGAAAATAAAGATTAAACCGACTAGAAAAACTGCATTTTTCTGCAAAAATGTAGCGTGAATGCTGAGAGCTGAATGACTGCTGAAGAAGCTGAAAGTGAGTTTTTAAAGCTAAAAGAAGAAGAACGCCAGCTAAAAACTAAAATCCTAAACCTAAACTTAAGCTAAAACTATCAAAATACTGGCTAAAAGCACCAAAAGGCATAATAACCAATATCTACTGATTTATGCTTCAAACATTTTACTCGAAGATCAATCAAGGTTCTCTTTGGAGTCAACTATCAGCCTGCAGGTCTGCATTAACCCTGACAACACATATATAACCATCAACACAACAGTTAGCTGAAGACAAGTTTTAGTTAGCCATTTCTCTGTTTTATAACTAAACATGTGACAATTAAAGCTTAGCTGACTGTAACCACAAACGTGACCTGAGGATACAACTGCTTCAACTTCAGGATATGTCAGAATCAAAACATCACAGTCGTGTCAAGTTGATTCAAAAATGTGTCAAATAAAAAAAAAGGTGTGCATATTCAGCTGAGGCAGAACACATCAAACACAGCACCTCACACAAACAGTAAACATAATGCATGCCCCAAAGCCAAACTACGTACCCTCTACCAGGTCTCATTAAAATACAGTATAAAAGTGAGGCTTTTTTCCCAAATTGAGCCACAAAACATCCTGTTTCTGAGTTCTGATTTATTATAACATTGATAACTGACAAATATCTCAAAGTACTTTTAATAAAAAAGAAAAGAAAAGGGAATTTTCAGAGTGTGAACAAATAGTTTTAGTATGAAAAGAAATGAAAATGTAAATGAGACCTAAAAATGGTACCAAAAAAAAAAAAAAACTTATTGCAATGTGCATAAAATAAAATCAGAATGAATAATTTAGTAGCATTCAAAACCAAATTTTCCTTTCAAGAAGCACAGGAAACTTTCTAAAGTTGAAGAATAGAACCTTCTTAAAGGCCTTTTTGTTGTTTTACCAAAACTAAATGATGGGCTTTAAAATCAAACTCACCGAGAGAAAACTTCAGTGGGCATTTCGAGGGGATTTGTTACTGGGACAGACACAGCTATGAGCGACTGAATCCAGTGGGAGAAATCAATAAGAGCCTCTCTGCTGACCTCAAAGCAAACAGGAACCAGAAAACCCTCATTGGGGAGTCGGGCCCGGAGTCAAACAGAAATCCCAGCAACGCTAATGTCAGTTTGCATCACCCGTCAACACTTCGGAAAACAAAACACGGTTCAAATCAGCCTAATATCAGTGTGATCACAGGACACAAAGCTGCAGAGTTCATACCAACTGGAGCTGACTTGTAAATGTGAAAAGAGCATCACAGAGTTGGTCAGCTGCAACTATTTCACATCATTAATGGACACAACGTCTTCTCTACAGTCAGTGATATTAACCTGTTAGCAGACTGCAAACAGTGCTATATTAAAGGTTAAACCAGGGGTGTCAAACCCAGTGACGCAAGGGGGACAAAATTAAATATTTGGTCCAAGCCAATGGCCAATCACGATCAATATTCATTAAAAATTACATAAATTAACCCTGGTTTTAGATGCATTATGTCAACTTATTCATATAGAAATATCAATGACCTTTTCCCAGTTACAGATTATACAGAATTTAGAGCAAACATACTTTAATGAACAGACAAATAGATCAAACTTCAAAAAGCACATCATTAGCAGTCATTTCTTACGCCTCACTCAGCTTTTAAATTAATTTTTTAACATTAAAACTGATTTTTTTAAAAAGCCATCAACAAAAACCTGATCATACAGAAATTAAAACTATATATTGTTGGCTTCTAAGTCACTGTCAGTAGAAAACTTCACTAATTAGGCTCAGTTTTTTTAAGCAAAATAAGAATCAGAGACTCGATCTGTCCCAGACTGGAGGGCCGGATGAAACGTTACAGAGGGCCGGATCTGGCCCGCAGGCCTTGAGTTTGACACGTGTGGGTTAAAAGGTCCAACTTAAAATGTCTTAAGTTTTCTAATTGATTTAATTATGTCAAATGTTTTGTCACAAACCAAACTATTGGATCAATTCAGAATTTGACACAAAATGGAAGGACAAGAAATCAGGGCATCTGCGGGGTAATGAGAACTCCTCTGGGGCCCATGAATGTCAGCGCACAATTTGATAGAAACCACTGAGTTTCAGTTCAGACGTCGTTTTACCCGGAAACTGAGAGAAGCTCCAGCCGGCAGCCTGACATTTCTGTCTCAGAAGCCACGCAGTTAGCATGGCTACAAGTCAAGCTGATCAAAATGTGTCAGTCAGGGAGAAAACCTTCCATTCTCAGGCAGAAAAACAGGATTTAGAAACCAACAAAAAGGTATACTTTTAAGCTGAATGTAGTTTCACACCTTTGTTTGAGAAGTATGGAACAAGAAAGCATGTGTACAAAATGGAAATGTTATTATCATTTAAATTCATTTAGTGTAAGGATGTATTTGCTCATTATTCATCATCAGAAATGTGGAAATCATGTAGCTTGTCTTTAAATGAGGTAAAAGCTTCTGACCACATCGTTCAGCTGAAAGCGGCTGCCATTTCTCACGACAGCCCAGAACTTCAGCCTGAGCGCGCTCACTTATTAACAGTCCCGTTGAGAAGCTGTGGGAGTACATGATGGGATGCAGATTTCAAAGGTTTGACATTTCGATGGATGCAGCCTGACCCAGCAGGCAGCCATGTGTGCCGACTGGTGCCCAGCAGGTCCGACGGTAAAGGGGCAGAGCTGAGGAGGTGGAGGTGGTGTTTTTAACCCGCCCGTGGCCTTCGGGTCAAATGGAGCTGAAGTTACAGGGGCTTCTCCTTCTGTCTTCAGAGACGAGGGCTTCAGGAGGGTTAAACGATGAAGTGGTTTGTCTACGTGTTCGTTACTGCCTTGTGTTTCTGTCTCCAAGATGACCTAAATGATCATTTTTATGTACGGAGCCACTTCGAATAGATCACCCTGATCTGCACTCTTGTTTTAATTACAACTACAATCCACAGCTGTATTAGAGGACCTTGTCTGATCAGGACATAGCCAGAGGCAGAGTGAGACTAAATGGTGAAGCACTACTAACTAGCCTGAGGGCAGAGATGGCAAAAGAGAAAACCTTTAATCTGAACCATCAGGCATCCTGGTCCTGCTCCCCGATGGGCTTTCTTGTCAAGCAGATAAGGCTACTCAGCAGTTCGTGTCCCTGCCCTTCCAGTGACTTCAGGAATGTTTAATCATCGTTTAAACTGACAGGTACTTTCTGGATCAATCGGGCAGTCTGTAAATGTCAGAAAATTGTGAAAATGGATGAAGCTCAGACATCTTTAATTTGGCTTGCTTAGGACTAGATAAAAGGATCGACAGAGACAATTCTGGAAGCAATACGACTTTCTGTTAACGATTCTTATGAGGGGAATAAAAAATAAATATTAAAACGGAGAGGTTCACTTTGTCTCCAAAGGTTCAGATTTAGAGCTGCAAGAATATGGGAGGTGCATTCGAGTTAAAGAACGCGGGATGTAGATTCCAGCTTGAATGATTTATTGAGTTCCAGATCACAGGTGAATTTCCAGTCATCATCATCATGTACATCATAAGTTGTGTATCAGTTATGTGGTCTTCTGGCATTTACACACGATAAACTGAATAAACACAGGTAAAACATTCTCCCTCCGCTACCGCAGGAGAGGAAAAAATAGAAAAAAAGAAAAGTCAGCGTTCAGCGGGTGTCTGTAGATCTTTGGTGAGTTCAATAACGTAGGAAATTCTGAACTTATCATGATAAACTAAACATAATGTGGACTTTCTAACAAATATAAATAAATAAAAATCAGGAATTCAACAGAGTCAGTCCTTTTTTCCCAGGTTTTCTGACTTCAAAACAAACATCACTGGGTTTGTACTGTTGACCAAATAAACCCAGCTGACTGCCAACATTCTAGGTTTCCACTATTTTCTGACAGGAAATGAAAAAAGTGAAACTACTGGTTAGTTTTTAATTGAAAGGAAGTCACTGACAGCAGATCTAAATGATAAAAAACACACAAACAGCTATGGTTTTTAAGCATTTTTTCTAAAATAATGATTGAAGCACTAAATAAATAAAGGCCTAGCAGTCTTCGGAGGAGTGCATGTCATCATTCAGCTCTCATAAAGAGATTTAGACTAAAAGAGGCGAGGCTGCAGCCATTTTGGTCAGACCTTGTAAATAATGTTGAAAACAATCTCATGTCATATTGTGAGATTTTGTGAGGTATGAAAGAAATCAGAGCATGCATTGTGAATGACTCTCAGCTACGACCACGACAGATTTTAGCTCAATATCTGTAAACGTGACTGAGTTGGAGCCATGTTTGTGTTTGTTAGCTGTGGCGGCCATCTTGAATTGGCTTGACCCCAAAACCTAATCAGTTGTAGATGAACATCCAGCGATTAATTTCTGAAAAGTTCATTAAAATCCATCCACTGGTTCATGACATATTTTGCTAACAGACAGACAGTAGACTTAGCGCTCATGGTAGATAACTGAGGATCAGTCTCAGCTACTACCACATCTAATTGTAGCTCAATATGTGTAAAGCGGACTAAGTTGGAGCCATTTTTGCACATCTGTTTTGAAACCTTTCTCCCATTTAATTGATGCGCTGTAGCCTGTCAGGGCTGCAAAGTTTGAAACAGGACACATCACCAATAATAAGGGCTGCATCGCTGCACAAGAACAAGCCCTCTGTGTGCGCGTGTGTGTGTGTGTGTGTCTGTGTGTGTCTGTGTGTGTGTGTGTGTGTGTGTCACCGAATAAACGAGTTTGACAAGTTCCCCTTCTCTTCCTGTCTGATTCCGAGTCAGCATTAAGGTTCATTCAGCAACTTCTGATCTTTAAATACGAGCCGTCTGTACTTCTTGTTGCCAAACATGCCGGTTTGATTGAATCATCTCTGAGTTTTTGGTATTTCCTCTAATTCAGATCGTCCTTCCTTGTGTGCGGCAGGTGCCTCGCTGTTAACTTCCCCACCAACAAGTCGTCCCAAACTTACCTTTCCCTTCAGGTCGAGGATGAACACGGCCGACGCCGACATGTTGGTGGATGAAAATCCTGGAGGACAAAAAGCAGGCTAAATGATATCTGTGTCTGCGGTGAGATGTGGGTCATATAAATGGGCTAGAAGTGACTCCCATCTTCCTCCCTCCTCTTCGCTCTGCGCTCTCAGTCAACGCGCTTCGCTGCAGTTCTGCGTTTTTCCGGATCGTCAAACCAGCTGTGATAACAGGAACACAACTTCCGGTTGTGACTGAACTCTTTGTTTTATTTTACTTTTCTACAGGAATTTATCAAAGCACAACTTTACCCAAGCTTTGTGGAATATCAGACTCTGTTTACACTCAATAAACTTTGTTTGATTGTATTTTAATGTTTGTAAAGCTTTCTGTAAAAGAGGTAAATCATTTATCATTTTATAATTGAGAAGGAAGGTTGAAAGTCAATAACATGCAACACTAAATGTCCTTCAAAACATTAAGAGAGAACAGACAAACATTAAGGAAAAAGGTTCTAAAAAACATTCTTGTTATTTTTAAGCATATATTGTATATTTTAACAATGGTATTAATATTATTGTTTATTTAGCTCTTAACTTTCAACATCAGTGACAAAATATCTGATCCTGGCTGTCACTTCACTCTGAAACATTTATGTTATAAATGTTTTTAGAAACAAGTAAACACTATATATAAGTCACTGAATGTTTTGCGGTGCTAAAATGTTTGTTTTCTTTTAATTGCATTTGTATGAATAAATGTGTGCCTAAAGGTTTCATGCTTGTTTTTTTTTTACAACACATCTTTCATAATTTATCTGTTATAAGTGGGTTATTTTCCTGATAGGTGCGACACGTCATTGAGGTCCGCTTTTACTTTGAAGAGCGGATTGTTCCGCTTCCGGTTTTTACTGCGAACTTGACGCCGCGTGTTTCCGGCTGAAGCCTCGCCTGTGAGCGCCACGCAGACCTGTCAGACTGCTCTCATCAGCTGCGCTCCTGTCTCCCAGGATCAGGAAGGCTTCAGGGCTCTCCTTTAAAGCCAGCGTTGGCTTTAATCGCTGCTGTTTGTGTCGGAGGTAGGAAGTGTAAAAGAAAGAAAGAAAGGCGAGTTAACAAAAGTTAACTTCTCCAATCTTTGGTTTCTGTTTAGTGTTTACAGACTTGTTGACAAACCTACAAACTTACCACAATATCATCTTAAGTTAGTGAAAAATCCACGTTTTCCCACTTGTCCCGAAGAAAGCAGCCCATCTATCTATCTATCTATCTATCTATCTATCTATCTATCTATCTATCTATCTATCTATCTATCTATCTATCTATCTATCTATCTATCTATCCTGTTTTACTGTCATGCACCTACAGCATAAAATAACTATTGAAACTTGACATGTTGTTTGTTTTTATTTTATTTTGTAACACTTTATTTTCCTAAAATAAACACAAATGGGAGGAAAAGTAAATCTCATTAAATGTATTCTCAGTGTTGAAATATGTTCTTGTGTTGTTAAAAAAGTCAAAGAACTAAAATCATTACTGCACAGATTCATTTTGAACATATTTAGACATTAACCTTTCAATGAAAAAGTCACTTTTCAGACTTTTCTTTGTTAAAGTTGTTTAGATTTAGGATAAAAGTTTATTTCAATCAAATGAGGTACTTAGACAGAAAGGTGACTTGAACTCTATAAATCCTTCAGTTCATAACTTTCAGTAAGGTGAGGCAGAACAAATATAATCACTCTGAGGTTTTCAGTGTATACAAGCAGACATTTTTTAAACAGTACTATAAGTTAAGGGGATTCAGACCAAAGGCAAACTATTCAATATCTCATCACATGATTTGTGTGTAATTCTTTTTCTGTCAGTGAATCAGACACAGGATGCACAAACTGGACCTGCCAGGAAAAAATGCTTGTGTTTCAAGAACATTTGAATTTAAAGTCATATTATAGTTTTATATTTACCTGTTTCCATGAGCAAATGTAAGTGAGAACCAGGGGTCCTGGTCAAAAAAGACAAATCCTTATATTTTCTTTCCTTTCGTTTTAACATTTCAACCTAAATTCTTTTCATACAGAAGCTGAGCATGAAAGAAATTCACTGTAATTTAATTTTCTGCACTTGCTTTTACACATTTTTATTCAATCTAAAATGGCAGAAAACATATTGCAACATTTGGGTATAAAATCATGATGGTTAAAATGAGTCAGAAGCTCAAAGAAAAGGTGCCACTGCAGAGATGATAAAAGAGAAAAATGTTTGTTTTTCTCTGTTCTGAGAGCGAAATTAACCAACTACAGCCAACAAACAGCAGGAGGCTGTGTTGCTGCTGCAGCAAACAAAGAGGAGCAGAAAAAACTGTCATGGATATTAAAGAGAAGCGAAATCAAAATAGTTAGCAAAACACAAGGCCATGGGAAGTCAGGGTGCGGGGTGGGCTACAGCACCCCCTGATGGATACCAGAGGACATCCAAAAACACAGCAAAAGAATTAATGAATAAAAAGTAAGCATTTTATTAGAGCTTCATATGGTTGAACTCGAACAATATCTTGATATTCTTGAGTTGTGTAAATCTGGTATATAAACCACAGTTATTGTATGTTTGTGTGCAGAATCTTACGTCGTCTTAAAACCCACAAAAAAGAGGTCAGATTAGCATTTAGTCATATTTTACAATTTTAAACGACTTGTCTGTTCAGCATTTTATTTTATTTTTTTAAATATCCAATTTTAGATAACCCAACCTGTGCTTCCAGCGTGGATTTTACTGCATATATTTGATATTTTCAGATGAGATAAGATTCTTCATATGGGTGTTTAGGGTCATACACATTCACACATGCTCACAACACTTGGCCAATTGAAAATTGTTTCCAAGGCTATGGCAAAACATTACGCCTATATTCTATTAATTCAGTACCTTTTTAATTAAAGAGGAGCTTCTTTCCTCTTCAAAGTAAGGTTTGATCAGTAACTATAGGTACCTAGATGTGTGTTTTCTGTAAAAATATACATAATGTAAGGTCGTTCTTTTTTAATTGAGGCTTAAAGACTTTCAGGTTAGAAACTACTAGCCACTGTAACAGTACATATTTTTTTTTGGTATGAATCAAAAACAGCTTCACACGATAACCTGAAGCACAGTTTTAGAGATGTTCTGGTTTTGTTTGTCTTCACTCATGATGGAGTCAGAGCCTGAATCTGAATCCTGAATTTTAGGTGGTTCTTGGAGTGGAACTGGTGGTTTGCAGGTTTCTGGCTCAGAGATGCTAATGCTAAGTGATGCTGAATTCAACCTCCTCCATCTCCTCCTCTGTGTCTGCCTCCATGTCCTGAGCTGCCCTCTCAGCCCTGGCTCTCTCACTGGCCGGTATGTAGTTGTCTTCAATGAAGCCGTCATCATCCTCCTCGCTCACCGGAGGGAAGGAGTGAGGGTTCATTCTGTGTCCCCCTCGTATGTTAAACTCCACCTCCAGACCTGGAGGCGGACAGAAACAACCATCAGTTCAAGGTTTTCAGTCTGCCATTCTGTTAGGATAGCAGCCTTGTTCGTTCTGAAAACATATCTGTAAACCTTTGGCTCTGAGAATTCATTACCTCTATTTTTAAAGGTCTTAACATGTGGCTATTACATGGTTTTGATCGATCATTACAATTTAATGTTCATAATTTTAGGAACTCTTCATGCCAGTTTCACACTGGGTGATTTTTGGCCGTTTTAGACAAAATCTTTGGTGATGAGCTTGAATCGTCAGTGTGAAAAGCTGCTGATTCGGCACTCTCACCACCAAAGACAACATGCAACAATTATCAGGCAGTTACAGTTTCTGTGCGTCTGAGACTGACGTCTTTTTCCAGTCATGAATGTATCCACCATTGTCTGTTTTTCCTCCCTCTCTATTTAGTATCTGATTATAATAATTAGAACTTCATCTAAATTGTTTTCCTGTTTTTTTCACAACTACTTCTGCATACTTTGTGCTGGTTTCACCAATAATATATCAAAAAATTCAGCTTGTTCAGGACATGGCTGATGTGACTTTTGCATTTTATAACTTTTACACTTTTCAAGATATTTAACTTTATTTACAAATATTTTCCCCATAGACATACATTGAAATATCTACCAATTTCTTTAAAAACAATGTTCTCTTTGAAAACCTACTTCAGCCTACTACTTTCTTGTTCTACTTTTAATTTATAGATACCGTTCTGTTACTTTGAGCTACCTTAAGATACTCTAGCTTTTAGCTAGCCTTCTGCTTCTTTTAGCTTCAGCTGTTTTATTGCCCCTTGTTTTGTTAGGTGTTTTCTCTAAGACTGAATTCTGTTGCAGATTTTCCAGTAAAGAGCTTGTGACTGCATATTTATTACCTCAACTACAAACAGGACAGAAAATTAGATATTTGTCTTAAATCACGTATTACGTCAGGGAACAAAAAAGGAAACAAAACAAACAAACCTGATGAGTCACACTGGCTGACGGTTTCGATCTCCCTCAGCCGTGTGTGTCTGTAGCTGGCCAGGTAACGCTGGATCACCTGGCATTTGGCCAGAAGGGCGATGAGAACGGAGACAGAGACAGCCGTGACCAGGACCGCCACCAAGAACTCCCAGCTGTGACTGGGATAGTTCTTGTTCTGAGTTCCCATTGTGTCTGAAAGACAGCATCACAGAAACTCACTCCCTGCTTGGTGATGTTGGTGGAAAAAAACAAACATTCATTTACAAACTAAAACTTATAGAGTCAAATCAAATCAATTTAAAGGTACTCAGTTAAATCACATGAAGACTGGCCAAAGATTCACGGGGGAAGAAACAGAATCTGCATGTTTTTGTTTTTTCTCATATTGATATTTAATGTATCCTTAAATTTAAAATGTGTAAGATAAATTTGGGAATGATTGCCAACGACCACATGTGTTTGTTTATCTACAGACACAGCCGAAGTGGCCAAAACCAGCTCTACAGTGACAACATCCATGGAAGAGCTGTTTGGGATCAAAACACTTGACTATTTTCATTTACTGATACATATTTATAATCTGATTTGTTGAGTTAAGTGTACAGATAAGTTTCCACGTGGTTTCAGTGGATTCAGACGAGTGCTTTGTTTACACTGAGTGCGTACCCTCAGTCAAAAACTACACATCAGCATGTCTTTAAACTACTGAAGTCTTTCAAACTGCACCATTCAGGATAACTTTTTTTATGTTTGATAACATACTTTGCAATGAGTGCCTTTGATATTTTGTGGGAGTGTCTGGTGGCTTTAAATAAATAAAAAACTGGTTTATTAATAAAAAAATCTAATAAAAAAAAGTTGATCTTACCATTTTTTGTTGTTGGTTGTGTGGTTGTTAATGACTCCATTTTTTTGTGCCGTCTTGGTGAAAGTTTTGTAGTTTGCTTCTTGTTAAATAAAACGTGTTCTTTGTTATAAGGGCACCATTAACTCTAGCTTGAAAGCCAACAGATGTGTGAGTATATCCCAAATATGTCACTTTGGCTCCACAAGATCCAAGGGAACCTTTAATTCAAGCTTTTATTTATTCTCACTGTTTGTTTTTGTTATTTCTTTTTAGTAGTTAAAGCTGAACAGGACACAGAGGAGATGTTGCAGGGCAGGCATCTCCCCAGATGAGGGAGGTAGTTGTCTGTAAGACTTGTTGACCAGAAGGGAGCCGAGCCTTCAGAGCTCCACTAGGTGGCAAGACTGAGTGACAGGGTGATGCCTCAGAGCTGACCGAAAGCTGGTGGCAGGTTGAAATACGAGCCACCGTTCTTTTTGTAGCAATCAAATGAGGTTCTGTGGAAAGGGGAAGAGAGAAATGAAATATTAAGATTAGCTTGAGTCTTTTCATTTTCACTCATTTGGTTTCAAAGATGAGAAGAAAAGGGGGAAAAATCCAGTAAAAGATTCTCAGACCCCATTAGCATTGTTGCTGAAAACTGTTTGTGCCATTAAATGCATATTTTATAACAGGCACAGCATAATGACCCAAATATGTCACTTAGTATCCATGAAGGCTGATATGTCATTAGACAAAAAGAAGCTGTTGCAAAAAAAGGCTTGTGTTCAAAAGTCATTATTGAGGACGAGCTGACGGGAGCTCATCCACAGCAGGAAAAGTGTGTCGCAAACAGGAAGTCCTGCAGTCTATATGAATCTCCCTCCTTAGGTGAAACTGAGACAAAACACTGGCAAAACCAATCATTTCTGTTTGTGTGTGTAAGTGTGAGCGGTGACTGAAAGAATTCAAATGTTTCACAGCTTCCTACAATAGAGGCTCTGCAGGCTGATTCTCAAAGGGCAGTAAAAGGAAACCTGCAGGCTTTATTTGTTTTGCAACAACAAATATAAAAAAATGCTTCAGCTGCATGTCTTATTGAAGCTGTGCAGATGGGAAATGCCACAAAATGGTAGAAACATTTCAGCATTTGAGATCTTTCTTATATTTTCGTTTTTGTTCAGCACAAAGCCTGGAAATTGGGACTGTCAGCTGAACCCCCCCACCCCACCCCACCCCCNATTAGCTTCACCGTGTCCACACACCCCCCACGCCCCACCCCACCCCACCCCCACACACACACACACACCAGCATCCAGACGCAGCCCAGATGAGCAGCTTCACATCTACAGAAAACAAACTAATATCATCAACATTTGAACTGCTGCTGCTTTTTTTTACCTGCGCTGCACGGAATAGAAGCTGACACCATGATGCTGTTGATGTTCTGAATGCAAATCTAAACTTGTTCTGAAAGAAAGGACCTTCATCTGGAACTATTTACATATTTGCTACACATTTGCCTGCAGGATGCTTCCGGAAGGCTCACTGTATTTACTGTAGGATAGAAACACAAAAAAATCCTGCCAGGCAAGAATATCCAGGCTTCTGAACAATTCAGTTTTTGTTTTTTTTTCTCAGCCCACAGATAGGAATAAAAGAATTTCATAGGTCAAGGTTTTTAAGGACATATACTCTAAGTTTGTTCCTTTGTCCTTCTTGCCATTTTTTCTTGCCTTCCGCCAAAAGGTAAAAGTGGAGGATAATGTTGTTGCCCGTGTTTGTTTCTTGTCTCAAAGGGAGGCTTTAAAACTGACAGGAGCGACACTTCAAGAATAAAAAATCAACACAATAGATTAATTTGATGAGTCTGCTCTCCGGCTGGTCGCTATTAGAAATTATAGGGGCCATTTTTTCCTGTTTAAACAATATGGTTGTCTCTGTAAGTCAGCAGTTAGAAAATAGATATTACTGAAGATAAATTCTGGCACTGAGACCAGAGTGATCTGTTTTAGTGGCTCATATATATTTAATTATTTCTAACAAACAAACAAAGGGTTACATCCACAGGACTCAGACAAGGATCTCTAAAGAACAATTGTTCAATAGTTTCATTTTGATTTCCTCTAATTACTCAGCTTTTACAACAAGATGGTGAAACTGAATTTAAAAAAATAAAGTTTTAAATCAATCATAAAATCTGACTTTTGAAATACTCAACAGTTTCTCTGTCTTGAATTTATCATTTCGGAAATGTTCTTGATGCTTTTTTTAGGCCTGTTGAAGATATCTAAACTCTTCGCTCACGTTCTTGTCCCTGAGGAGGTTTGTCAGAGTAAGAAGTGTCTGTCTGCACAGCGCCGGTCGTTAGGCCTCTTCCCCTTCATCTTGTCCAGCTATTCTCTCCAGCACTGTTAACTGTAAACACACCAACAGGGCTGCCTTTATCTATTCCTGTTCTGTCTTCACATAAGCAAAGTAGAACAAAATATACAGACCAGGCAGAGCAGAACGGCAGACGGGGAGCTGCAGGAGACAGAAATGTGTGTTTTCTGTGTGCTCTCCTGATAGATTACAGTTTGTGCTCCTATAGGAACCTGCATGGGTGCAACTCTGCAGCTGCATTTTCTGCTACATTTTATTAAAAATGAAAGAAAGCAGTTTGTCATAGTCACACTGTGTTTCTTTGCTCCTAATTTTGAGTCAAGCATCTGTTTATTGATGCTAATGATAGCCAGAGGATGAAAAACGTTCTCCATTATGCTGAATTATACATCAAGATTATATTCTAGGGAAGTATGAACAGAATACTTTGAACAAAACAATCTTAAGCAGTTTCTAGCTTTCAGAACTGATTTTTTGTTAGACCTTTGCCAATTGAGCTTGAAAAGAACACAAAATATTGCTATTTTACGATCAATTCTAACTAAATGCATTCACTTTGTATGATAATTACAAATGATACGTAACCAAGGAAACAATCTTCATTCCTTGGCTGCAGTAAACACAGATATTCATACTTCAGAGATAACAAACTAGTCCTTTAAGTGATCCATAACCTACAAACCACAGAGCAGCACCAGAGCCTCACGCTTTCTCTTTTATCCCACTGCCAAGTTCTGTGTTTTTGTTTGCTTTGAAATGTGTGGAGGAGTCGGGCTGTGCCATTGTTTGTCAAGGATAACAGGCAAAAGATCTAATTTAGCAGCCACTTAAGGCCAGCAGAGACTCTGTTTATCAGTGCGATAATTTAACTAAGAGACTGGAAGTGGTTTAGTATGAAAGCTGCACCCTTGGAAACAACTTGAACATGCTGGACTTTTCCTGTTTAACGTGAGGTCATAAGTGAGGTGCTTTTAAAAGTTAGGCTTTTGTTGTTTGAACCCCAGTCAGAAACACAAGAGCATGCTCACACACATTAAAAACCTGCAACTTGACCACAAACGTAGGTTTAAAATCCCCTTTTAGCACTAATTAATTTATCAGAATAAAGGTCCAGCATTCTTTGGAGTAATGTATATCGCCTGACAGCTTTCATGCCGGAGTTTAAAGGTCATCTTATGCTGAGAAGGAACGGCCTTTTTGGTTGGAGCTTGTAAATGACATTAGACACAATCTCACAAGATGTGTTAGCATGTGTCAAGGATGACTCTCAGCTACTACCTCAACAAATGTTGGGTCAATATCTGTAAAACTGCCTGATTCATGGCCACTTTTTTTGTTTGACAGGGTTGCTCAGCTGTGGTAGCCATCTTTAATGGGATTGACTCCAAAACTTGATTGGTTGCAGATGTGAATCCAGTGATTACTTTCTGAGAGTTTCAATAAAATCCAACCAGTTTTATGAGATATTTTGCTAACAGAAAGACAAACAAACGAATACATGCACACATGCACAGACACGGGCAAAAACATTATTGCTGCTTCTCCTTTGGCAGTAGGTGATAATAAATAGCGTAGCTTTAAATGTCTCCATGCTATAGAATCCAAGGTAAAGGACAAGAAACCGAAAGTGTTAATGAGAAGTAATTGTTTGGTGTACAAACAGCAAGAAGCCCATATGTGGGTCTGTATTCGACACCAGTAAAAAGATCTGTGCTTCAAAAATCACAGAAGTGTTAATTCTTTGTTATTTTGTCGCTTAGAAACAATGGTTTGAACTATTTACGGACACATTAATCATTAATAGAAACAAAAATCTGTGCATTTTGTTTCTTATTTAATGATTTTAGGTTTTTTTGAGTGGCATTCATGACATTGCAGTAAGTACCTTTAATCTTCTGCAGAACTGACTTGAAATATCTTATTATTTAATCATTTTGACCAGAAACTTCCCATTAAGACGATCGTTTGCACTTCTTAGCATTAAACTCCCTCATAGCTGCTTCCTTATTCTGGAAGTTATGAATAAATCAGATTGGTAATCCAAAATTGTTTTCATTTTAACAGAAAAATTCAATTTCCAAATGTAGCTTTAGCAGGTGTGTGTTGCAACACTCAAAAACTGTAAACTAGACACAATACTGTGCATTTCTATGACCATTAAGAATTAATTTAAAGCATTTTCACTCCGTGTAATAATGCACTTATGTTTTGTAGTCCTTTTTGTACATTATTTGGTAATAACTGTGTCCATCTGAGAACTATTACCCAATGTGTTGTTAATACGGTCAAAGAACCCTCCCGTAGAGTTGTTTATTTAAAGGCTTACCTCGTCACCTGTCCGTGAAAATCCCTGCAGCCTCAGATTTCACCTGCTTTTTCTGCATCAACACTTTTTCACACCAGCCTTAACATTTTCTCTTGCTTTTGTCTGTGACACGGAGAAATGTCGTGAAAAGGTTGAACGAGGTGTTCTCTGCAACTGCTTCCCAGAACAACGTGTTAATGAGTAACTTCAGTAACCAAGGTGTGCTCCCTCCTGCCTCCTGCTGTCCTTCCCTGTCCAATGGACAGAGGCAGCTGTGTCAAACCAGGAAGACATGAAATGTGACTGAAAGCTGTACATTATGTTTTTATTTGTAAGTGACACTGTAACCGCCCAATCTAAGCTGTTCTTGCAAATGTTCCTTCAGTGTAAATACCAATTTTAATGAGTAATCCAAAATACATTTGCTTGATATCTGCTTGAAAAATTTACCACCTCCAGTGGGTGTGTCTGTTTGCAGTCCAAAGCCTCAGGTGCCACTCCTTGCTTTGTTAATCTAAAAATGTAAACCCTTTTCCCAGCTTTCCCAAGATGAGAAAGGAAATCGGACAAGATACAGTTGAGACAACAAGGAGTTGTGTTTATGTAGCATCCACAGCTTAAGCAGAAAGAACGGACCTCTGAGACTCTGAAAGGAAAAGCGACGTGACCCTGAAAACAATGGGGCCACTTCCTGGCCTCTCGGTATCTTTACATTTCACTCCCTTAAGAATCCTCCGTACCTCCCTCCCTCTTTATGTTCCAGGATGCTTCAGCTGCATGCCTTGGGGCAAACAGCAGGAACAAAGATGGGTTGAAAAATATGAATAAACTGATAACTCAGCATCATCTGTAGGACAAAGGAGGGGTTTCCCACACAAAAGGCTAGCAGCAGCTGTTTATCAGCCTGCTTTATCTGTTCAGTGATTTATTTGCTCAGTGCCTGCATGACCCTTTGATTACAATAAATTATCTTTAGATTATGTTTGCAGTACTGGACAGAGCTGTTGATTTAAAAAGAACAAACAGAAATTAGCTTATTTTATTATACCTGTATTTACTAATTTGTTTGGTTTTTGGCAGCTTCAGAAAAAGGCTCACTGAGTTTTAGGTAGTTACAAAATCCTAATAATTTACACACCAAGCAGACACGTTGCAGGTGCCTAATGCGTTTTGCATGGCCAACTTTTAAAAATCATCCTTTTTCTTTACCCTCTTTTCCAGTTAGGGTCGCAGTGGAGCTGATACCTATCTCCAGCAATCATAGTTTGAGAAGCGAGGGACACCCTGGACAGGTCGTGAATCCATCACAGGGCCACGTAGAGAAAACTGAGACAAACCACTCACACCGAGGGGCCATTTAGAGCAGTGGTGTCCAACCCTGGTCCTGGAGGGCCACTGCAGCCTGTTAATCACTCATTCATTCAAACCAGGTGTGCTGGAGCAGAGAAACACCTAAAACATGCAGGATAGTAGCCCTCCAGGACTAGGATTGGACACCACTGATTTAGAGTAATCAGTTACTCTAACATGCATGTTTCTGAGCCTATAGACGTCACTGTCACTGCATCCTGATGGTGTCTGAAACTGTCTAACTGAAATACATCAGCATTTCATTATAATTGACACTTTGCATATAAACGACTTTAACTTTTGTGTTGTGAAATAAGTTTTAGCTAAAAGTAATGTTAAATGCTTGGCTTGTATAATTTTAAGACCATCTATTAGACGTCAGCAGGAAAAAGGTTAAGGTCTGATGCAGTTGAACAGTTCACAGATCGGGGGAGGGCAGTCCACCCCACACACACGCACACACACTTTAGCCGCCTTATGTTGTTTACTCTTTGTCCTTTAAGAGAAGTGCTAAGGTCCAAGGTCACGGCTGTTTCTGTGGAGAAGACGGGAAAACCTTGCAAGGTCCTTTTAAGAGGAGGGAAATACCAGCACGTGCTGTGTTGTACATAACAATGGACAGTTGCACTTCAGGAGGAAGAGCAATGTGACAAACAAGCCTGCGACCGGTTATTAGGCATCCAGAGGAGACAATCCAAAGCACTCAGAAGGCTGACTCTCAGTTTTTGTTTTCTTGCCTCACAGGAAAAGAATATCCCTGCTGAAACCAATCTAAGTGTGAATTTTGCAATGTGATAGATTTTCATTTTTCACATATTTTTGAACTTATGAATTCATATGTGGCCTCCACCAGGAAACAGGATAATATGATTGAAGTTTTCTACACATCTGCTTTACATGTGTGTATCTATGAATAAAACGACTGCTTTTTTGCTCAGATTTTGGTCTTATGTTGTATTTACTCTAAATGTGACATCAGGGGCATCATTTATATAATTAAAGGGATGTATGTTTACACTTCTGCACACTTTGGGATCTGCTCTGTTCTCCTTTTCAAAAGGTTGTTTGATCAAATTGAATTTGGTATAAAAGCTCCTGGTTTTATATGCTCAGTGGTCTAACATTACATATCTCACTGATATTAACATGCAGAGAACCAAATCTGTATTTGTTTGGCTTGATCTCCTGCCATCACTTCCAACCGTATCAATGCATATGCATTAGAAAGAAACAGAATCAGTTTCGGTCTTAAATTTCTGTTTTTGATGGTTGAATAAGAGCTAAGGATTTATTTTCTTACCTTCAATGTAAATAAATTCTTCATTTTAAAACACGTATTGCATTCAAAGCTGGGTACCTGGCAGGGTTTGGAATAATTCTGGTCTGAATTACCTAATTGTTTCTTTGAAGAAAAGGATTTAGTTTAATGTTGTGGTAATCCGTTGGTTAGTATACTTTACTTTTTGTTTTGGATGTAATGTTGAGCCACAAAATTTTAATTATAACCTGACTCATAAATTAAACAGAAAAGGTGCGCCCAGGAGCACAAAAACACTCTGTGGAGGTGAACTAAATATATCAGTGTTTGTATAACTTTGTACCACAGAACTCCAAAGTTTGAATAAACTTTTACTGCACTTTGCTAATGCTTCAATGGACAGTAAAAGTCTATTAATGTGAAAAGTGAGAAAGCCCAGAGATGGTTACTGATACAGTATCAAGCTACCAATGCTTTTAGTTTTTATTACATGAAAGGTCTGTGTCTGTGACTCTGTCTGTAGGTGTATACAGCTGGTAAATTAGTCAAGGTACCAAATATTCGTCTAATCTACTATTTTTTGCTGACTAATTTAATACATAGTGAGCTGCTGAACAAAAACCACAAAAAACTTGAAGAAAATTGTTTATATCCACATTTTTTTTAAGTTCACTGGAGGTCTGTTGGAATCCAGTGTTCGGCTGCCTCCTCATCAAGTCGTTAAGATTCTTAGAGCCAGCATCGCTGTCTTCATCAGAAATAAGACCAAAATAATCAGAATTTAAAAGTTTGTCTCGCTACATCAGTATTGCTTTTGCATTCACTTTGCATTGACACAGTTTTGTGACAACATGTCCTTTCAGTATTTTCTCAGAGACCCAGAAACAGTGTCAATAATTTGTGGAGCAGCTTTTACATGCAGACTCCTCCTTGTTTGTGTTTTTACTCTTCTTGGTCTTTACGTTGGCGAAAGAACGTTAAAAAGGCTGCTGCAGCTGGATTCTCAAACATGCATCTTTAGGTTTTTTTTCTTGTATTTTAGCGCTTATAATCGCCTGTCTGTTCACAAAATATCTCATATAATTAAAAAAGATTCATTTACGATGTGTTAGCTTTTGGAACAAACCCAATTCAAGATGGCGGTCACAGCCAACTGACTTAGAAAACACAAAAACGTCTATAATTCAGACAATTTTACAGATATTGTGCTAAAATCTAGTGTGGTTGTAGCTGAGAGTCGTTCACAAAACATACCCTGTTTGCTACTTATTGTGTGAGATCTTTGCTCAAAACTTTTGCATTAACAGTTGGAGTCAACCCTGTTAGCAAAATATGTCATGAACCACTGGACAGATTTTAATGAAACTTTCAGAAAGTTTCAAATTAACTTTAAGAGTCAATCCAAAACAAGATGGCTGCCATGTGGTCCATGTGTAGCTGACAGTTATTCATAGCACATGTCTGAGTGTTTTAACTAACCATCACTGAAGACATTTAGCTGTTTATTTTTTGTTTGACTGCAAGTAAACTCATCTGTGTTCAATAAATATATTAAAACCTGAACTCTTTATATGGGCGACAACGATGCAGGTGAATGTACGACTATGATTGGTGCTTTAGATACATTGAATATTGTTCTGATTTTTAACCGAACAACAAGACCAACTCAAAGAATATGTTTTTCTGCTGCTGACCAAACTAACGGCACCTGCAGTAAGAAATGGATTTCCTACAACAGTGTGATTGTTGATAGCACTATTGTATTGACATTTTTACACATAATTAAATGTACTTGAATGAACTTCCTGAGTAACTCAGGGTACTTGTGCATTTTCTCACCACTGTGTTCCTCCTCCTATAGCTAGCTGATGGGAACAAGAACCTATGGTCTCCAGAGTGTGTGACAAGTTTGGGTTTGTGTGTGCATGTATGTATTTCAGTTTGTTGAACAAGCTATCAGACAGGAGCGGACACCCTCTGCCTCCACCCCCACCATCACCTCTACAGGCTTTTTCCGGTCTGCAGGGTGATTCCTGCCCCCGTGTTCCCTCCACTTCCTCCACACACATATCAGCCTCCAGCAGCAGTACCTCTTCCTGAATCTGGCTCAAGTCCTGTGGACACTGTGGACAAGTAAAAACAGCTCATCCATCTCTCTTTCTTTTGCTTTCTTAAACTCTCACCTGCCGTAATCCCTGCTTCACGTTTTCTTTCAAACTTCTCACCTCACACCATTTCCCAAGGTAGCAGCTTGTTGAGTTCTCCCTCTGGGCTCTGTGAGTGCAGTCTCAGTGCACAGAGTCTTGCCTTTTAGCTCAGCACTCTCAGGGTGTTTTTTTAGCTTCCTTAAAAATGCCTTAAATATTCCACAGACATGATGGCTGCATTTTGCACCCCTCCCTTTCCACAATTTCCTTCATGCCCACTTTCCAGAGGGACAGATTTACAGTTTCCGTTGTTGTGACTAAAGTATTGCAACTCAGTTTTGCATAATAATAATGATTCAAAAAACACTTTCCTGAGGAATGTGTTTGTTGAGCTTCAGCTTTGTGTTGAACAGTAACATGTAAACTTTTTTTTTGTCATGAATTTAATGTAACTGTACAGTTTTTTTGTACTCCAGGCCATTTAAGATGGTTGCAACCTAAAGAAAATAAGTTTTTTACATCTTTAGCACCTTTAAAAGTAAAACTGCAGTGCCTTTGTAAAGCTTGAGGTTTGTAAACGTTTTATCTCAGACTTGTCCTAAAATGACTTGCCTCTCTTTTCTTTTATTATTTTAAACAAAACACCAAAACAATATTTTTAAGACATTTTCATTTATTTTTTCTTGCCTCTGTATTTGTTTTTTTAATGACTTCAGCTTTAGTGAAGTCCCCCTTAAGTTGGTAAGACCAAAGGGCATCACCAAATATTCGTAGTGTCCCGAGGGGGTGTTAAAAGCGGTCTTCCACTCGTCACCTTCTCTAATGCGTATTAAGTGGTACGCATTTCGTAAATCTAGCTTTGTGAAAACCCTAGCTCCCTGGATTAAATCAAAAGCTGATGACATCAGTGGTAATGGGTATTTATTTTTTATAGTGATGTTATTGAGACCCCTATAGTCAATGCATGGCCTGAGTGATCCGTCTTTTTTCCCCACAAAAAAGAACCCTGCCCTGGCTGGCGACACTGAAGGTCTAATAATGCCTGCCTGTAAGCTCTCCTTTATGTATTTCGCCATTGCTTCCTGTTCTGGGCGAGACAACGAAAAAAGCCTACCACGGGGAGGAGTAGAACCTGGAAGAAGGTCGATGGGGCAGTCATAGGGTCTGTGAGGAGGTAAAGACGTGGCTTTGGCTTTGTTGAATACCTCCTTTAAGTCCAGATACTCAGGAGGTACTTTGGAGATGTCTGGGTATTCCTCGGGTTTGTCACTTGACGGGCTAGAGTCCAGGACAGCGTCTAACAGACATGATTCAGAGCACTTCTCCGCCCATCCTGTGATCTCCCTTTTGACCCAGTCAATTCTTGGGTTGTGAGTAGTTAGCCAGGATGCTCCTAGAATGACAGGCATCCTTTAATGTTTCATGATGATTGCCACAGATTGATAACTGAACAGGTTTGGTCTCACTATTGTCTTGAGCCAGGACATGACCATCGAGGGCGGTGATCTTATGATCATTATGTGAGGTGACAACCTCAATCCCAAGAGATCTTGCAAAATTTGCATCAATAAACTCGGAGTCGGCTCCGGAGTCAATAAAAACCTTAGTAGAGGTTTTCTGACCCCGGACAGACAACTCTGCTGGCAGCATGAGCATGGAGGAGAATCTTTGATGGCTTACTGGGCTCAGCAGGACTCTCCTGGATCCTACTGAGCCTGGCCTTTTACCGGACAACTCCTGACAGCGTGGTCCTTGGCTCCACAGTAGAAACAAAGGTTGCCCGATCTACGCCTGTTTCGCTCCTCCGTGGATAACTTGGTCCTCCCAAGCTGCATAGGTTCCTCCATGGATACTGCTCCAGCCGAGTGGCTTGTCTCACAGGGTACAGGAGGCCCGACAACCTCCTTACGGCTCCTGCAAAACAGGTTACCTTGTTTTTCTTGTCGTCGTTCTGATAGTCGTAGATCAATCCTGGTGGCCAGCTCCTCTAGTTCTCTTAAGCTCGAAGGGCGATCTCGAGTAGTCAGCTCATCCTTAATCTCCTCCTTAAGGCCTTGAAAGAGCACATCGGTTAAAGCCGACTCGTTCCAATGGCTGTCAGCAGCAAGCGTGTGAAAGTCGATAATAAACTCGGTGACACTTCTCCTTCCTTGCCTCAATGAGAATAACTTGCGTGCTGCCTCCCGTTCGGGCGCAATGGGGTCAAAAACTCTGAAGCTCCGCAGCAAAATCCTTATATGCATAACAATATAAAGCATCTTGTTGCCACGCCGCCGTGCCCCAAAGTTTTGCTCGACCAGACAAAAGTGAAACAACGTAAGCAACTTTAGCTCTCTCAGAAGGGAAAGATGACGGCTGAAGTTGAAAGTGGATTTCGCACCGAGTCAAAAACGGTCTGCATTGAATTGACTCACCGGAGAAGTTTTCAGGAGGCGGAAGCTTTGGTTCATGCATGGGTGAAACAAAAGAACGAGTAATAGCCGCGGGAACTTGAGCAGCGCCGTTTACTCTAGGGTTCGACAGGTCGCGGAGTAACCGCGTTACTTCCTGAACGTTGACCTGTAACCCGGAAATAGCTCCGTCCACATTGTTTCGCCAGCGTTGTTCGTCCGAATCCATTTTTGCTTTTGGCCAGATTATTCTGACAAGGCAGGACTTGACAGGATTCAGACTCGCAACACAATAGCGAAGTTTTAAGGATTTTATTATGGACAAACTAAGAGCGGGACCAGAGGTTCTGAACAGCGCACTCACGTGACCGTCGTGGATCGGGACCAGAACAGGTAAGTCCTCCTTAGCTTGGTAGCTAGGTGCACACAGGCTTGTCTGAAAGGGGCTGAGGCGTGAGGGAAAGTCCAGGTACAAGCGTGGGGTCGTTACCGGGGAGTCAGAAGTCCGAAGCCAAAACCAGAGAGGGAAAATCCAAAGGGCGAGGTCCAGGTGAGCGTAGCGAGGTCGGTAACGAGAGGTCAGAGTCCAAAGTAGTATCAGGCAGGGAGCAGGCAAGAGACGATGGTCGTGGAACAGGCAAGGGTCGAGATCAGGCATGATTGAGAATATAACGCTGGACATTTACTGGCTGTGAGGCTTTCAATAATCTGGCGCTTGAGTACTGGGAGCTGTGAGTATATGTAGTGACAGGAACAGGTGAAACAGATGAGACTGATGGCGTGGTCATGGAAACTAAGGCGTGGCTAGAAACTGGGAGTGGGAAGTTAAGTGGCTGTGGCATGACATGAGACAAGAGACGTGGCAGGAACAGATGGAGCTGTGACATATTCACTGAAATAATTAAAGACCAAGACCTAAATAAGACCTATTCCTTAAAGAAATGCACATCACCTGCGTCTTTTCATGCCAGATTTTAGATTAAGATGCTCTTATGATGAGAAATATCCATTTTACAATGCACAATTGCACACTTTTATGCAATATTGTTAGATATTGCATGCAGAGTACATGCTGTGAATGACTCTCAGCTACTACCACATTAATTTTAGCTCAATAACCACCATAGTTATAGCCTTTTTGTTAAGGTCAGTTGGCTGCAGCAGTCATTTTGAATCACTTAAAAAATTATTCAGTAATAAATATACATCCAATGATTACTTTGTGCAAGTTTCATTAAAATTCATTTCGTGGTTCATGAGATATTTTGCTAAACATATGCATAAACACACAGACATGGGCAAAAACAATATTGCCCACTTCTTCCTTCTGGTGGCAGGCAGTAATAAGGCATAAGTAGAAAAGGTACACACCTATAAGCAGAATGTCTCTAAGCTAATGATACGTGTTAGGGTGGAATTCAAGCTGATAACTTCAGACCATTATCCATAGTCATGCAAAGTTGGAATGTGACACAGATCTTCAAGACAAAAAATATTCTGGTGCATTTGTAGTAAAAAGCCCACAGACAATAAGTCCCATCATTTTTAAATGAATAAAATGTAATTCTGTCAGCAGACTTTTTATCCTGGGCTACTTAGTCAGCCAATTTGGGAACAAAAACATAATCGACAAGTCAGCGGTCAAAATGGAGGATTTTCAAATTTCTTTGTGGAGAAATAAAAATTACATGGTAGATTGGTCAAAGTGCCCACTTAGCAATTATAAAAAAGACACATCAATGACTGGGAAACAATGAGGATAAAAATTTACTGTTTGATGAAACAAAGAATGAGCTACATGGAAATTTCCATAAGTGTGTGGGAGGAAAGTCAATCCTTGTTAGAATCAATCCTGCAGTTAAACCTTGTAATAAAAGCATCACTCAGAAGGAAAGTGTTTCTGAAACAGTAACTGAGAGAAAAAATGAGAAATGTCAAAAAAAAAAAAAAAAAAGCAAAACTTATTTTAAAAAAAGTTTCCAGAGTGCTAAGAATCTCAGCTGGGGTTAAGATTTATATTTCAACAAAGAAACCACAAGAGTGACTTCAAGGAGGATTTTATGAATCCTAGAGTTACTGAAAAAAATCTGAATCTAAACCCTGTAAGGCATCTTTAGAAAAAAAAACTAAAAATATTCCACTACATTTACCGGGCTCTTCTGTCAAGAAATAATTAAAAAAGAAATACTAACTACTACATAGAAATACTACTATAACATTTAGATTCCCCTTCAAGGCTCCAATATGCCATCCATTGTTACCAAATTTGCACAGAGCATGCATGTTTTTGTCACATTAACTAGTTAACTAGTTTGAGACAGAGAATGGCATACAGCCTATTCAACAAGCTGTCCATGGGCCAGATATGACCCTTTGGCACCCGAAATGCTGCCAGAATCCCAAACGGATTTATCTGAATATAATCTAAAATTTAAAATACATGTTAGAGCTTCATGTCTTGAGAGTCATATTAAGCTAGTAGAAGTTAACATTTGTCAAACAGGCAGTGTTTGGTAAACCACAACAACAAGGAGGTGTGGGGTGTTGATGATGACTGATTTATCCATCTGAGCTGTGCAGGTCATTAAAGATGCAGCACGAACAGAAGACAGCAGCAAAAGTTGCATTAGCTAAGCTCACTACAAGCATCAAGATGTCTCTTTAAAAGCCCAAAAGATGGAAAGTAGATTTATAAATTCAACTGTCTGAAAGCAAATGTACTTGTGATTGAAGACAAAAATGTCAATTTATGCCTTTTTATGTACGTTTTCCAAAAGGTCAAATACAGAGCTTCTCACATCTTTCCACTAAGTCTGTGACAGCATCCCTGTGACTAACATGGACAATAACCAAACAAAAGGGACACTTGCAGCTGAAGATGAATAGGCCTGGCATACAATGTAAATTTTATTCTTTTAAACAAAACCTGAAATTGAGACCAAAAAAGCTGCCACCAAAATATGTACGTGTGACCCTCCTGCTGCGAGGTAACAATGTGAACCATCTGTACCTCTGTGCAGAGCCCTAACATGCCAGTAATAGTAAGCCCATTTTGCCTGTTTTCAAAATTATGGTCTGCTGTCTTTTTACCTCTCTGGCTGAGTCTGCTAATGGTCATAATATCCTCTGCTGCGTAATCATTTACTGAGCCTCGGCCATTTTGCCACATTAGCCCTACAAGTCGACTTTATTAGAGCTTCCTTCCTTGGACTTTCCACGACACCATTAATGAGGCTCAGTACAGCTACCTGTGCAGGGAGGCTAAAACATCAACATCCTCACAACATGGAGGGTTAGTGTGGTGTCAGACTGATGGGTCATCTGGTGATGGACCCTCATCACTCCGGGCTTACTCCCAGCGCCCCAGCCTCATCACAGGAGGCAGACTGGGAGAAAAGGGCTGATGGCGGGTCATTCTGAATTTTGAACCATGTTTTCTTTCCGGTCTGGAACCAATGAATGAACAGGAAGTCCTTGTTGTTGAACAAGTAGCTTGTTCCCTGTTACAGTTGTGTGCATGCTTCAGTGTATGTGTGTGGGATTCACACAAAACAACACACAATTAAAAAGAAAAAAAACATTAATAGGAAAAAGATAACGTTATGTGTGAAACACGTGACTGTAAAAATACTGTTGGTTTTAAATGTTTTTGGTCTGTTGGTCTGCTTTTTCATGTATGTTACTTTTTTAATGAAATGTAAAACTAAAGCAGTAAAGAATTTGGGGATTTTTTATGTGTCCCAAACCTTGAGATTTAATTATATTTCTTTAATTGTCAGTGCAATTTATGAAAGTCATATTTGTGAAATGGAAAGGGACATTGAAAGGCTAATTGCTTTAAATGTTACTTTTGTCTTCAGTTTAGCTGTTATTGTTTGGTTTCAGTCACTGTACAGGCAAGGTTTAGGCATAAAAACCTATTTGGATTCTAATTGGTCGATCCTGAGCCTGGTTCTGGTTCTGCTGGTTCTGGTTCTGCTGGAGGTTTCTTCCTGATAAAAAGGTGTTGTTTCTTTCCGCCATCACCATCATTTCATTCAGGGTGTGGGATTATGTCAAAGAGAAGATTTGACTCAATTTGCTGGTTTTGTTAGATACGTTTTACTAACTAGTTGTCAGGATTTGGGTTTTTGGTTTTCAGTTAGTTGCTTTATGTTTCAGTTGGTGTTTTTTATTTTCTGTTATCTTGTAGTTTGGTTCGTGTTTTCCTTCTGCTTTTGTCTCATATGTCTGTGTTTGTTTTCATTTTCATTCCCCCAGCTTAGTCATCTGGTTACCTGTCACTCCCATCTCCACCTGTGAGCAATATTAATCATGTCACCTGTCTCCACTTACCTGATTACCCTCAGCACTCAAATACCCGGTCATTTCTCCCACTAGTCGTCGGATCATTGTTTGTCGTTTGATGATTCTATGTTTTGTTTCCTCATTGCCATGCCCTGCTTTGGATTTTTGTTAAGTTTAGTTTGCTGCCACGTCAGCAGTTTGTTTTTATTTATTTTCTTTATTCAATAAATTAGTTTTTGTTTTGGAAGAATGAGTCTGCACTCTGGGTTCGCTTCCGTTTCCATCCAGCCTGACACTAGTATTTTTTTATGTACTCTATGTGAATATATTGTATCATAATAACATTTAATTTTACTGTAACTGAAGCTGGATCAAAATTGTTTTTATGATTCTAATTTCTTTTTTCTTATATATGTGTTGAGTTGACTTTTGTTGTGAATTGAAACTATAAAAATTGAAAAGAATTGAATTGAATTGCTGTTTACGGCTTTGAGAGTTAAATATTTCTTACACTATCAGAGAGAATATAATGTTTTTGCATAGTTGGCTGTTGACAGTTACTTTCGTTTCTATTTTGACTCATTTGTCAATGAATGTCTTCATGTCTATGTTATGGTTATTTCCATCCCAGTCACTGGTATATTTTAAAGCAGCAATATGTGGATGGTGATATCACATGTGGTTTATTATAGTCAGTCTGAGTTATGGCTTGATATTAAGCATCAAGTATATGTCTGTCTAACTGTATCATAATTGTAATTGCTGGTGGAGCCTGAGGAAATGGGAGGGATTGAAGGGAAGTGATCCTGTCAGTAGAAACCCGAAACCTGCTTCACGAGGCCCTAAAACCTGTCAGTAACTCATTTTATTTCTGCTACCCCAAAGGACGGGGTCATGTGAGTGTATGTGTGTGATGCAGAAGTAGGAAAAGTGGATTGCGTATACTATTTCAAGTACACGTTCCGATAAAATAGGGCTCCTTAAATACTTCTAGTGTATCAAAGAAATTGTATCACTACTGCACCCCCGCTCTGGCCTGCAGTCTTCAGTCTTTTGTCTTCTGTGTCATTTCTTATTATTTCATCCATCTGTTGTAGGAATTTTCCTCTTAAGGTTACTTAAATGACAGCTTGTCTTTGTGAGAAAGCACACAGTGGAAAGTGACAGGAAATCAGGGAGTGAAAAGGAAGCAACATGTGACAAAAGTTTGGATTTCAGTGGATCTGAACAAACTTCTCTCTTTGTGTCCTTTGGCCAAGAGGCCGATTGAACGTCTCCAGACATTTCTGCAGCTGCATCACTCAGAAATGTTTATATGAGGGCATTAACAGATTTCAGTTGGCATGGTTGGAAAGCATTTCATCCGGATATATCTGCTGCTTGTGAAAAACCGTGTTGCAGTTTGTTTGTGTTGTGAAGCAGCTTTCCTCTTTTGCTGCTCGATGCAATTGATTTAGAACTGTGTAAAGCAGCCTGCCGTAAAGCCTGTTTCTTTTATGTGCCCCCCTCAGCTGCACAACTGTTACAGCATGGTAACTGATATTAAGATGTCAAGTCTGACACTAATATTACTGATATCAAATGTTGGCTGAGGGATATTAAATATTGTCAGATTACTGCTTCGCTTCCCAGATGAGTCACAATCTAAAATTATGCTACCAATAGATTTAACCAGTGCAGTTTTTGAATGTTGTAAATCAATTGTAATAAAACCACATTTTCCACTTCTGGAATTGCACAATGTTTTGGTGCTTCAGAATATTGTAAAAACAATGAACAGAGAAGCAGGCCTCTTCCATCATGTTGGTCATTTTATTCTTTACTTCTTTACTGACTTTTTTTTTTCCTTTTTTCTTGTGAAAGTGGGAAATGTAGCTGGGAAGATGTTTTGTAGACCTGCCAGTTTTTCACCATGTTGTGTTGAAAATCTTGCCTTTAAGACCAGTTGACAGATATGAGAGTGAAAACACACTTATTAGGCTTTTATGGGTTTTTATCTTTGGGGAAATCTGACTTGGTATGATAAAAGCATTTAAATTCTGCTAATAAGTTTTACACACATGCTTTATCTCAGAATCTTTTCATCGGTCATCAACTCATTGACTATCGCTTACACTTTTCTTATCATGCTTTCAAGCGCATATCCACACGCCTCTCCAAAGCTCCATAAACAGGGTTTCTTTATCAGAGAACATGTTGGGATGGAAGTTTGGGGATTGTAATCACGGTTGAGGAGGACTCGAGGGGAGGTGATTTGGGGCTCTGAAAGGTGTGAGCGACCCCTCTGCTTGGGCTCCCAGGGCTCAGCAGGAGCAGTGCGTGTGGAGCCAGGCCAGCTCGGCACACAATGAAGGGAAATGGGAATTTAATACAAACTTTCTCACAAAGTCTCCCAGACCTCCCACCTCTGTTGCCGGTCTCACTTCCAAGACACCCTTAGCTACACCACCACCACCTAAACTACAATCAAAACAAAATTGAAAAAAAAACAAAACATCAAAACACGAGTGTGCTACTGCAAACTGCTCAGGACAATTTAGGTAACGTTTCTCCACAATTTCTTAACCAACATTGTTAGATTTTCCAAATACAGTTTGGAAAATCCATGGCAGCATGGCAAGATAAATAAAGATTATGTGTTTTTTGTCATGTTTTACAAAATGTATATGTTCGTTATTTCTGTATGGTTAAACTACAGTAATATGTGGAAATTTTAAATAAGTCCTAATTTCAAACAGATTTTCTTGTAATTGTTTAAAATGGTTTTGATTATCAGTTTGCTGGACTTTCTAAACATTTTTCAGTGGGTTTCTTTGGACTTTGGTTGCTTTTTTAATCATTTTTTTGTCCAATCCTTGTAAATGACCATGAATTCACTTTGTGCAGTATGTTCCTAATAAACACAAATAAACCATTCAAATAAAAAAGGCGTATGGTCTAACAAAAACAAATTATAGCAGATGAGGAGTATCTAAGAGTCATTTATTCAAAAACTCCCCAAACATCAGAAATCTAAAACAGGATAATCATCATTCATTGATTATTGACTGTAAGCCAAGTTATCACATCAGGTAATTACAGCTCCTTTGGAATCACCTTGTTGGAAGTAAAATTACATTTTCTGACTATCAAACAGTTATCTTTCATAGATTCAACTAAAACAACTGGAACAAATTGTATTTTGTGACAAACTGCTGGTAACAAAGTGTTTATCCAATTCATAGAAACATATAACTCAGTGGTTTCCAAAGGTGGGGTCAGGACCCCACTTGGAGTCATAAAACACCAAGTATTTATGGGAGAAAATCTACACAAGTGAACTGAACTTTAAAAATGGTTGCCAAAAGCATATTTAGCCCTAACTTCTGCAAAGAAATAAAAAATAATGATCATAAATGCATAAAAACATATATGTTAAATGGCTTCTTAGCAAGGTTTATACACTTCATCTTTTGTCATATGGGTCAAAAGTAGAAAAATTTTAAATTGTCTGTTTAGTGTTGACATTAGGAGCCATTTTATTTCTGGATGATTCATAACTCCGAGTTCAGTGCCTCAACCAGAAACAAACATAAAAAATTCTCTGAAAAATGATCAAATACTGGACTGAAAACAAGTGAAAGACCAATCAGTGTTCAAAGAAAGTTTTGAAAGCCATCCAGAAAGCCTGAAGAATAAATACTTTGGAGTATTTTAAATGATTAAAAGAAAGTCTGGCTCCTTGGAAGCAAAGTGTAAAGAAACAAAAGACGACTCAAGACTTTTGCACATTAGTCTAGTTGCTTCGCCCAACAGTTAAGATTTCGGGTGTTTCCCAAAATGTCGTGCCTTTTGAACGAAACCTTTTTAAGCAGGACAGAGCAATGTGGTTCTGCCATCAGGCAAACAAACGCAGCCTGTAATCACTGCTGGACAACAAAGACTCGTGGATACAATGGTTAATGTGTGAGTGTTAGACCCCTCCGCCCTGCATGCCCAATCATCAAGAACCATTTCCTATGCATGCAAACACACATGCTCACTGAAGGTTGTGTACACATAAGCATTGTGTGTGCTGAGTCTGTTGCATTTCTCTTCCTCTGGAGGGCCATCACTTACAGGCACACATACTGTAGTTTTTATGCTCACACCTTTTTTATTTGGCTCCTGACAGACTATGTAACCAGAGGCTGAAGCATCTGTGCTGACCTAGCCTCAAGTCTTTTCCTATCTGGCTTCCTATGCAGGCTCCACCAAGCATGCAACACTTTTCTGCCTTTGCACTTTGGATTTCACTATTCATTTCCTGAATTATGTTTTTTAAAAAAAGAAGTTGTATAAAAATGCTCGAATTGCAGAAAGTAAGTTTGTAAAGCTAGTCTGATTTTATTTCATGGCTATTCGGATAATATTTGTTTTGGATTTTGCAGCAGTCAGAACTCTGAACTCTGCTCACGTGAAAACAGAGGATTGTTCTCACTGTTGGATGTACACAAAGCATGGGCAGATGAAACAAGTCTGGAAAGATAATCTGGTCACTTTTGAAGTGATGTTCTGGCAAATAGTTATCAGTAGTTAGTACCTTATCAGCTGAGATATCAGTCATAAACATGAAGTATGAAAGAAAGGACTTCTGCCTGTTTCTCTACTGCTTGTTCTGCAACTAATGTCACAACTGATACACTACCAAGTGATAATTATTTGACAGAACACATCCAGACTAACCTTTTAATCTTCCTTCTAAGGTAAATTGATCACAATAACTTATCAAATGGGCCATGCAGGTCTGAGTCAGCAGGGAACCTTTGTTTGCCAAGAAATAAAATAAACATCCATGTGCACCTATTTTAACATTTAATTTGATTTCCATTTGCTTTTTTCAGCTTAGAAAAACCAAAGAAAAAACTTTTTTCTCTGTGTATGCTTTTAACTAGTGAGAGAATTTGACACTGAACCAGTATGACATTATTGACACACATGGGATTTTTTCTTTTTATTTTATTTAAGCCTTTATGTTTTTGAGATGCTCACAATAGAATGTGTCTTGCAGGCAAAAAAATAAAAAAATAAACCATGTGATCTCCCAAAATTGAAAACAGGAAATCTTGAACAATAAGAAGTTGTTTCAACTTCAAGGCAATTGTCTGAAGCTTCAAGGAAACGGAGAAAAAACACCAAATCAGCCGAACAGTTTTCGCAGAGAAAATGAGAAAAGGCGTAAGTTTCTCCAACACATTTCTTAGTGGGACAGTGAAGATTGGGGCAGAAATAGACACAACAAACATACTGTTCAGGGTTTCCTGGAGGTGACTGATTAAGAGGAAAAGGGGGGAGTCTGGCTGACCATAAAAGCTGCAGGGATGTAAGCAGCTCATCGAACTGAGAGAACAAAGCTGTTGAATTTGGCAAAACTTGACTCTGGCTGCTTCTCCAGTTTGTCTACAATTCACATCAAGGGCAGCAAATCAGTAAAATGTAGTACAACTGCAGGATGCATGGGGAACACAGAGTCCGGTCACTGCAAGCTAACCCATAAGTGGACAAATTAAGGTTGTTGCCTGTCTGTTTGTGTCTGTTTGTTACTAAAATATCTAATGAACCACTGGATGGATTTAAATGAAACTTTCAGGAAATAATCAGTAGAAGTGCCTCTGCAACTGGTTAACTTTTGGAGCCAATGGAAACCAAGATGGCTGCTACAGCCAACCGACCTTAGAACATACAGACAATAGCTATAACTCAGTCAATTTTGCAGATATTGTGCTAAAATTTGATGTGGTTGTAACTAAAAGTCATTTCTAAAACATATTCTGAGCCTGACATCTTGTGAATGCCCATCATGTTTTTTCCAAAGCTGGACCAAGATTTCTCAACACAAGATGATTTTAGTCTAAAACTGTGGCATGAAAGGTGGCAGACGATATACAGTCCTTCAAGAAATGCTGGGCTTTTTTATTGAGAGATTTATTTTGTTTGCATTAGTTACATAAAGTTGTCATCAGATTTTATAGTGTTTATAAAAGTTTAAAAACACTCCATAAGAATTTATTAATCATTTGGCAAAATCAAGTGCTGCATTAAATGTAATTCAGGTAAATCTATATTTATATATCTTTTATTTCCTGAATAACTTTATTTGCCAAAACAAATGTTACGAATGCTTAGTTTTTACATGCAGTTACCCTCCTGAAAAAATATTTAAAATCTAAATTATGAAGAATACAAGTAAACAGTGAGAATGAAGAGTGCAGATAAATGTTAGCTTACTCTTTAGCAAGAAACGACTTAGTATATTTTATAGTTAACATACTGCTTATTAGTAGTTTATTAAGTGTTTACAGCTTAATTATTTTTTGCATTATTAAGTATTAATTGGGTATTTATAAGCGTGTCCTTGCTGTGAAGTGGGAGCATTAGGCTTGTTACTGGTGAACCCTTTTTTATTCTTTTCATGTAATTTAGATTTCTTCACATCGTCCTGCCACAGAAAATTGATAAAAAAGATAACTCATTAGCTTTTTAAAAGAATATGTGTTAAAAAAAAGGCTATTATATTGTTTGAGTGGAGTTCTTCGCATCGCCTTGGAACAATAAACACAAATTAAAAGCCAGAAGCGCACTGATCGGATCGGGGAGGTCTGGAGCGCCAGCAGTCCTCCGCTGTCTGCTGACGCTCTTCCTTCCTTTCCCACCCAGAGAAGGCTGAGCTTTTACCACAGCTTAGACTGACTTCAGCGTGACAACAGTGCGATACCATCTCCCACAGCTGACCAGATTTTTTACACCTGAACACGAGTTTTGGAGGACGTTATGCGTAAAAAGGCGCATCGACGTGACGCAGCGCCACCACCGTTTTAGGTGTGGAGATATCAAAGTCCGAGTTTAGTGAGCAAAACGATGAGGATTATACAAATCATGAGGATTCTGTGGGTGTTGGCGATGAGCTTCTGCGAATTATCAGGTGAGAGGCAACTTCTGGTAAAACCTTTATCTGGGAGAACAAAATATCTGAACGTTTGTTTACGGAAACTTGGTTGTTGTCCGAGTATTTGTACAAGCTAAAGCCACAGTTTAGGCTGCAATATCTTTCAAATAAAGTGTTTCAAAACTGTTTTGTTTAACCTTGGTGGGGAAGAGTTTAGGTCCCTGAACACTCAGGGAAAATAAGGAGCTCATCCATATTTCCTCCCATTGTTCTGTGGATGTGAGGCAAAGATGGAGAGAGAGAGAGAAGGAATGTTGGGCAAACTGACTATTGTTTTTGGCACGTTCAGTCAGATAAAGGCTTTTGTGATTCAACCCAAAAACATCTCAGTCATTTTCTCTGATGTCGTTGTATGAGCTAGTCTACAAGAGTGTCTAGCATTTTGATTATTTTAGAGATTTTGAGGTTAAACTGACTGAAACAGCAACTTGTTGCATTATTTAGAGAATTTTCTTGGCTTTTGGGACAGATAACAGATTTCAAAGCACAAACATTTTTGCCTTGTACAAGATAAACACATGAGCAGTGAAGTAACTGCAAATGTGACTTTGATGAAGTCATATTTCTATTAATTTGTTGAATATTTACAAATTAAGTCAAGTACAAAGAAAGCAGACTGGCATGTAGTAGGCCTATGTTACTTAAAATATCAGATTGGTAGAAATAATCAGATTGTTGTGTAACTTTAAGTCTTCTTTTGAAAATATGTATTTTGTACTACTACTACTACTACTACTACTACTAATAATAATAATAATAATAATTATAATAATAATAATAAACTCAGTAAACAATCCAGAAATTAAAATGGATAAAAAAGGGATGGGTAGGTGGAAAGTAGTAAAAAGACAAGTATTTGTAGAGCACATTTTGAACAATAAATTTATTCAAAGTGCTTTTCAAAAAGACAGCAGATAAAAAAAACTGCAATTTGACTAAAGCAACAATGAAAGGTTGTGAGACCCTTTTAAAAAGTAATCAGGGAGTTCACAGCTCTTAGGTTTTCTGGGAGAGAGTCCTAAAGTTTGGAGCCATAATAACTGAAAGCAGCCTCCTCTCCTCATCACTGATTATCATTGGATGGTCTTAATGATCTGGCTGGAGCAATCAGACCAGAACTTTGAGTTTACCAAAGTTTGGATACAGTCTTAAATCATTAAGCACTTTTAGAAGAGATGTCTCTGCTCTCTGCTGGACATGAACACCAGATTTAAAACAGTTACTGGTTGTTTTTGTTGATGTGATTGTTTAATTTTCACTATGTGTGTTTTTATTCTTAGTAGTAAAAGTATGACTTGTCACAAAGCCTCATGTGAGAGAATGACTGCTGTACTCCCCTGCAGATGCTGTGATCGACTTGACAATGATCTCCACAGCAGAAGTTCCCCACGTCAATCATTTCACCATCTCCTGTATCAATGGTGAGCGCAGCCCTGCCCAAGTGGAGCTGAATATCAAGAGAGACAACAGAATCCTCATATTCCCAAAACCGCCAAGTTTTAAAGTCTACAAGCCCAGGAAGCAGGAGGCTGTGGCCAGAGATTTCCGCGATCTGGATAATATTGGCATCTTCTACTGTGAAACCACTCAGGAAGTCCCCCCGCTTAAAGTCACCCTGATTAACAACATTGGTAAAGGTACGTTTAGTTTTTATACAACTGGATTTGAAGGTTGTCTCAGCTCCACGTTGGAAAATAAGTGTGCATCTTTGTCTTTCCAGCTAATTTTATTCCAAATTACCTTACACTGACGGTTAACAAGGGGGAGACGGCTCACCTCAGCATGACGCTCCACAGCCACGAGAAGAGAGACGTGACCTGGAAGTACAACGGTAAGGGAGCGTGGATAACTTAAGATGCTGGAAGGAAGTCCAAATCACTCTAAAAAACCATGAGGAAAAGAAATATATATACACACAGATAAAGATAAAGGATACTGAGGAAATAAAAACAGAGACTGGATCTACAGTGTGTCATGACTGTTTCTGCATGTTTTCTATTAGGAAACTACTATTATATGACTCACTGGAACGAAGTGATTAATCGCACTGCGACACTGACCGTGGAGAATGCAACTTTGGCCAACCAAGGCATCTACAGTGCCAGCTATTTTGGGGATAGCCCCCTGAACGGAGCCTGGATGAGGCTTATTGTTAGAGGTTTGTTCAACTTTTACACTTAATAAAACATTGTTATGTTTATGGCGGTGTTTTCTTTTTAAGTTGTTATTTTTGTTTTTTATAGTACAGCTGTGATGTAACTAATATACGTTCATTATTTGCCTGACCCTGCAAAGCATAAGAGACATATATTGTTGCTTGATAGTTTATTACTCTTTCAGAAGGTTTTTCTTTAATGTTTCTATAATTGAATGTGACCTAAAAGAGCATCAAACATGAGACCTACACCTAGTAAAGACACACAGAAACAAACACAGATAAATACTTCCAGAAACTGTTGATCATCTCTGCACAGCAGCTTGGATTAATTTTTGCTCATTACTCTGTATGGGACAGCTTCAACAATGAGATGTTTGTGGGTTCTCTTACATAAACTGCTAGCTTTAGGTTCTTGCAAAATGTTTTTATTGGATTAGAAGTTTTACTTGTCAGTTTAGGAAAAACATCCAATTCATTTCTCAGAACCACTTGTGTGTTTGAGTTCGTAGCGTTGGTCTGTGGCACACGTTTCTTCATTGCTCCATTAATGATGGAAAGCTGTTTTTTTTTACCCACAAAACACGTCCAGATTATGACCAACATCACAGATGGAATAAAATTTGAATGCTGGGAGAAAGTGCTTTTCCTTTATCCCTTTACAAGAAAACATCCACTTTACTATTGTTTGCCATAAAACATTTACCATCTGAATTGTGTCTTTAGTGAACTGTATATCAAAATTCATCTGGGAAAACCTGATTTCCTCTTATAAACCTGGCTTCTGTAACAATGTTCATCCTTATGGTGGATTCATTAACCACTGTGAGATAGAGCTTTAGAGGCTGTGAAATGACTCTTAGCTTCTCTGTGAGCTTGTAGACAATGTCCCTACTTGTCTTTGAAGTGTTTTAAACGAAAACCGCAGGAAGCAATCATTATTAGAGCAGGAGAAGCCTAAAAAAACAACTCAAACATCGTTTTGTTAAAAACACTGATTTATACCAATAACTTATTTTCTCAAAAAAGAAAGAAAAAAAACTATTTTTAATGAAGCATAACGTTCACAAATCATCTCTGGAGTTAATTCTTCGGCAGAATCCCACTTTGTTTAACTCTCACCTTATTGTCTTCTCACCAGACAGTAATGTCACTTTTAACTTTACTGCAAGCTCATAAAAGTTCATCCATTCATCCCTTTATTTTTTACCTGCTTCTTCATTCTGGGTATCAAGATTTGTGTTATTGTTTAACAGTTTTTCTTAATTAATGCCTATTTATTGATTTTGTCTCATTAATTTTATTAGATTGTTTTAGCACTTATTTTCCTGACAGTTTTTAAACATTGTGATGGTTATTGATGCAGGAATCTTACAAAAAATCTCATAATAAATTGATCATTTTTTGTTCTTTAACTTAAAAATAGTGCCAGCTTATTAAACAAAAAGGTTATTGCCCCCAGAAATAAACGAGGATGACAGATTTATTTGAGCAAGAATTCTCCAGAAATTAACAAAGTTGTGAAAGTAGAAAAAGATAATCACAGAATCCTGTAGCAGCATGTGATTGTATATAAAGTTTACACATGCAGATTTTTAGTAAGTTCCAGTTTGTCTTTCTTAGTGTTTAAGAGTATAAATAGAAGATTGACCCCATCTCCACCCTTCCCCTTTTTATGATCCTTTTCTACTTTTCTTTAACAAACGGATATGTTTGAGCTTCACATTTCCCATTTTAAAGTTTGTTTATGACCTTTTTAAGTAATATATACAGGCACCTAAAACGATCTAAACACAGAAAGCAAACTGCAGTCCAGTAAAAAGTATGTGTCAAGTCATTGCAGAGTTTATTTCCCTGCAGACTGTCCAGGTAAGAAGTGGGGTCCTTACTGTGACAAGGACTGCCCTGACTGCCTGAACGGAGGAGTGTGTCATGATTTGGATGGAGACTGCGTCTGCCCTCCGGGATTCATGGGAACTCGCTGCGAGACAGGTTTGTGCTATGGGTCAATATTCTTCCAAATAAAGTTTGATCATTTGTGTGTGACTGAAACAAAAAGAAGAATTAACAGATACAGAAAAAAAGTGTTTCATTTTAGAATGTTGTCTATTTTACAGTAAAATTTAGATATACAAAAACAGTTAGTTACTTTCTATAATTAGGTTCATTAAGTGTCTGATTCAGCTCATGAACAGCAGCAAAACAAACAGTTTTGAATTAGAGAGACCTGAAGCGTTACAAACACGAGTGTTAAAAATGACACTGTTGTTCAGACAGCCGAGTTTTGGAGTTTACAGCTGCTTTATTCTTTCAAAACCTACTAGGATCTGGTGCCTGCAGGTAAATGTAGGTAATTTTACACTCTCTCTACTCCTTTTGTGTCAGTCAGGAGTGTCATTTCCATCACTTCCTTCTGAAAGATTAATGTAGTGTTAGCTTGTTTTAGGTATTTTGTTGCCCACTAAAACATTGTCCATCTACATTTACTGGAAAGAGTACACATGATTTAAATAGATACATGCAGTAGATTTGCATTCCTTGTTCTGATCATTTGTGGTATTACTTCATCTAAATGACTACTTTTGTGGTGTGTCAGGTTTGTTTCAATGCAACAATAGCTGAATATTCTGTAATCGTTTGAACGTTTTGTGAAAAGATGTTCAGCGCCATGTTATTTTTGCACAGCTGCTTCCTGGGCTTGTTTTGCTGCCGGATCGTTGAAGCTGCTGGTGTTTTGCAAGGCAGTTTAAAACATGATGCAGCAATATTTAAACATTTTAAATAAGCACGTTTCTCTCTGTGATGGAGAACAGCCTGCAGAGAAGGAATGTTTGGTCGCAACTGCCAGGAGTCGTGTGGCTCGGAGCTGAAGAGCAACTGCAAGGGGCTTCGCTTTTGCCTCCCAGACCCCTACGGCTGCTCCTGTGCCAGCGGCTGGTCTGGGAGACACTGTGAAAAGGGTCAGCACGCCTCTAATTTGTTTACATTCTCTGTACATTATAATTGGATGTTATAAAATGTATTGATGCGTTTTTGTTTTTCAGCTTGCCATCATGACACGTATGGACCAGACTGCAGGCTGAGCTGTAAATGCCAGAACGGAGGGGTCTGCAACCATCTCAGTGGATGTCAGTGTCCCACCGGATGGAGAGGACAGAACTGTGAAAAGTCAGGTAGGTATCCTCACAAACAGGTATCCCTCCCCCTCCACATCAGACACAGCAAGGTTAGTTTCCCATAAGATCTTTAATAAGCCCTAATGCAAATAGAAGTATTTGTTGATTTATTTAGACTAAGATAAAAATTTAAAAGATGAATTGACTTTCTTGCCATTGGTTAAAATATGCTTAAAATATCTACAACCAAAACAAAATTTGTTGCACATCTCATTTAAAAAAATTGAAGTTTTGAACTGTTCTGCTGCCTTGGAAATTTTCAGCTATATATTTTTCCTTCTTTTTTCTTTAATAACTAGTCTTGTTCAACTGTTTTTAATTCTCTTTTATTGTTCCTGGCCCCTCCGCAGACCGGGCTCCTCAGATTGTGGACTTGGATTGTAACCTGGAGTGGAATTTGAATTCCAGCCCTAAGATCAAATGTTCAGCCACAGGCAACCCTTTACCCAGTCACAACAGCATCGAGCTGCGAAAGCTGGACAGCACTGTGCTCAAGGTACGAAAACCAGACTTATAAAATAACTGTTAGCTAACTATGGGGCGCCGTTTGTAAAGGAGCTTGTGCTAAAAATTCATGCCTAAATTTTGTCACATTTAGCTTCAAACACTGTTTAAAAATGTAGTGTTGATTTTTACAACATTTAGATTTAACATTTAACATTTAGATTTAACATTTAGCATTTAGATTTATATTTAGTATGTAGCTGTAACAATTACATGTAACTAGCTAAATGTTGTAAAAAGTGACATCAGAAAATCAACACTACATTTTTAAACAGTGTTTGAATCTAAATGTGACAAAATTTAGGCATGAATTTTTAGCACAAGCTAAATGTGACAAAATTTAGGCATGAATTTTTAGCACAAGCTCCTTTACAAACGGCGCCCCATAGCTAACCACGAAATAAAACATTTAAACAATATATACAAATTAATGTATTTAGTTTTTGTTGGAGAAAATAATAAAACAGTAACAATGAGACTAAAATAAAAGATTATTATCAACATTAAAAGTCATAAGCTTACATTTACAATAAAGGTACGTTCATTAATAAAGGCTCACATCCACATAAGGCTCAAATATTTACTATAGTAAACATGCAGTATTTGTACAGCCACAGAACTTTGTAACCTTATCATTAAGTATCTGAAGAAGAGGGACATTTTATTTTATTTTTTCTAAAATCAACTAATTATCTTTCTAGTTTTGACACTGTGACCATCAATTTATGAATTAGGTCGTCACCAACACAGCTTGAAAAAAAGTTTTCAACAGATATATGTCTGCTTCTTCTTCTTCTTTTTCCTTTTGGCTGTTCCCTTTCCCCACCGTGAGTCCTCCTCCTCCGTCAAACTCTGTCTTCTGCGTCCTCTGTCCTCCCTCCATGTCCTCTCTAACTGCAAACCAAATAAATGCATCGCTTCTCGTGTTCATGTTGAATGTTTTATTGTACAAGACTTTTTTTTCTTGACATTAAGACGACAAGGAAGCAAAACGAGCTCTGTGTAAAACTCATCAGTTGACATTCTGAGTTATTTTGGTAATCCCAAAAGTAGAAATGTAAAACTGTGTAAAATGTTGGTGATTTTCCTCGTTCTTCATCGTAATCATCAGCTGGAAACTTTGCATCCAGAAGCATCAAAGTTTGAAGCTCGATGGAGAGTATTTCGAAATATACACACACAATCATAATTATCGTTTAAACTCATTGTGAACTAATGTACATCTTTTTAAACTTTAAAAATGATAAGTTGTTTTTTTCCCCTCTGCCTTTTAATGGCTGATCTGTTCTGCAAAACTGTGGTGAAAAACCAAGCAAGTGTTAATGACAGAAGTGTTTATTAAAGACAGAATGTCAGAAGTTATTTTGAGGTAATATAAAACGAATAAATAAGGTATGAGGAAAATAATGTTTAACTGAGCTAAGCCTCTAAGTCTTCACTGATGATTACAAGAGTAAGTCCCATTTTGAGGAAGTCAACAACCCAGTGCTCTGACCTGATAAGGCTGTATCGCTCTACATGGCAGCAGTCGCCATGCACTGCCTTAAAGCGATATGGTCAGTCCCTGTGTTTTGTTTTCTCTTCTGTTTCCTTGATCATGAAAACCATCTGATGAATAATCTGACCATCATTTCCCACAGGAACACAGGCATTTCTCAATGGGAGGATTTTCACGAGGGAAATTCAGGCAGCATAAATGAGCATTTGGTAAAAAAATGTTGTTTTCGTCTTGTAAATGTCCCTCTTTTCTCATGTTTACTCTCAGGCCTCAAAAACCATCATGGAATCAAATATCAGCACGGCTCTGTTTGAGATCCCTCGGCTGACTGCTCAGCAAGGAGGATTGTGGGAGTGCAGGGTGTCCACCAATGGAGGACAAGACTCCCGCAAATTTAACCTCACCATCAAAGGTCAGAGTTGGAGATTTCTGTTGAGCAACACCTTAACTATGTACAGAAGTTAAATATCTCAGATATGAATATCCATACTGTCATCTCCTCTTTCTGCACAGAGCCCCCAGTACCCACTACAGCCCCAGAACTGCTGAAAAAGAGTAGCAAGCAGCTGGTGGTGAGGCCAGTGAAGTCCCACAGAGGCGACGGCCCCATAATCTCAACCAGACTGCTCTACAAGCCAGTGGAGACCAAGAATTCTTGGTCCTCCATCATAGGTAACCGAGAAAGACACAATCGTGTTGCCAGGCCTTTTTAGAAGCCAGAGCAGATTATTATTTCCCTTTTATTTGATTGCACAACAGAATAAATAAATGCAAAATAAAACTGTTTGAGATCCAAAAAAGGTTCTGGCTGAAGCCACAAATCACCACTCAGATTCATGATTTAAAAAAGCATGCCAAGTCAGATTAAAAATAATAAATTATTTTTACAAAGAAAACGTTGTAACGGTCTACGTTACAAAAAAGACTGGTCATAGTAAAAATGTTTGGCTATGTTTATTCTTCCCCCTTTCCCTTCAGTTTATAGCGACAAAGAGCCCATCACTCTGATGAACCTGGAGCCCTCTACGAAATACCATGTTCGTGTCCAGCTGAGTCGACCTGGGGAGGGAGGAGAGGGGGCCCCCGGGCCGGAGGAGACCATGGAGACAGACTGTCCTGGTAAGACCAAAATTCAACTTCAGAAAGTCCAAACATGGATTGGACATACGTTTATTTCTCAAATGCCAAAGAAAGGGATTCATTCTTCGGTGACTGTGGTGCAAACAGGAAGAGTCTGTTTCAGAGCATGAATGCAAGGAAAACAAAGGAAAAGAATAAAATTACATTTCAAAATGTGCATGTTTTTGGACTTACAACACTGCAAGGTTCCAGTAAACTTGACTCTTTGGTTTATCTGTGAAATTGACTAATTAGAGAAAGTTGTTGGCCACGTCATAATTGAACTGTTGTAAAAAGTTTGATTTTCCTGGTTTCAGTCAAACTGGAATATTTACATCCTCCTGTTAAAATTTAATCCAACTGTTAGCATCAGGGTATAAGTTTGATTGCAGTGACTTTTATGTTATTGTATTTGTCATCAGTGGACAGGTTCTCCAAACACGTTAGAGTTGTAGCTGATATGGGTGGAGTTAGTTTGAAATTGCATAATTTTATTTGCAGGCACAGGGAAATATGAAGTGCAAATGCTAGAAATAGCTTCTAAAATGTGTTATCCATCCATTTTCTGTTGCTTATCTGTGGTTTTAGAGGTAATAGATTCAGGAGGGAAACCCAGTCACACTCTTTAGCTTCTCCTTTTGTTGGTATTTGGAGGGATACATAATCCCTCCAAATACCAACAAAAGGATTTGGCCCAGGGTCTCCTCCCAGTAAAACATGCCTGGAGAACCTCCAGATGGTTGTGTCCAGGAGGAATCCTGTCTGCCTGAACTGACTCTTTTTAATGCGAAGGAGCAAATGATTCTCCTACATTTGAAAATGAGAGTGAGAAACAGGAAGACTGTGCCTTTCATGAAGTAACGTTGTTAATTATTGCTACCCTTGTTAAGGAATCAGTAACAAAAGAAAACTTCCAGCACTATTCAGAATATTTTCTGAGGACTGAATTAATAAAGAAAAATGCACATAGAGCTGGTCCTTTTAATTCATCCTGTGTTTTCTGTTGCAGAGCCCACAATTGAACCTGAGATTGACATTCACACAGCCGAGGGTCGAAATGCAACTGTGAGCTGGCGACTGCCCACCAGCAGCGGCATCACTCCTGGTATGGCGTTTTTAGTGCAGCTCTTCAAACCACCCAGCAAGGAGAAACTGTTGGAGAAGACCACCCTGCTCAATGTGCTGTCCACCAAGTTTCACAACCTGGAGTATTATCAAGACTATTCTGTGGAAGTGCGCCTCATCAACTGTGAAAGTCGGGGTCCACCCTCAAAACCCTACCTTTTCCGCATCAACAGCCATGGTAACTAAAACCTCTGCTGAGTGCTAACACGGCGAGGAAGGCTTCTTTCAAAAGATGTTGTTAGTTCATTGTAACTTTATATGAATGTAAAAAAACATTATAATAACTCTACAAATAAAATGAAAGAAAATAATGTTACTAATTTTATTTTACTCAGAGCAAACCTGAAGGTCTTTAGATAGATTTGCTTTTTTAAACAAAGAATTTAAGAGAATAACCTCTGATGATGTGTCTTTCTGTCTCAGGGCCGTCGTCTCCACAGAATGTTCAGGTCGTGTCCCTTTCCACCTCAGCCATCCAGGTGAGATGGCAGCCCCCCAAGGACCCAAATGGAGGCATAATTAAATACACCATAGAGTACCAGCCTGTTGGCCAGGGAACCCGTCACTACTGGGTGGATGTAAATGACTGGAACATCACCACCAAAGATGTGACAGCACTCAACAGCAGCACCCTGTACAAGTTCAGAGTGAGGGCTTCCTCTAAAGTGCCGGGAGAGTGGAGCACATTTGTCCAGGAGATGACACAAGGGGATGGTAAGCAGGAGTTTATTGTCTGGACTGTGTTGTGTTGTCTAAAGCATAGCAAAAGTTAGCTCATAGCAGAGAAAATCACAACATTTATTGAAATGGGTTGCCTTTTCAAAAGAAAGCCACATATTTTTTATTATATGGATGAGACCAATAATTTTTATGCTTCTTTCATGTCAAGTTTATGTTCTTTTTAATGTAAAAAAAAAGAAAGCTCCAAGTGGAAAACCTTGTCGTTGATATCTTTTTGGCCAACAAGAGGTTTTTATTGGCTAGAATTTAAAAAAGGACCACCTTTGAGGGGACAGAAATTTACTCAGGATAATAAAATAGTCCATGCTAAAACCACATATCTGTCTCCACTGACTGAAACTTATCTCACATTTTACTTCCACCTTGTCTCCTCTGCCAAAATAGGCCTACAAATTTTGATCCCGACCACCCAGGGTGTGGCTGGGAAGCCCGCTCCCGACAATTATCAGCTGCTGATGGCAATTGTGGGCTCCGTAACCGTTACCTGTGTGACCATAATGCTGGCGCTGCTGGGTCTTTTCTGCATCAGGAAGATGCTGCTCAACCGTCGGCGCACATTTACCTACCAGTCTGGATCGGTGAGGAGGCACCAGTGTTTTTAATCTTTGTTCTGGGAAACTGATTGATAGAACAACTCCTACATTAAAGAATATATCAGCATTTTTACTGACTTTAAACTGATTTCATCTTTAGGGTGAAGAAACTATTCTGCAGTTTAACTCAGGAACTTTGACGCTCACAAGAAGACCCAAGCCCACCCCAGAACCTCTGACCTATCCAATACTTGAGTGGGAAGACATAAAGTTTGAGGATGTCATTGGAGAGGGCAACTTTGGCCAGGTTTTTGGACATTTAATGCAGTTTTATACATGCCACATGCTTCTTCTATGTTTTGTTTGCATGTGGTGCAGCAGTTAAGCTAACAGCAGTTTGTAACAGGTCATCAAAGCCATGATCAAGAAGGATGGTGCCAAAATGAGTGCAGCCATCAAGATGCTAAAGGGTAACATTTGCATTTGCAGACATATACAGAACTGATGCATGTCTCACACACATACTCGCAGATGCACAATCACAGAGCTTATCTAATGTTTTCAAGAAAACTTGCTTTGCTCGCACTTAATCCAGTGATGTGTTTTGTGCTGTTCTGCCTGCAGAGTTTGCCTCAGAGAACGACCACAGAGACTTTGCAGGAGAGCTGGAGGTGCTGTGCAAACTAGGCCAGCATCCCAACATCATCAACTTGATTGGAGCCTGTGAGAACAGAGGTGAGTGAGTGACATCTAGTGGCATCTATGCGTCTTGATCTGATTTCAAGTTTAATGGTTTAGAAGACATTATGGGAGATAATGTCACTATAAAAAAAAAAACTGTTCACAGTGTACTGAGTGTGTGTGCTGCCATGAAGTTTAATGTCCAGGCTTGTCAACTTATACTTTATGTTTTAGATTTAAAAAAACACAAAAAACTGTTAAAAACATTTGTGTTATCACATTTGTTGGATTTGACCGTGCACCTCACAGTCACTGCTTTGGTTTATATCTTCATAAAGTTTCTTCTGCGCCAGTTTTTATCATGATGTATCAGTTTACGTTTTATTGCATCCAATGGATGCCAAAGTGAATCATTTAACTACTTATTTGAGTCAGAAATGGCTAACATATAAGTAGGGATACTGAGTATAGTAATTACATTAGTGAGAGCATTACTAACCTATTTTAGTCTTAAATTATAAAGTTTTGATTGAGCCAAAGTGTCCACCCACCAGTGCACTTTTAAACAGTATTTGACTCTTAAGATCTTCACTTTACGTGTTTTTCACTTGTTGTTTTAGTCAGTTTTATTAAGTGACAGAAACACAAAAGGTTTGCTTATTCAAAGCAGAAGAGCCTATTACTGATGGCTGGCATAGTTTCAAACAACCACATTTGTTATTACAGATGTTTAGGAGTGTGTTTTCTTCCTTTTTGTCATGGAAAAAGTAAAACCTAAAGGAAGGGTTGAATAAGAGGAGAAAAGAAGTAAGTAAGAAATACTCTGAGCAAGAAAGAAGAAAGAGCATCAAGCAAACAAAACTTTTAGAGGATGGCATAAAACAAGAAGCTAGTGTGTTTTTTAATGAAAGAAATATTTCTTTTACATATAATTTATATGGGTTCTTCCTGCACCATCTCTCAGTTTAGTATAGAGAGGTTGTTAAAGGGTATTTTATTACAAAAAGGAAAGGACATCCATGGCTTGCAGAGGTCCAATATGGTCTAGTTTAATGCCGATTTGCATCCTCATTTTACTGAGATCTGGAACAAATTTACTCTCATATCAGCATACTGGAAGAATTAGATGCATTCAGGAGGAATTCAGCCCTGAACTGTTTGTTGCGTGGCAGGAAAGGAAAAGCTGAACAGGAGATATTTTATAGACTTAAATCAAGTCAAGAGGAAGATCAAATCTGTGTATTAGTTTTTGCTGTGCAGTTTTTCTTTGTCTTTCTTTTGTGACTGTACTTATATGTTGGCATCTTACCATGAATTCATATAAGCAGAAAAAAAAATCTTTAATTTAAAATTTATAATCATCCTTCCTGGACTTTATCTCAGTTTAGTTTAGGGAGATTGTTAAAAGATATTTTATTGCATGTATTCATCACTGGGAAATAAATGATTAGGTTTTTATCCACTGCAAAAAGAAATCCTAAAACAATCTGAAGATGTTTGAAGGTTTGTAAAACTTTATAATATTAGGTCAAAACTACATAATCCATTAATTTACTGTGTATGAAAGAAATTGTTTCCATTTCAATTTAAAGCTACAGTACGTCTTAGGTTTGAGTTGTTATCCGTCAAAACATAATTTCTTCCTTCCACAAGCCGTTCCAGCCGTTTGTGCTGTCTCCTTGATTCTGGTGAAATCAGCACGAAACCCTTCCAACTGCAACAAATGCCTATTAGCCAGTGGAAACCCTGTTTTTTTGCTGAAAAGTTACCATCTAATGACGAAAATTCAACCATCTGGTTTTGTGAGAATTAATTAAAAAGATCTGGTTGTCTGTGTCTATATTGTTCGAGGACTACCATCTGTAGCCGGCCTGCTCTCCGGGCTCAGGCAAACACGTTAGACAAGGCCTCAGAGGTTCTGAACAAACAAAGAAGATCCTGTGCTGGTTATAGGGATGAATCCAAAAAAAGTTGGGAGACTGTAAAAAATGTAAATAAAAACAGAATGTGTCAAAAAACTCAAATGTCGTAAAACCAGATTTTATTCACAACAGAACATAGATGGACAAATATTTGTCTGACCACTTTTTCCTGTAATAATAACTGCATTCTGTTTTTATTTACATTTTACACAACATCCTAACATTTTAAGAATTGGGCTTTTTGAACAATTTTAGGAATATTTCAGCTCAAAACAGGATGGACATGTTATGTGAATAATCACAACGTTCCTGTCCTGTAGCTGATGGTAAATTCAGCCTCTGCGTCTGTGTCTTTTCAGGTTACCTGTACATAGCCATAGAATATGCTCCCTATGGAAACCTGCTGGACTTTCTGAGGAAGAGTCGTGTGTTGGAGACCGACCCTGCCTTTGCCAAAGAGCACGGCACTGCTTCCACCCTCACCTCCCAGCAGCTGCTGCAGTTTGCCGTGGATGTGGCAACTGGGATGCATTACCTCAGTGACAAGCAGGTAAAATGAGAAAAGATATGCGTGTGTGTGTGTTGCTGAAAGGTGGACTCAACAGCTTCTCTTCTTTTTGTGCCAGTTCATCCACAGGGATTTGGCAGCAAGGAATGTTCTTGTAGGGGACAACCTCGTGGCAAAGATAGCAGATTTTGGTTTGTCCCGTGGTGAGGAAGTTTATGTCAAGAAGACAATGGTGAGTTGTTTGGACTTGAAACCAACAGAACCACTGTTTGTTAGAACACATTTGCCAAAAGTTGCATTGTGAAATAGTCAGTTTCTGTCAGGGTGTGGGGAAATGGAAGTGAACCCAGAGGGCAGTCTCATCTTAAAGAAAACTAATTTATTAAAACAAACAAAAAGGCTGACGTGGCAGCAAAAACTGGAACTAAATACGAAACATAAATAGGCGAAGAACGGCACGATAAAACATGGACGAAGGACAACAAGCATGAACCAAAAACAATGAACCAGCAGAGAGTGGAGGAGGAGACCGGACTTATAAAACACAGAGGATAATTGGTAAGGGGGCACAGGTGTGTGAAACTCATTACTGACAGGTGGAGGTGGGCGTGGCAGCAAACCGAGTGAAGACTGAGGATGAATAGAAAAACACTGGAGAAAGTACAAAAAGGAAAACAAGAAAACCAAGAAAGACACAAAGAAAAAAACCCAAACCTCACAGTTTCCTATAAGCTGAGCTCATCTGTACATACAGACTATTAAAAAGGCATTTCCTTGTTTCTCACAGCCTTATTCAACAAAATCAGATTAAATAAAATGCAATCAGCACAAGAAGGTTGCCCTAAATTAGTTTAAGGTTGCACTGACAGGTGATATTTGGTTCACCCAGTTGCTGTAATATGTGAGGCACTGAATGAAGTTCAGCTGACAGAACAATTTAGTTTGAATCTGCAGCACAGGAAGTCTTTGTGGATTTTTAAACTTATTTCCACATCTCAAAAGTTCTTTGAAATATCTCATTTGGTTAAAAAAAAAAAACACCAGCTAGTTTAAAAGAGTCTAACAGGTGCAATAAGTTTGACACACACATTTTGGAAATTTTAAACTTTTAAGCAGATAAATTCACCTCAGATAGCTGCAACTTTCAAATATATTTGATTAAAAGAAAAATGCCAATGTGAGCGGAAAAACAAACCAGGACTAAATCTTTGCTTTGGTCCAGATTGGAAACTAAACTACAAGTGTGAACATATCCTGTTTCTGCACTGGATGTGTTTTGCTGTCCAACATTATTTTGGCAGCCTATAGAGGGCAGTCCTCCTGCAGAAACATGTTGTACAGCAGAGTATTTTATCATTTAAATCAAACTTTATGGTGACATATTAACAGAGTATATGTTTATTCTGATTCAAAGCAAATGTTATTTTGGTCATTCTTATGTTTTCTTCAGTCATGCTCAGAACAAATTACAACATTTTAATTAAACATGAAACAGAATATTTTACTTGAATGTGTTATTTTGGCTTTTAGGGAAGGCTGCCGGTGCGCTGGATGGCCATCGAGTCCCTGAATTACAGCGTGTATACAAGCAAAAGTGATGTGTGAGTTACAGAATCTGTTGTTTTTCTTCAGCTAAGTTTAAAGTTTAACTTTTATACCTAATATAACCTAAACTATACCTATATACACCTATAACTATTACTGCTAGTTTCTTTTTTACTGCATTCTGTTTCTGTTTTTGTTATCTAATCAATAATTAACAATACTAATTGGTTGCTTAAAAATATTACAATATTAAGATCACAGGGATTGTGAACTTTCTCAGTCTTATGGTTAATAGTAACGTATTAAAACAACATTTCGCCCTCATGTGAAGTTTTGATTGTGTTCCCCACAAAATGTCCTGCAACAGAAAACAACAAATCATCCCACTGTCACTGTTAGACTGGTGATGGCGTGTGTTCTGTACCTGATAAGGGAAACCAGGAAGCCCAGCGGACAGACGGAGACGTTGTTTTGTCAACTGGAGCCTATTTATACCCAGCAGAGAGCGAGGGCCAGTAAAGCTTACGATCAATAAGGGAAGAAGAGTGAACTCTGCTCGAGGGGTCAGACAGAGTTGTAAACATTAGAAAAGAGACACAGATAAAGTGAGAGCAAAGTGTGGCAAAGAAGAAAAAAAAAGAGGATGTCAGAAAAGTAGACAGAGTGTGAGCACAAACAACACTTGTCTGCTCACACAATCTACCACACAGCTTGAACATGTCTCAGGGTGTATTTTTTTTTCTTCAGAGAATTTTGTTTATCAGATTTCAGAAAAGATTGTGGCTTCATATTGTTAAACATCTGTACAAAACAAAACCATCTTATTTTTAAAAAAGAGCTGGAAAAAGACCCATTAATAATCTGTTTTCAACCCCTTGTTTTGCCTTTTAATCGCCCTCCAATCAAAGGCTAAGGAAGAGCAATAATGTGTGTGTGAGAGTGGACTTGTATTTGCTACATTGTGGGGACCAAAGCCTGGTCCCCACGAGGAGAAATTATGTTTTTGGGTTAGGGGTTGGCGTCAACCCTGTTAGCAAAATATCTTATTGATCACTGGATGGATTTCATTAAATCTCAGAAGGAAATTATTGGATCTACAACTGATTAACTTTTGGAGTCAACCCAGTTCAAGATGGCTCCAAAGCTAATTTACCTTAGCCTTCACAAAAAGAACAATACCTCAGTGAACTTTACAGATATTCTGCTAACATTTGGTGTGGTAGCAGCTGAGACTAAGTCACAACACATACTCCAAGCATTAACAGATCACAATACCGCAGGAGATTCCACATCATGTTAAATTTAAGGTTAAATAAGTCCTTTATTTCTTAACATACTAAGATCTTAGTCTAAAACTCTGGCATTAAAGGCGTTGGGCTATATGCATTCCTTCACAAAATTAAATTTTTGTTTTATTAAAAACAATAAATTAGGGTAAAGAACTTATTAATTTATCACTCAGTTTAAAGCTGAGTTTCTCTTTTCAAGTCATCAAATATGATCAACAGGTTGAATGATTGTTTTTCAAAATATGTATTTCCTCATATCGTCTTCATATCTTTCTTTCAGGTGGTCCTTCGGTGTTCTCCTCTGGGAAATCGTAAGCTTGGGTGGGTTTACAAAACTCACAACAAGACTCAATAAGATCTCCTTCAGCAGCTTTTGAGAGCTGTTTTACCTACAGAATCACTCATAAAATATTTCCCTGAAGTTTCTTCAAAGATTTAGCTCCAATTTTAAGAATTAAGAAAGAACATGCTTCTCTAAAGTAGCTTGTGTGGCAACAACAGATTTAGGATGGTTTTAACTTATGTTTAATATGTTTTTTGTCTCTTCTTCCTGTGTATCAGGGGGCACACCATACTGTGGGATGACATGTGCTGAACTTTATGAAAAACTGCCACAGGGTTACAGGATGGAGAAGCCTAAAAACTGTGACGATGAAGTGTAAGTACTCTGTTCTCTGTAGGTAATTATTAGCTTATTTATTTATAATTTTATGAGAATGATCAGGCAAGATGTTTATCTGAAGACAATGTAAATTATCCTTACATGTGTGTGTCATTGCAGCTATGAGCTAATGAAGCAGTGCTGGAGGGATCGGCCCTATGAGAGACCCCCCTTCTCCCAAATCTCTGTCCAACTCAGCAGGATGCAGGAGGCCAGAAAGGTACCGCCTCATTTTTAATATGTTTGCAAAAAGGGAAGCAAAGTAAAAGCATCTTGTTCTTTCTATTTACTTTAGGATTGTCATCCCTTTGGCAAAATTTAAAGTAATAATCAAATAAGTAGTCTTTTGCAAATAATTTGCAGCAGTTTTGCATCATTTTAGCAGACATTATAGGACATTTTTATTTCTATTCTTTAATCACAAGCCTCATCTGTCTTCCAGGCTTATGTCAACATGGCTCTCTTCGAGAACTTCACCTATGCTGGAATAGATGCCACCGCCGAGGAGGCCTGACTGCCAGCCCCCCCAGACCCTCGCATAACACGTAGCTCCAAGAGAAAGTGGCGTGGCAGGACACCACGTTACTGCCACCTCCCTGCCGCTCAACGCCAAATCAGGAGGACCGGGCGCTCGACTGCAACCACTCAGCTATAGACGGAGGACTGTGAAAGGACACTTTGTTGTGGTATCAGAGGTGTTTGTCTGAGCTTTCAATGGACAGAGGCAACTGCAAACAAACAAAAAGTCCTGAGGGGGACTTGCAGATCTGGAGCTATGTGATTTGATGAAACACCACAGGGTCTGTGGGGCGTCAATGCTGATTTTTTTTTTTTTTTTTTTACTTAAATAAAAAGGAAAATCTTTTTATGGAGGGAAAAATAAAAGACACTGTGTGGATCAAAAAAATAAGTTCTCAACCTTTTGAAATTAGATAAAAACAGAATGTAGCACTTAAAGCTGTTTGTGTCATAATTATTAACTGTGTATTGCAGATCACTGCCATGTGAAAGTAATTACTACTAAATACTATGAAGTATTTAAGCCTTGTATTCAATGTAATCAGACAATTTTAGATCAATTTAAATTCAGTCAAGGTGGATATTGGTTTCATGCAAATTTCCACCAAAAGTGTTATTTGGGAAATGGCCCTTTCACACACAGCTTAATCTAAAAAAAATAATAATCGTAAATCCAAAATTAAAATGTCAGACTGTGTGCATGTTGTTTTATCCTCTGCCATTCCTGCAGTGTTCTGAACTATCTGGTTGTAGTTATTCCCCGTATCAGCTGTGTTTTGTGTGAAAGGTCCATAAAAAACAACAAAGATGCAAACCTAGTCTGCCAGCTATATGTAACAGTTTACATTATGCAATCTAATTTTAATGGTAATGTATCCACTGTGAAATAATGTACAGAGAAAGTGTTCAGTAACTTCTTTTTTTTTTAAATAAAGGGTTTGTATGATAACTCAACTCTTCACCACAAGTTCAGCTGAATTCACAGATAAAATGATTCTGTTTTTCTACACTAACGTTGTTGACTTCTTTCTAACCAGGATTGTTATCGCCTGCTGCCGATGACATAGGCGATAAGATTTTTGCCGGTTTCTGTATTTGTTTTTTTGTCTGCAGCATTAGCAGAATAGCTTGTGAATCACTGGACAAATGGGGCGGCCGTGGGTCAGTGGTTAGAGCAGACACCAGAATGCCACATGTTGACGTGTCCCTGGGTAAGACACTGAACCCCTCACTGCCTCTGATTACCCCATCAGGGTATAAATGTGATCTAATGCATTCTATAGATTGGTTTATTCAGGTTAGCTTTGCAGAGATGTAGTAGAGTGCTGGATGAATGTGTGTGGATGGGGAAATGAGGGCACAGATTATGTTGTACAGCACTTTAAGTGGCCTGGTTGGCTACAAAGGTGCTACATAAGTACAGTCCATTTACATTGAAATGACACATGCAGTAGTTATTACATGTGCATACGTTTGGAGTGTAATCTAATTAAAGATGTCTGTCACAGCCAACTGAATATACCCTGGCTATTTTTACAGTAGTAGCTGAGAGTCATCCTCAACACATTCTCTGAGAGTCTGTGCATGGCGTCATTTACCAAAATGAGCTATAGCTCTGACCCTCCTCAACAAAAGATGAGTTTAGTTCACAACTCTGGCATCAAATGTGGTGGGTGATATGCATATGCAGTTCTTTAGTAATTCAGCTTGCTCAGAGGTAAACGCCCGGGGGCCCTGATCAGCCCAGCTGCACTGAGCTGATCTGTCACTGGGTTTCCTCCATGAACCAACCACAGGCACAGAACTGTCTGTCAAACAGGCCTTCAGTCCTGAGAGCTTTCGCAACAATTATGGTCTTAAATGTATTTTTATCTCTAGTCAATGGAAAATTTATGTTTTGGAAGTGGAAGTAGTTTAGGTTAACTACAAACCCCTGTGTGACCTCAGCGCCTGCTTTTACTCTAAACCAGCAGAATTAGCCTTGTAGTGCATTTGACTTTCTGTTTGCATCTAACAAAGATCAACCAAAAACTGCCAGGCTGCTTTTCATGACAGTTGACTGAGAGATTGGATTGGAACAAAGAAAAATCTATAAAAATTGTTTGACTGTGAGCTTGGAGCATCACTGATTGGTTTAAAGCAGGATGTGCCTTCATGTTTGTAGCTTTTAAAGCATATACCAAGTTTTGATAAATACGGTTTTGATGGAATCGTTTGATCAAGCTGAGTTAAATGTTTGCACAGCTGAACTAAATTTGATTTAAAAAAAGACCTCCACAGGCAAAAGGTTCCTGTGTGAATGTTTTGTAAAAGTTTTAGTGTGTCCAAAGTGACAGTAAGCTCCTATCACAGTTTATGGGTATTTATCTTAACAGCGCTTAAATCATGAGCTAGTCACCACCATGCATCTCACTGGTTTGTAGATCTTCATGTTTTGACGTTAGTTTTGCTCAGGTGGGTCAAAAAAGTTCATACTGAACTATCAGTTTTTTTTTACCATTCTTGAAGCTGGATGATCGTATCTGACTGTGGTAAGCGCTCATCTTCTGATAAATGCCACCTTTATCTACCAACCGGTATGTTTTTCTGCTAAGAAGTTCAAATTTTATTGCGTGCAAAAAAGCTTGAGAAGTTTCCAGATAAAGAAAAAGAAAAAACACGTTTATCAGCTCGGTGTCAGTCTGTAAGTTTCAGCATCTTAAAGTCAAGCGTCATTGGGGACATTTCTCAAAAACAAAATGGCTTCTATGATTGTTATAACATTACATTAAATGAATAAATTGTGTGTCAAAGGTTAACGAAAAGCTGCTGATTGATAAATACTATGCAGTCAAACATACAGCATTACAAATTGACATTTATTGTATCTGAGAAAACTAATTGTGGTAAAAGTAAACTGGAGCAAATCTATCCATCCATCGATACATTACATACAATGCATACGTACGTATGTACATTACATATAAACAAGTTAAAACAATCATGGCAGTATAATGCTGCTGATGCTGTTTTTCTTGTTTTTTGGGGAGGCTCTTTTGGCTGCTTTGTTAATGTCTGCGTCCCTCATCTTTACTATTATCTTATCCACTGGTGGTTGGCCTTTCCTGCCAAAAGAAGTACCAACAGCGCAAAAAAATAAGTTTGTATTTAAAAGAAAGTCTGATTCTCTTTCTCTATCACATTTAACAACATTTCCCAACATGGCTCAGTTAGTTGTGCTATATTTTGTTGTAAAGTGTACCATATGTCAGTCATCCACCTCTAAGCTTTCCGGAGTTTAGCTCATTAAGGACAGTTTTATGTAAAAAAAAAAAAAAAGAAAGAAAAGAAAAAATTCTGTAAGATGACATTTTTTTACAACTTTTAGATCAGTTTAACTACAGCATGTTTGAGTAATAAAACCACATTGATATTCTTAGTTGGTGTGATCTGCTGCTGCTGTGTAGCATCAGGATGTGGTTAATCAGCACACACATACACACACACACACACACACAATTTTGAAAAGAAATCTTTTCAGATAATGTAAGCCGTGTGTGTTTACAAGAGGAAGGCTTTGAAAGACAGGAAGGGTTTTATGAGTATGAACATCAACTTGTAAATTTCTCCACATCGTCATAAGTGTTAATAAGTGAGAGATTTCTTAAAGACACCAAAAAGCTAATAAAGCTGTGCTGTGAATTAATCTTTCACCACAGACATGATTTCAAAACATAAATAAAAAAATTTAAAAAAATCTTTACTTTGGAATAAGGAATGATTTGCAAAGCCAGCCAAAGGACAGACAGCTGCAGCAGAAATATAAAAATGTATAATTTATGTTTAATCACTTCCGCTAAACTGCCTTTTTTAGGTGCCAACTTCCACGATACAGAAAACTCACTTCCGTTTTCGCCACAACTTGTCTCCTTGGGTCAACCCCTCCCCAGACATGCCTGCTCAAAACTGCACATAGAAAACACAAAAACCACAAACCTGAGCGGAGTTAAAGAGCCATACCGGTGAACAATGAGTGTCCTCTGCGTGTGGAAGATATTCTTTATGAGCTTCTGGTTTCAAGCTTTTTTAGCAGGGATACATTGCAGGAATGGAAATCCTTGTGTCAGTCAGCTATCAAAGGAAGGTATGGCTTAAAAACTCTTTATTTTGATGTGTTCTTGTAAAATGTAATTATTTTCCACCCATTTATTTTAACACCTGCTGTTTCTTTGTTGTTGAAAACTCATACTCATCATAAACTGTACAAAAGTTGCCAAAAATGCAGTTTCTATTATACCTTAAAATACTGTAATTTACCTTGAAGTTGCTTTTTATTAAGTTTATTAGTTTCTTCATTTTTTTGCTTTCTGTCAAATGTTGTGCAGGACAGTCACTGTTTGACATACAGTATTTAAGTTCTTTTTTTAAATATATATAAATTAGTAAACTTGACCATATGTTTCATATTTACAAAAACATTTGTTGAGGCAATATACTTTCTTGTAGAAGACAAAGGAAGTTACAGGAAGTTTCTTTTTTAAGCTATGTTTTTTGTACATTTTGGAAATTATCGTAGCTGTCTGAAACAAAGTTCTATCAGATTTTTAAAATATCTTAAATCAACCCTAAGAGTGCTTCATTGCTTTAAGATGTGCTGCCTTTTTAGTTTTTGAGGAAGTCTATACAAAGTCCTTTTTTTTCTGACGTCCTTACTAACCGTCCTGCTTGTTGTTTATGTGTCACGTATGTTTGCCCAGATATTCTGGTCATGAAGGATGAGGAAAGTCCTAAGTGTTTCAGTCGCACTGGAGAAGATTTCACCTGCTTTTTTGAGACCATGGACAACAAGACTTTTGATTTGTTCTACAAACATTCAGCGTACGTTTATAAAGATTCTGGGGATTTCTTTACTGAGACACCTGGGAATCGATTTATGCATTATTAGTAAAAAAAAAAAGAAAGTATTTCCTCTATCAGGCCTAAGGTTTTACATATTAGATTTAAAAAAATCCTTTCCAGATCCTAAAAAAGGTAGTATTAACCTTATGCAAACAATAGCACAGGAAATGTAATTACACATTTAATAAAAAATAAGTGAAAATACAGAAGCTGTGTGTGAAAAACTTACCTTTTTTCTTGGGAATTGGGCAGGCCCGGAGTTTGAACCCAGGACCTTCTTACTGTGAGGCAACAGTGCTAACCACTAATCCATCGTGTAAGGCAGTGGTCTCCAATCCTGGTCCTCTTTGGGCCACCATCCCGCATGTGTTACTTGTTTCCCTGCTCCAACACACCTGATTCAGAGGTTAAATGACCTCTTCTTGTTCTGCAGAAGCCTGTTAATCACCCTTTGATTCAAACAGCTGTGTTGGAGCAGAGACACAAGTAAAACCTGCAGGATGGTGGCCCTCCAGGACCAGGACTGGAGACCACTGGTGTAAGGTTTTATATGGACTGTTTGGGGTTTTATAAACCTGATTTTAAAACAACTTAAGGGCCAGAAAAACATGTCAAATGATATGTAGGTTTTTAAATACATTTTCCTACAATTGAAACACTGTGAATTTCCTTTTTTTGTACCATGACTGCACAAATTTATATTTAAATGACCTAAATTGTGCTGTTACTGCTTACTTTTTGGTTTAAAACCTCAAGCTTGAACTGCCCTTTTTGTTCTCTGTTCTCTGTTCTTCTTTTTGATAATCAAGGGTGCCAAGAACGAGGTGTAAGATGTCTGTGTGTGGAACAGAAGAAGGAACTTTCCTGCACATCTGCTCGTTTCCCCGGACAGATGTTTATTTATACACAGACACAGAGATTCAAGTGATGGAATCCACCAACAACACCATGTTCTACAATCGGACAGTCACTGTGGAAAATCACTGTAAGATGTTTGTTTTAAAATATTTCATTCCTCATTGAAGGAATGAATGAATCTAAACAGTAAAAGTAGAAATACGTGAGACCACGCAGGTATATGAACCTTCTGAGGATGGTGCTCCAATCTACTGAAAATCGTTTTATCCATAAAGCTGCAGGATTTGTGTTACTCTTTGCCTTCATTGTCTTATTTTTTATTGTCCTAATGTAGTTACTACCAATCAGCCTAATCTTTAACTGTCTGCTGTTCCCTTTATTCATCCTTTTACCTTTTTAAAAAAAAAAAACTTAGAAGAGTATACATGTTGCCATTGTTTTAAAAATGTTAATGAAGTGAGTCATCCGAGAAATTAAATGCTGTTCTAATATGAAAAAGATTGTTTGTGCCAGCTTTGCATTTATCCTTGAATCTTTTTTTCCTCTTGTCTTAGTTTGGATTGCAAGAGGCAAGTTTGAAGGTATCTTAGCTAAATAAAAAACAGACAATATTAGAAGAAAGCCAAGCTGTGGGATGGCGGTCAACTGGAATAAAACCTTAAGAGCCTTCCAGTCAGCCCTTTCTCTGCTATGTGATCTCCTGGCCACTAAGTTCACTTCAATTTCACAATATTTTTCCCACAGATCTTCTGAAACCCCCGTTTAAAGTGTCTGTGAAACCAAATGGTCATGAGGGACAGCTGGATGTTTCCTGGGATGCAGAAGTGATTGAATACATGGAGGATGAAGAGGAGTACAGAATCCGATACTCCTCCAGGTCTCTGGGAGAAACAACAACACAGGTACCCACAAGCCTTCAATACATTCATTCTTCTAATTATATTTTCATTTTCTTTTTGACATGCAGTTGTGGCAACTTACATTTTTACACAGAGTTTTAAAAAGGTACGTTAGCTTCGTTGTAAAATCTGAGATGTGTGTGATTTCAGACAAAGAAGAAATCCATCCAGCTGCCTCTGGTGCCAGGAGAGGAGGTTGAGGTCCAGGTTGGAGTGAAATTGGCCTTTTCCTCAGATACTGGTCACTGGAGCAGCTGGTCCCAACCTGTGCGAGCTTCAGTTCCCCAAAGTGCAGGTAAACACATACTGAGAAAACAGCATATAGATAATATAGAGTATATGGAGAAACGTGTTATTATTAGAGAAGGAACTGATTCCTATACATTGAGCAAAACACCAATATTATTTATGGTGTTCCTCTTTCAGATGAACTCTCACTGCGCTGCACTTTTGACCTGCAAAGCGTTACCTGTCACTGGAATGGAACCAAATATGGAGCAAATAATGAATACAAACTTTTCTACAAGATGAGTTCCAGGTAACACAAAGCATCTTATACATTTTGTCACTGATTTGAACTTTTTGTGTGTGTGTGTGTGTGTGTGTGTGCAAATGTTTCCAAATCCACAGGACCTGTTGTCTATCATGAGAGGAATAAACACAGTTAAGGACATGCTGGTAACATTTTCATCCTCCCAGTTAGTAGCTTGGAAAGGTTTAAATGAAACAAAAGATTAAACCAAATTGCAAGAATGTGTTTTAAAAATAAAAGTAATCCAGCATGCATGACTGAGAACAGAGAGCTTCTGAATGATAAGCACAAGATACACGAAGAGAGAGAGAGAGAGAGAGAGAGAGGCTGCACACTCTAAAAAATCAGCAAGCTTTATTTGAAGTTGCATTTGTGTTTTTTTTTTTGTAACCAGAGTGTGCTGTCACTCTTCCTCTGTGTGTGTGAACCGCTGAAATCTGATTTATGTGTGTTACTTTGCAGATGAGCCTTAAAATCAGCCTTGATGCCTTTGAAAGAAATCTAGAAGCAGCTGAAAGGCTGAAGATTGAGATTCTGCATCTTATTTGCACTTTGCAAATATTCCATATTGTGCCATAAAATTGTTCAATAGTGTAAAAACTCTGCTTTTTAACAATCATAGTACGGATCTTTTATTTAGAATCCTGATTTATTTTTGAGATATTCTGTTTCTTTTTTAACCATAGCACCACGTTTTAGTTTTTCACTGTGTATACTTCAAATAATATTTTACATAGCAAACCAAGGTTTTGATGTTTTGTTTTTTTATTTTCTTTTGACGTGACATGAATTCTGTGCAACCCTCGCAGAGAATCTTTGCAGTGGACTGAATGGACCGAGTGTCTGGCTGGTGGAAAACTCACCGACACGTGTTATTTTTATGGAGATACGGCAAAGAAAATAAAGATCAAGCTGAGCAGCACTTCAGATTCGATCAACAGAACGTTCTTCAGCGAGGAGTTCACGCTCAGGAACTTGAGTGAGTGTTCTCGTTCTTCTTCTCTGAGTTTCTTTCAGATTTTTGTTTGTGTTTTTAACCAATAACTCAAAGTGTAAACCTTAAATCTAAGGAATTAAATTTTCAGCTACCTGTCTCCCACAGTAAGTCATGAACATGGCACATTTTTACTGACTCACATTAATTTAAACACATGTATAGTTAGCTAAAGTCAAGGCTGAAAGAACACTATTTGCTTTTTTTTTCCTGTCATAAACAGCATTTTAACCTTGATTTCTCTTGTTGCCTCAGTTACAGCAGCACCTCCTGATCCTCTATCAATCAAAAAGATCTAATTTTGTGATTCTGTTGGTTTGTTTTTTTAATCTCAGTTAAAACGGTTCCACCACGACACCTAAAAGGTGAACCGAGGAAAGACAAGTTGTGCTTGGAATGGGACGCTCCTGTCCTGTCTCTGTCCAACCATCTGCAGTATGAAGTTAACGTTCAGATCAGAGGAGGTGAACGCTGGAGTGTACGTTACATTAACACTACCTGTCATGTTCGGGGAAGCTAAAATAAAAATGTATATTAGGATTGCTGCAAAGATCACAGTTCTAGTTTGAAAAGTGAAGAAGGAACAATGGGGGAATCAAACATGAATGCTATTTTTTTTTTGCTAATAGAACAATTACACTTTGTACAAAATTATATTATATTTAATATATATACATATATAATTTTATATATATGGCTAAATGAGAGAGCTGAATGTTACATTTTTGTTTATTACACATAAATAGTGCATAATAACATTAATTTTACATGTTACAAACATAAATGGGTCAATAGTATTAACTTAATACTTTTTTTTCAGATGTTAAAATGTGAATATGGTAACTCAGCCATAACTCAGTATTTTTTGTAAGTTTATCTTAGAAATACAAACAAAGCCTTTGTGGAACTAAAGCATTTAGTGTAGAGTTAAATATTTCAATTTACTTTTAATTCATAATATTAACATTAAGTTAAAGTTGTGATAGATGGTAAAACTTTTTGGACAATTCTTTATCTTGCCACAAGATGGTGGTAAAGTTATAAGACAGAAAACTTTTGTACTGGATCTATGCTGCAACATTACAAGCTAATGAAAAAAAGTCACAATAAGTAATTATTATTTATTACTTCTGGAGCAACTGAGACCGGAAAGCTAAGCAAAGTGTAAAAAAGACAAAGTAAAGAAATAATATGACTAAATTAGTGATTTTTACAATGTCTGCAGATAATAAAGGGCCCCGACACTAACACGTGTGTGAAGGTCCCATCTGGTTCCCAGTTCAGTGTTAAGATTAGAGCTAAACCAACTGGATCCATTTACTCAGGCTACTGGAGTAACTGGTCGGATGTGCTTACAGATGAAACACCAGCTGACACAGGTGAGCTCGAAGACAAAAAAAAGGGTCAAAAGTAAAATATGTTCAACTTATTATGAATGATGTTCTTTGTTTTGGAGACTAAAAGCTGCATATTTTCAGCACAAACAGTGATTTAGTTGATTCTTAGTCAGAAAGTTGTGTTTTTAGTAAATCCTTTCATGTAACTCTGAACAGTAAAACAAGACGTTTGTCATGAATAGTGACTTTACTGTTGTTTAACGTTTCAGACTTGTTGCTCCTGTGGTGTATCCTTGTCCCCATGCTGATCATTGCCATCAGCTTCATCTGTGTGTCTTGTCTTTACCGCAGGTAAATAAAAAAATGTCAAAAAGCCTTACATCACTTTCAGGGACAACACTAAAAATGTGTTTCCAAGTTTTCTGACATTTTAGTTTAGAAAATAAATCCCAAGACTAAAACTTCTTGAATAATGAGTTCCTTTTAACTGACCACAATTTAAATATCTGTTATTTTGTGTGTTTTTATAGCAGGCTCGAGCAGTATTTTTGGCCACCAGTGCCCAACCTTGAAAAGGTTCTGCAAAACTTTCTGACAGACATCAACCAGCAGAAATGGGTAAGTTATTTAGCAACAGAAATCACCTTAATCATGCATACATTAATCATGCAAATGATAAAAAATGAGGATATGCAAGCAACAAAACACTGTTATTGTCAAGGCACCTGCTCTTACTGTACAGAAATGTCATAAAATATTAAACAGGACTTCCTGTATTGCAGGGTCCCCCTGTCATAACAAAGCAGTGCTTTGAAGAAACCCCTTCATCCGTGGTGGAGATCATGACTGAAGATGAGATTCCAGGATTGGAAAAATCCTCAGAAGAAACTTCTGAACTCCTGACGTCTGATGGAAGTCTCTCCACTGTAGTACAGGTAAATAGAAGTCCTGGGACTGAAGTCCTTTCAGACTATGTGACTCTGAACAGAGAACTGGCTTTCATCTGCGTTGGACAAAACAGTTACGTTTATGAGCAGGTTACAGAGAAAGAAGATCCTGAAGTAGGAGACAGCCTCCTCCAAACATGTCCCTTTTCCTGCACTGAAGGTGTTCGGTTGTGCTCAGGCAACAACTACTTCAACCAATCCTACCTAACTATGTCCAAGTCTGCAGAAACATTAAACAGCAAGATCAGCGCTGAAACCGCTCCAGGCAACCATTATACTAACTTTCCCTACAACTAAATTCACACCAGAGATCTTCTGCATACACTTCACTGATGCTGCGAACCAGGAGTTCACTTTAACTTCATGCTGGCTGTAATAAAGTGAAGCTGCACTAATATTAGTAGTAGTACCAGGAGCAGTCAGAGAGCACAAACCCCCACCAAGACCATAGTGTCAATAAAAAATAGTGCAATCCTGATCCTGATTGCAACCCCAACATTTCCTGAAAATTTTATCAAAATCTGTTTAATATTTTTATGTAATTTTACTAACACACAGGAAAAACAAACAAGTACAACTGAAAACAGAGGTATGAAAGGGGTCACCTGTGACATTGACCTTTGACCCTGTGACTTTGAAATCAACAGGCATCATCCTTGACCCGTGAGGTGTCCATCTGTGCAGTTTGACATTCCTACGTCACACGGTAACAGAGTTAGAGCACAGGATCGCTATGACCTTGACCCGAAAATCTGTTCATAACTTTTTGAGTAATCGTGTGCACAGACAGACAGGCAGACAGGCAGACAGGCAGGCAGGCAGACAGACAGGCAGGCAGACAGACAGACAGACAGGCAGGCAGGCAGGCAGGCAGACAGACA